>NC_070602.1:1938076-2244615 GCF_027172205.1 Podarcis raffonei
GCTCCCTCAGCCAATAAAGCGGGATGAGCGCCGCAACCCCAGAGTCGTCCGTGACTGGACTTAACGGTCAGGGGTACCTTTACCTTTAATGCATGGGTAGGCAAACTAAGGCCCAGGGGCCGGATACAGCCCAATCGCCTTCTAAATCCAGCCTGCGGACGGTCTGGGAATCAGCATGTTTTTACATGAGTAGAATGTGTCCTTTTATTGAAAATGCATCTCTGGGTTATTTGTGGGGCATATAAATTTATTCATCCCCCCAAAAAAAAATATAGTCCAGCCCCCCCCAAGGTTTGAGGGACAGTGGACCAGCTGAAAAAGTTTGCTGACCCTTCTTTAATGTGTCCTGAATTTCCCACCATTCAGCTTCATTGGCTGTCCACGAGGTCTGGAGAAAAACTCTTCCTTTCCTGCTCTCGCCATGCCAGTAATCGCTTTGCAAACTTCTATCAGGTCACCTCTTCTTCTCTTTCCCCCATAAACTGGGAAGTCCCCCCCGCTGCATCCTTTCCCCATAGGGGACTCGCTCCGTCTCCTTGATCACTTTGGGGTCCTTTTCCTGAATCTTTCCCAACCCTATAATGTCCTTTTTGAGGGGAGGTGGACTACCGAAGACAGTATTCCAAATGTGGTCCCATCACATATTTGTATAATGGCATCATGCTGCCGACACTTTTATTTTCAATTTCTTCCCTAATGATCCTTTGCATGGAATTAGACTGAAGATAGATGCCAAATGAATGTTAGGAAGAATTTCTTGCCCAACATTTATTTTTTATATTTACAATGTGTTTTTTTGTGTATTTCTGCGTTATCTATATAATGATAGCCATTGCAAACACATTTTTGTTTTAAAACAATATGTTTGCTTTAGCATTGGTGTTCCGTTTGTATTCACTGTTTTGTTTAATTAGCTCTTTGTTACCCCCCCCCTTTAAAATCACTTTCATTTTGTTATTTGCTCATTAAATGCACGCTCATTTGGGTAATTGCTTTGTTTTCTTTCTCCTGTTTCCTTGCTGTTTCCTTTTTTCTTTGGGTTTTTTTTTGCCATCTTGAGTGGTGACAGTGGGAACAGCAGACCAGATTTCAGAAGCCATTCCTCATGGCTGCCATCGCATTTCCTCAAAATGCCTTGAATGTTGCATTGCTCTGAAGCATTCCTGGGAAAGCTGGGGTGGCTACCATGCAGGGCCACTAATTTTTGGTTTATGTGGCACCCACTATTCTCTCTCTCCGACTTTTATATCCCCCTCACCTCCCCAGGATTCCAGGTTCTCCTCCCCCTCCTCATTAAACCCTGAAAACAACCCTGGCTAGGCTGAGAGGCAGTGAGTCTCTGAAGGTCCCTCCATGAACATCATGCCTAAGTGATGATTTGTTTTTTTTTGTTTTTTTAAAAATAACTTTTTTTATTCAAAATTGAAACAAAACATATTATCCAAAAACATATCCTCCTTATCCCCCCCCATTTTTCCTCCCTCCCCCCACAGAACCCACCCACCCCCAGACTTCCCTCAGTTCCAGTCTTTGATTTCTCTAAAAATGCTGTTTTCTGCATGTTACACAGTTGTATAGATCCTCAAACTATTTAGCTGATTATTATCAATAAAAAATTTGTGAATGTTTATTCAAAGCCAGCCAAGGAGTCCAGTTTGCTTTGTTGCGCCTTCAAATACTTTGTAAACGGTTCCCATTCATCTTTAAAGTCATCTTTAAAGTTATCCTTGTCCCATAGCTTATACAGTGGTACCTCGGGTTACATACGCTTCAGGTTACATACGCTTCAGGTTACACACTCCGCTAACCCAGAAATAGTGCTTCAGGTTAAGAACTTTGCTTCAGGATAAGAACGGAAATCAGGCTCCGGCGGCGTGGCGGCAGCGGGAGGCCCCATTAGCTAAAGTGGTGCTTCAGGTTAAGAACAGTTTCAGGTTAAGAACAGACCTCCAGAACGAATTAAGTACTTAACCCGAGGTACCACTCAGTTTTGCCAGTTCTGCATAGTCCATCAATTTTTCTTGCCGTGATTCTTTAGTTGGGGTTTCTTCAGTCTTCCATCCTTGTGCTACCAGAACTCTCGCGGCCGTTGTCGCATACATGAAGATGTTTTTCAGCTTTTTTGGCAGATCTTTCCCTACACTCCCTAATAAAAATGCTTCAGGTTTTTAAACAAATGTTAAATGGAACATTTTCTTCAATTCGTTGTATATCATTTCCCAAATATTTTTAATTACCTTACAATCCCACCACATATGATAAAATGTCCCCTCCTTTTCCTTACATTTCCAACATATCTTTGAACTAGCTTTGTATATTTTCCCTAACTGCACTGGTGTTGTGTACCATCAGTAGGCTGAGTGAGGATTTGAACTCGGGTCTCCCAGGCCCTAATCCAGCATTCTAACCACTCCTCTCTATTCACCTTGTTACAAACCACAGTGTGGCTTGTGCAAAGAACAACACAAGAATCGCCTAAATCAGGCACGTCCAACTCCCAAGAGAATGCAATCTATTCTCAGTATTAAAAAACTGTCATTGTCATTGGAGAGAGAAGGAGCATACATTGGGGGAGGACTGTCCAGAGTTTTTGAGCTTTTTGGGGGGCAGAGGGACCTAGCGCCAGGGGCAGGGGGCAGCTACATTCCTTGCCCACAATCAAACAGGATGCCGCAATCAACCTGCAATAAACGTGGAACACCCCAGAGATCTATCTGTAGATTGTGGTCGACTGGTTGGACATATCTGGCCTAAATGAATAAATCCAGCTGGTGTGGAGGATTCCCTGGTCCTGAATGGGGCAACTGTGCCTCTGAAGGACCAGGTGCGCAGCCTGGGAGTCATTCTGGACTCACAGCTGTCCATAGAGGCACAGGTCAAATCTGTGTCTAGGGCAGCTGTTTACCAGCTCCATCTGGTACGCAGGCTGATACCCTCCCTGCCCACAGACTGTCTCGTCAGAGTGGTGCATGCTCTGGTTATCTCCCACTTGGACTACTGCCATGCGCTCTACATTGGCTACCTTTGAAGGTGACCCAGAAACTGCAATTAATCCAGAATGCGGCAGCTAGACTGTTGACTGGGAGCAGCCACCAAGACCATATAACACCGGTCCTGAAAGACCTGCATTGGCTCCCAGTATGTTTCCAAGCACAATTCAAAGGGTTGGTGCTGACCTTGAAAGCCCTAAATGGCCTCAAAGGCCCAGTAGACCTGGAGGAGCATCTCCACCCCCATCGTTCTGCCCAGACACTGAGGTCCAGCGCTGAGGGCCTCCTGGCAGTTTCCTCACTGTGAAAAGCAAAGCTACAGGGAACCAGGCAGACAGCCTTTTCAGTAGTGGCACCCACCCTGTGGAACGCCCTCCCATCAGATGTCAAGGAAATAAACAGCTACCTGACATTTAGAAGACATCTGAAGGCAGCCCTGTTTAGGGAAGTTTTTAACGTGTGACATTTTAATGTAGTTTTAATCTTTCCAGAAGCCGCCTACAGTGGCTGGAGAAACCCAGCCAGATGGGTGGGATGCAAATAATAAATTATTATTATTATTATTATTATTATTATTATTATTATTATTATTATTATTTGGTGCTGGAGGAGACTCTTGAGAGTCCCATGGACTGCAAGAAGATCAAACTGATCCATTCTGAAGGAAATCAGCCCTGAGTGCTCACTGGAAGGACAGATCCTGAAGCTGAGGCTCCAAGACTTTGGCCACCTCAGGAGAAGAGAAGACTCCCTGGAAAAGACCCTGATGTTGGGAAAGATGGAGGGCACAAGGAGAAGGGGACAACGGAGGACGAGATGGTTGGACAGTGTTCTTGAAGCTACCAGCATGAGTCTGACCAAACTGCGGGAGGCAGTGGAAGACAGGAGTGCCTGGCGTGCTCTGGTCCATGGGGTCACGAAGAGTCGGACACGACTAAACCACTAAACAACATCATTATTATTATTATTATTATTATTATTATTATTATTATTATTACAGAAATCCCACGAACTGACTGCTTTCAGTTGATGGGGTGGGGAGTCTGCAGCACGCGGAGATGTTTCTGGAGTGCCGTCTGAAATGCACTTTTCTCTCAGTCCACAGTTCCCCAACCTCCTTTATTTTGTCTGCCGTGTTTCTTAGGAAGAAGCAATCGATGGATGCTCAGTGTGTTGACAGAAACACACCATGTCCTTCTGCCCACGAGTTATGGTAACTGTTACAGCACATGAAAATTCAAATCTATTAGACTGGCAAGCCATTGTGATTCGAAATGATAAGCCTGGGTGGCTGTGCTCCCCCCTCCCTTGTCCTCCTGCTATTAGGAATAATTGAGTTTTACAATTGCCCGTGCTAATGTTTGCCTCGTCGCCAGTTTTCTCTCTCCTTTTTTGCCATTATCCTGCATGCAAGGAGACAGCCTTGTGTATTAGTTATGTACTTTCTTGCTGTCTCTGGTCTTGATTAAAACTCCTTGATTAAAAGTCTGCTTTTGCTAATAGCTGTATGAAAGCCATTTTGCCTCTGCTTTTACTCTCCCCTTCGCCAGCAATCAAAGATGCTAAATGCTCCGTCTGACACAACAGCGCATCTCTCTCCACAAAGAATATAATAGCCTGAACAATAAATGGAAAGCTGGGTTCCTTTTATAAATTGTTTTCCCATTATAACAAGAAAAAGAAAGAAAGAAAGAAGCAGCGCTGTAAATTACTCTGAACTGACCACATCGTGCCAGCGGGGTTAAAATCCATTAATGTCTCGTCCGTTTTGAAATGTCCGCTTTGGAAATATGAGGATCGCAAATTTCATCATTGCTTTTGGGCAAATGAGTGAGAGACGAAAGGAATTTCTATAGAAGGGACGTGATTTTCTGCAATGTTCTGCTCTGCTCCCCTTCCTACCCCAGTCACTTCCCCTGGCATCTGGCATCACATACAGTGGTACCTTGGAAGTCGAATGGAATCTGATCCCGAAGTCCGTTTGACTTTCAAAACGTTGGGAAACCAAGGTGCGGCTTCCAATTGGCTGCAGGAAACTCCTGCAGCCAATCAGAAGCTGCGGAAGCCGCGTCAGATGTTTGGGTTCCAAAGAATGTACATGAACTGGAACGCTCACTTCCGGGTTTGTGGCGTTCGGGAGCCAAAACGTTCAACTCGCAAGGTGTTCGGGAACCAAGGTACAACTATATCCACTTTAAAGCCTCCCTTCAAAGCCACCAAGAGGACTGCACACTTGGGGGGGGGGCAGCTAAAAAAGGGAAGGAAGGGACAAATGCCTGGATTCCGAATCCTGTAGCAATGGGTGAATAGCAATGTTTTATTGGAATTTGACCTGGACATTCAGTAAAAAGTTCATTTTTGGTGCCATTGTGCATTTACCTTGAGATGCAATATTGTCCTGAGTTTTCAGAGCTGACGGAATGGGGATGGGGGTGCAAGTATGGGATGGCTGCTGGTTTGGAGGTTTGGGGCTGCTTTTAGGATGAGAACCATCTGCCTGAGCTCCTGCCTGCTCCCTCCCTGCTCTCCCTTGATATATGGAAATAAAGGGATATTACAAACAGAGCAAGTCTCTGACCAGGAAACAGACTCTGAGAAACAGATTTGGAATGCCTCATTTTTCAGGAAAGTGGGAATTGTGGGAGGTATTCCATTGGCGGTGGGGGTCGTCGGGGGACGGTTCAATACCAAATTCCCAATCAGTCAGACTTTATTTAGTAATGCATGTTAGAATTCCTGCTCCATGATTGCAGTCATGGGATTGTTGTCTTTCACATGACGGTGTATGTTTTGACTCCACCGCGTGGGAAGTGATGGAGACAGGATGTTTGTGTTATTGTGTTCCGTGAAGTGGTACTATTGTCCTTTGTTCTTTTTCTCTTTGCTGTCTGATGCTAGAGAGAGAGGGAGCCATGTTGCAGTGCTCCGTGTGTGTTTATATGTAAATAAAGTAGATTAGCCAAAATGCTGAGTTGCTGAGGTCTGTCACGCAAGGTGCGCAAACTCGGCGGATCCCTAAGTGTGCCGGTGTCTGTTGGCATCGGTTGCTGTGATGTTCGGGCTGAAGAAAGCTTTTGAAGCTCCCGAACGATCGACCAGGAGGGAGGGAACATGCCAGTTGGGCATTTGTCTCTGCCAGGGTTCTACTTGAGTCTAGAACAAGCTCCTGAAAGTCCTGAAGTATTTGTGGGAATATATCCATTAGTACACACCCTATATGGGAAATATGTGTCATCTTGGCTGTTAAGCCAATCACCTTCTGCCATCCCATCACCTCACCACCTCTCATCTAACCATAGTTCTTCGAAATGCTTACTCAACCCAGGTTTTCTTTGCTGTATATGCAGACGCCTTCTTGCCCCTTAGCTGCAGTTGTTTTCCACTCTACAAGCCAGCACCAGATTCCTCCTAAGGTGATTCTTACCAGTTTTGCGGTCAGCCAGCACTCTTGCTTTGTGACAGTGATAATGGGTTTTGCAGAATTTCTACCTCAGGGTGTGTCAGGCAACAGAGAGAAGGCGAAACAGACAACCATTATATCAATGCTGTACAGTGGTACCTCAGGTTACATACTCTTCAGGTTACATATGCTTCAGTTTACAGACTCCGCTAACCTAGAAATAGTGCTTCAGGTTAAGAAGTTTGCTTCAGGATAAGAACAGAAATTGGGCTCCAGCGGCGCGGCGGCAGCCGGAGGCCCCATCAGCTAAAGTGGTGCTTTAGGTTAAGAACAGTTTCAGGTTAAGTACGGACCTCCGGAACGAATTAAGTACTTAACCCGAGGTACCACTGTATTATAATTATGGCCAGCTCATTGTATCTGGGCTTTTCAAATGAGCGGCCAATAGAAGCCTTGCAGGTGACTCATGCCTTGCAGTGAGCCAGTGTGGTGTGGTGGTTAAGAGCGGTGGACTCGTAATCTGGTGAACCGGGTTCGCTTCCCCGCTCCTCCACGTGCAGCTGTTGGGTGACCTTGGCCAGTCACACTTTTCTGAAGTCTCTCAGCCCCACTCACCTCACAGAGTGTTTGTTGTGGGGGAGGAAGGGAAAGGAGAATGTTAGCTGCTTTGAGACTCCTTCGGGTAGTGATAAAGCAGGATATCAAATCCAAACTCTTCTTCTTCTTCTTCAAGCTCTGCCTTGAAGGCCTCATTGAGTTTATGGAAGAGACTGAAGACCCACTTCAAGCCATGAGGTAATGTTCAAACACTGCTTCGTTCCACCTCCAAGAGCACCAGCTGTCCAGGCTCATGAATTCCACCAACGAGCTTCAGAGTTACCTTACGAGAAGTTTTGAAACATGCTCTGGTTACAAAAAGGAGATAAACCGGTAAATATGATATCTATAAGGTGATGAGGAATCTATTGAAAACAAATTCAATAGAGGCCATCAAGACTAAATGAATGTTTTATTAGATATATAAATCTTGTGCTCCACTATTAAGTCCCGCTTGGATTTATTAAATTCTGTGTGCTTTGAGGAACACACTCGAATTGTAATAAAAAAGACGGATTGAATCTCATCAAATGTTAATAATCCTCAAGCAGGTCGATTAGATCTTCTGCGATGTGGGTGAATATTGGAAGCCCTAATATTTGTTGGGAAACATTCGGCAATCAGAGGCGGTGGGCATGAAGCTATGACGGCTGCAAGGTATGAGGCTGGCGAGTTCTCCTGCTCAGGTTCTACACTGCTCACTTAACAACCTAAGAAGAGTCTGCTGGGTCAGGCCCATTGTGCTGGTCCCGGGAGGGTTTACTGTGCGGCGTGGTCAAAGTCCGGTCCTAGGTCAAGGGTAAGAAGACTGTCCATCAGGGGCGAAGCAAAGGTCCAAAGCAAGGGGTCAGGCGTGGTCAGGAACTCAGGAGAGCAGGACAGGGTGCAGGCAGGAACAGTTCACCAATGATGTTGCTCCTGCAACCTGGGACTGGGCTGGCCGGCTTTTATCTGCCCTGAGGCATAGGGCGGCCCCGATCCTCTGGTGACTCGCCTCTCCTGGCCTGGAGGCGAGCACTCCTCCTGCGAGAACTTAGTTCCCTCTGCCTCTCTGCCCTGAGCCTCTGCAGCTCAGGAGAGGCTGGAGGGTGACCGGACCCAGAGGCAACCTCAGCTTCCCCTGACGGGGCTGAGAGTGGAGCACCTGCAGGCAATGGGTCCTCCATCACCTCAGGGGCCAGAGCAGACTCAGCTGGTGCCTGCACCTGAGGACCCAGCACAGGTGAGGACCGTTCAGGCTCAGGCCCCAGCCCCAGCTCAGTTGGTTCTGGAGGCGGGGACTCCTGTGCAGGCTGGGATCCCTCAGGTTCAGATTCTGAATCGGATTCCCAGGCCATCACACCCATCTAGTCCAGCACCTTCTCCCCCCAGTGGCCAACCAGATGCCCCACTGGGAAACCCACAAGCAGGATCCGAGCCCAAGAGTTGAAGCCCCTCCTGTGGCTTCAAGCAGCTGGTGTTCAGAAGCATTGCTGTCTCCAGCTGTGGAGATGGAGCAGAACAATCCTGGCTTGTAATAATAATAATAATAATAATAAATTTACTTATACCCCGCCCTCCCCAGCCAAGACTGGGCTCACGGCGGCTAACACTAGGTATAAAAACAATTCATTAAAATACAACTTAAAAACAGGATGAAAATACAACTTAAAATGCAGCCTCATTTCAATGGAAGCCCAGATCAAAAACTGTTTGGGGGAAGAAAACGTCAAGTCTTCACCAAGGCCAGCTATCCAGACTGGTCCTACGTGGGCCAGGAAAAAGCCAGGGAAGTCCTCAAATAGGGGTTTCATCACAGAAGGAAAAGGAAAGAAGGGGAGGGGATCAAGTTGATTCCAAGCCAAAGGCCAGGCAGAACAACTCTGTCTTACAGGGCCTGCGGAAAGAAATCAGATCCTGCAGGGCCCTGGTCTCAGGAGACAGAGTGTTCCACCAGGCCGGGGCCAGTGTTGAAAAGGCCCTGCTCTGGTTGAGGCAGGGGTCTGCAACCTTTAAGACAAAAAGAGCCACTTGGACCCATTTCCGAAGAAAAAAAAACTGGGAGCCGCAAAGCTCGTCATTATAAAAATAACTTTTTTGTCACTTTTTTATTATTTCTTTGTTTGACCCCTCAGAATGACTCCTCCTCATAGAAATAAACATTAAATTAACAAGTTACCTTTTTGTGTGTGTGTGTTCTTCACTCCCCTTCAAAACAGTGACCAGCGTACATGCCCCCTTTCAATGCAGTGACCAGCGTACATGCCCCTTACAATGTAGAGGGCGGGTGGGTGGGAAGGTGACGTCGGGACGGTGCGTGACTAACGCACGCACCGCCCCCATGCGACGTCACAGCCAGTACAGCGCCCGCCAAAGTGGGGAGTGTTGGGGCGCACAATGCGCCTCCTCCCCTCGCTAGTATCCGCCCCGGAGCCACGGCAAAGGTGTAAAAGAGCCACATGCGGCTCCGGAGCGACCCCTGGGTTGAGGCTAATCTGACTTCCTTAGGGCCTGGGATCTCTAGGGTGTTGCTATTTATGGACCTTAAGGTCCTCTGCGGGGCATATTGGGAGAGACGGTCCCGTAGGTACGAGGGCCATTGATAGTCCTCTCCTCCTCCATGAATTTGCCCAATCCTCTTTCGCTAAGTATTTGTAGCTCAGCTGTATTGTTTCTTTTTCTCTCTCCTTTCATTCCTTTTTCTTGTTCTATTTGTTCTTCTTCGAGGCTTCTAACTGCTTTCTCTCCCTATGTAACAAAAGGAAACAGACGTATTTGATGGCGGGAGGAAGCTGCCAAGGTGGATGGTCTTCGCCGCTACCGGTGGGAGAGAGTTCCGCAGCTGAACTCTCCACCGCATGAAGAAGTTTGCCCTTCACATTTGTTTTCGTGGAACTTGCAGAGGAGAATTTGCTTAGGGATATGGATAACAGACCGCTTCATGGATCACTGCCTTGCCGTGGCGAAGGGGCTTGAAGAACTCAGAGAAGCTATGAACTACGCCGAGCAGGGCACACAAGATGAACAGGTCATAGTGGAGAGTTTTGACCAAACGTGATCCACCTGGAGGAGGAACCGGCAAGCCACTCCAGTATCCTTGCCAAGAAAACTCCATGGACAAAGACAACAGGCATATAAAAGTTATGACGCTGGAAGATGAGCCCCTCAGGTCGGAAGGCGTCCAACATGCTACTGGGGAAGAGCGGAGGGCAAGTACAAGTAGATCCAGAGCTGATGAAGCGGCTGGGCCAAAGCCGAAAGGACGCTCAGTTGCGGATATGCCTGGAAGTGAAAGGAAAGTCCAATGCTGTAAAGAAAAATATTGCATAGGAACCTGGAATGTAAGAACCATGAACCTGGGTAAGTTGGAGGTGGTCAAAAATGAGATGGCAAGAATAAATATTGACATCCTGGGCATCAGTGAACTAAAATGGACGGGAATGGGCAAATTCAGTTCGGATGACCATCACATCTACTACTGTGGGCAAGAAACCCGTAAAAGAAATGGAGTGGCCCTCATAGTCAACAAAAGAGTGGCGAAAGCTGTACTGGGATGCAATCTCAAAAATGATAGAATGATCTCGATACGAATCCAAGGCAGACCTTTTAACATCACAGTAATCCAAGTTTATGCACCAACCACTGGTGCTGAAGAAACTGAAATAGACCAATTCTATGAAGACTTACAAGACCTTATAGAAGTGACACCAAAGAAGGATGTTCTTCTCATTATAGGGGATTGGAATGCTAAAGTAGGGAATCAAGAGATAAAAGGAACAACTGGCAAGTTTGGCCTTGGAGATCAAAACGAAGCAGGGCAAAGGCTAATAGAGTTCTGTCAAGAGAACAAGCTGGTCATCACAAACACGCTTTTCCAACAACACAAGAGACGACTCTACACATGGACATCACCAGATGGGCAGTATCGAAATCAGATTGATTATATTCTCTGCAGCCAAAGATGGAGAAGCTCTATACAGTCAGCAAAAACAAGACCTGGAGCTGACTGTGGCTCAGATCATCAGCTTCTTATAGCAAAATTCAAGCTTAAACTGAAGAAAGTAGGAAAAACCACTGGGCCGGTAAGATACAATCTAAGTCAAATCCCTTATGAATACACAGTGGAAGTGAGGAACAGGTTTAAGGATTTAGATTTGGTGGACAGAGTGCCTGAAGAACTATGGATGGAGGCTCGTAACATCGTACAGGAGGCAGCAACGAAAACCATCCCAATGAAAAGGAAATGCAAGAAAGCAAAGTGGCTGTCAAACGAGGCCTTACAAATAGCGGAGGAGAGAAGGCAAGCAAAATGCGAGGGAGATAGTAAAAGATACAGGAAATTGAATGCAGATTTCCAAAGAATAGCAAGGAGAGACAAGAAGGCCTTCTTAAACGAGCAATGCAAACAAATAGAGGAAAACAACAGAATAGGAAGAACCAGAGATCTGTTCAAGAAAATTGGAGATATGAAAGGAACATTTCGTACAAAGATTACCATAATAAAGGATAAAAGTGATAAGGACCTAACAGAAGCAGAAGACATCAAGAAGAGGTGGCAAGAATACACAGAGGAATTATACCAGAAAGATATGGATGTCTCGTACACCCCAGGTAGTGTGGTTGCTGACCTTGAGCCAGACATCCTGGAAAGTGAAGTCAAATGGGCCTTAGAAAGCACTGCAAATAACAAGGCCAGTGGAAGTGATGGTATTCCAGCTGAACTATTTAAAATTTTAAAAGATGATGCTGTTAAGGTGCTACACTCAATATGCCAGCAAATTTGGAAAACTCAGCAGTGGCCAGAAGATTGGAGAAGATCAGTCTACATCCCAATCCCAAAGAAGGGCAGTGCCAAAGAATGCTCCAACTACCGCACAATTGCACTCATTTCACACGCTAGCAAGGTTATGCTTAAAATTCTACAAGGAAGGCTCAAGCAGTATGTGGACCGAGAACTCCCAGAAGTGCAAGCTGGATTTAGAAGAGGCAGAGGAACCAGAGACCAAATTGCAAACATGCGCTGGATTATGGAGAAAGCTAGAGAGTTCCAGAAAGACATCTACTTCTGCTTCATTGACTATGCAAAAGCCTTTGACTGTGTCGACCACAGCAAACTATGGCAAGTTCTTAAAGAAATGGGAGTGCCTGATCACCTCATCTGTCTCCTGAGAAATCTCTATGTGGGACAAGAAGCTACAGTTAGAACTGGATATGGAACAACTGATTGGTTCAAAATTGGAAAAGGAGTACGACAAGGCTGTATTTTGTCTCCCTGCTTATTTAATTTATACGCAGAATACATCATGCGAAAGGCTGGGCTGGATGAATCCCAAACTGGAATTAAGATTGCCGGAAGAAATATCAACAACCTCAGATATGCAGATGACACAACCTTGATGGCAGAAAGTGAGGAGGAATTAAAGAACCTTTTAATGAGGGTGAAAGAGGAGAGCGCAAAATATGGTCTGAGGCTCAACATCAAAAAAACGAAGATCATGGCCACTGGTCCCATCACCTCCTGGCAAATAGAAGGGGAAGAAATGGAGGCAGTGAGAGATTTTACTTTCTTGGGCTCCATGATCACTGCAGATGGTGACAGCAGCCACGAAATTAAAAGACGCCTGCTTCTTGGGAGAAGGGCAATGACAGGCCTAGACAGCATCTTGAGAAGTAGAGACGTCACCTTGCCAACAAAGGTCCGTATAGTTAAAGCCATGGTTTTCCCAGTAGTGATGTATGGAAGTGAGAGCTGGACCATAAAGAAGGCTGATCGCCGAAGAATTGATGCTTTTGAATTATGGTGCTGGAGAAGACTCTTGAGAGTCCCATGGACTGCAAGAAGATCAAACGCATCCATTCTTAATGAAATCAGCCCTGAGTTCTCACTGGAAGGACAGATCATGAAGCTGAGGCTCCAGTACTTTGGCCACCTCATGAGAAGAGAAGACTCCCTGGAGAAGACACTGATGTTGGGAAAGATGGAGGGCACAAGGAGAAGGGGGCGACAGAGGATGAGATGGTTGGATAGTGTTCTCGAAGCCACAAACATGAGTCTGACCAAACTGCGGGAGGTAGTGGAGGACAGAGGTGCCTGGCGTGCTCTGGTCCATGGGGTCACGAAGAGTCGGACACGACTAAACGACTAAACAACAACAACAACATGGATAACAGACAAGGCTAGTCCCTAGGGCAAAAGAAGAAGCACCACAGCTCAGCAGGGGAGCACCCTTGGGCGCCCACAGAAGTAATTCTAGGAGGAGGGGGAGTTCCAGATCTACAGTCTTCATACGGCTAATGGATTGAGGTTGAATCCTGATAAGACAGAAGTACTGTTCTTGGGGGACAGGAGGAGGGCAGGTGTGGAAGACTCCCTGGTCCTGAATGGGGTAACTGTGCCCCTGAAGGACCAGGTGCGCAGCCTGGGAGTCATTTTGGACTCACAGCTGTCCATGGAGGTGCAGGTCAATTCTGTGTCCAGGGCAGCTGTTTATCAGCTCCATCTGGCATGCAGGCTGAGACCCCCCCCTGCCCACATACTGTCTCGCCGGAGTGGTTCATGCTCTAGGTATCTCCTGCTTGGACTATTGCAATGCACTCTACTGGAGCTACCTTTGAAGGTGACCCAGAAAATGCAACTAATCCAGAATGCGGCAGCTAGACTGGTGACTGGGAGTGGCCACCGGGACCACATAACACCGGTCCTGAAAGATCTTCATTGACTCCCAGTACGTTTCCGAGCACAGCTCAAAGTGTTGGGGCTGACCTTGAAAGCCCTAAATGGCCTCAAAGGCCCAGTAGACCTGAAGGAGTGTCTCCAACCCCATCGTTCTACCCGGACACTCAGGTCCAGCACCGAGGGCCTTCTGGTGGTTCCTTCATTGCGAGAAGCAAAGCTATAGGGAACCAGGCAGAGGGCCTTCTCGGTGGTGGCACCCGCCCTGTGGAATGGAACTCCCTCCCACCAGATGTCAAAGAGATAAACAACTACCTGACATTTAGAAGACATCTGAAGGCAGCCCTGTTTAGGGAAGTTTTTAATGTGTGACATTTTGATGTATTTTTCATCTTTGTTGGAAGCCGCCTAGAGTGGCTGGGGAAACCCAGCCAGATGGGCGGGGTACAAATAGTAAATTATTATATGACTGACTGCCATGGTGCTCAAGAAATGCAAAAAAAGGAGAAGAGAGCTATCAATGGCTTCTAGTGGTGATGGACTGGCTTTGGCAGGTGCTGACGAGGACCAGAGCCTTCGTCCTTATCTTTCCTCAGCTGAATTTGAAGAATTCTGTGCATTATGCTGGCAACACCAGCAGGGCATTTTCTCAAAAGACAGAATATATTTATATGCACGTGCTAACTGGACTTTCAGGCAGCAAATCATCCAAAGTAAGCAATACATTACAGCAAAACAGTAATAGAATTTTTATATATATATAAGAAAAGCATGTGAGGGGAACAAACAGCAGGCCCGGGACCTGGGACCACGCTAATGAATCCCATTATTCATCACTCTCTTAATGGCTCAGCCATGGATAACTTGCATAATTCAATTGTAAAGAGGCTTCATTAAAACAGATGGAGCCTGTCAGGCCTTTAATGTATACCAATGCACATTTCGCACGGCTAACCAGGCTGACAGGGGCACTGCCCCACCCATTTGAGAAACTGCATTTATCCTACCCAAATTCTGTTTCATTGTTGTTGCTAACAACACACACAAACACACGCACACAGAGAGAAATTTTCCCTCCACATGCATTGCCCTGGGACACATGAAATGGAGTACAGGTCAAGGGAAGTAATAAAGGTAAAGGGACCCTTGACCATTAGGTCCAGTCGTGGCCAACTCTGGGGTTGCGGCGCTCATCTCGCTTTATTGGCTGAGGGAGCCGGCTTACAGCTTCTAGGTCATGTGGCCAGCATGACTAAGCCACTTCTGGAGAACCAGAGCAGCGCACAGAAACGCCATTTACCTTCCCATTGGACTGGTACCTACTTATTTACTTGCACTTTTGGGCGTACTTTCGAACTGCTAGGTTGGCAGGAGCAGGGACCGAGCAACGGGAGCTCACCCCGTCGCGGGGATTCGAACCGCTGACCTTCTGATCGGGAAGCCCTAGGCTCTGTGGTTTAACCTACAGCACCACCCACGTCCCTAAGGGAAGTAATAGGACTGCTTTATTCTGCTTTGGTCTGATCCCCCTGGAGACCTGTGTCCAGTTCTGGTTACCACAGTTGAAGAAGGCTATTGACAGCCTAGAAGGTGCACATAGGAGGGCCACCAAGATGGTCCAGGGTCTGGAAACCAAGCCTTATGCAGAACAGTTTAGGGAGCTGTGGAAGCCTGGAGAAGAGATGGTGGAGAGGAGAAATGATGGACATCTCTAAATGTCTAAACTGGGCTGTCACATGCAAGATGGACCAAGCTGGTTTTCTGCTGCTCCAGAAGGGAGGACTCGAACCAATGGCTTCAAGAAAGGAGATTACAGAGCTGTTCGATAGTGGAATGGTCTCCTTCGGGAGGTGGTGGACTCCCCTTCCATGGAGGGTTGGATGGCCATCTGTCATGGATACTTTAGCTGAGATTCCTGCATTGCAGGGGGTTGGTCTAGATGGCCCTCGGGGTCCCTTCCAATTCTGCATGCAGCTAAAATGCAGCCTGGCACGCCCCTGGTTTCCCCCCCTCCATTTGTTAAGCTCATCTCACCCGTCCTCTGGCGCCATAATGTCCTGCATTTCACACTACGAGCTGCTGGGAGTTACAGTTGGCTTTCCCAGGTCATCTTTGCTGTCCATGCTGGTGGTTGCCATTCGTGAAAGGGTGTCTTGCCCTCGCTCCATCTCGCTGGCACGCTGTGAAATTAAGAAAAGAAAAACGGCAGGAAACTGAGCTAACAAAACAAGTTTCCCAAAACACGCTCACACCCCGGCATTTCCAAAGCAAAGCATAGTTCTCCTTCAGACAAAATTACTATTATTTCCATTAAGTGCGTCCTCCACCGGGGATGGCGATTTGCTTCGTTGGTTGATTTAAATCATCTCTCCCATCTCGTCAGGCTCCGAGCCCTGTACTCATGTTCCAGTCTCCATAGAAACAAGATGCGGTTGGTTTTCACTCAAATGCTACCATCAAAAGCGATGCGCTCCAGCATTGCCTAAATAGCAGCTCCGCTCTGCAGACACACATGCCGGCGGGTGGGGTAGGGGCGGCAGTTCCTTGAGAATGCAATTGCTGCTTCCAGATCTTATCCCTCAAGAGAAGTGGCTATTCCTCTCGGAAGGCGGATGGGAGAGTGTTGTTCTGAGCAATCAACACAGTACTTACCCCATGACATTTTGGCCCAAGGAAGTTTCCCCTGGTGCTTTCATTATCTTCATCAGTGCAAACCCATAACTCCTCCAGGAAACAGAAAACTGCCGTGCTGGAAGGCCCACAGTGCTGGATCCCATGTCTCTGTGGGATGTAATCCACTGGGAGCAGTCAAATACAACATTCCTTGTTTTCCTAGAGTGGATATGCAAGGGGATGTTTGGTCCAGCCAGTCAAAACTTCCTGTTCCTCCTGGCTGGCGCATCCTTCCTCTTACATGTGATAGAAAGTGGGTGTGACCTCACCTGTCCAGGTAACAAAAGGACGAGTCACGCAGCACACCTGTCTCTTTTTCACTTCCTGCTTCGTTTGATCAGCTTTTAGCTAGGACTGCTCTGCTAGCTCTCAGCTAGCAGGAGCACTGGGATTATTCCCCTGTATGGGGTAGATCCACATGTACATATTTGTAACCTAGTCTGCCTTCAGGGATCCAACTGTGAACTGATGTGAGCAAACTTCTTTTATTGAGTTTGAATAAGATTGTGGAGTCTTTATTCTTTTAAGAGGGATTCAAGGGAACTTACCAGGAACATACAATTCAGTCTGAGACAGACTGAATTGTATAACAGTGAACTCACACGAGCCTGCAACCAGCTATCTGCTGGGCATGTAAAAGGGGGAATGTAAACTCTGCTAAGTAAAGGAACTTGCTAGCACAAGTTAGGAAGGATATTAATAAGCAATATATCCTCTCCTCCCACCCTGAACATTCCCACAGTCTCAACTCTTTCCCTCCAAGCAAAAGCATCCTCTGGTCAGCCAGGGAGCAGCCAAGGTTACTATTCTCTGAAGGTCATCTTTATGTAGGATCTAGGGATGTTGGTGCCACCTGAAAGCCAGGACTCCCCAGTTATAGACTCCGCACACACTCAGGAGCAACATGACCTCCACATGTGAGCATATGATATGCTTGTTACGAAAAAGGAGCAATGCAGAAGCAAGCACCAGGTGGCTGGAATGGTAAACAGGAAACTGATGTTATTGGATTGTACCGTGGGAACCAGGCACAGTCTGTAAAGTGCTCTGAGAGCCGGATGTTACCTCAGAGCAGCACATGACCCTGTACTGGAAGTACATGGGTGGAGTTTATTCTCTCTCTGCGTTGGGAAGCAAAGTGTACAGACATGTTTCTCTGTACTGCTGAAAGACAGAAATAAAGACATGTAGATACATATCTGTCTGTCTCTTTCCCCCTCCCTGGGGGAGGAGTGGTGTGTTCTTTTCACGTTTGAAAAGGATCGCCGAAGAGACCTCCTTTGATCTTGCCGGCAGACGCTGGCAGGGGAGGTCAAGGATTCAAGCCGGGCACCTGGAGGGTGGCCAAATTCCTAAGAGCTGGAGGCTCTGACTTTTGGCTTGAATCCCGACAACTGGTAGCACACCGATGGTTATCTGATCTATGAGAATCTGCATGAGAGGTGAGAGGTCGATGAATCGTTGCCATCCTCTGCACCTAAGGAGATAAAGAAAAGCGTCTGCCTGCAGCCAGAAGCTGAAACAGACAGCTGGACACCGAGAGGAGTGTGTTTCGAGGCAACGGAGCCAGTAAAAGGTATGCTGCATTTTGGGCTAGAGAGAAAAGTGAACGCAGAAAGGTTTAATTCTCTGGTTCACAAGAAAGAGCTGCATTTTAAGAAAAACAGCTCTGAAAGGGCAAGCTGGCATACCAGGAATTCCTGTGGTGAGATAAGGAGTTCCGTCCTGAGCAGGTTGCTAGGCAACGTCTGCCAGTTAAAGAATGGCTAAAAAGAGCCTGGGAAATCGAAAGTGTATCTGCGCAGCTGTGCAAGGGTTTTGAAAAAACAGCCCAAAGGCAAGCCTGCCAGTGAAGCAGTAAACAGAGACTTTTGGAGTTTTACTGGCTTGAAAAGTGAAAGCTGGCTTGAGATTGACTGTAAAGCTGACCCTTGGATTCAGCATGGATGCCAAGAAGGGGGGAGTGCCCCTGAATGCCGTGGTTCTAGATGAACACAGCCGGCATGCTGCACTGGAAGTAAAGGACAGGGGGAGGGAGGAACGGAGTTCTAATTCCCCCGCAGATGAGGCTACTGGAAAGGATGCTGTAGCTTTGAATGCTGTCCAGTGTTACAGTTGTGGACAGGCTGGGCATCTTCAGCGGAGCTGTAAGAAGCCACGTCAGCCAAAAGGAGCGAAGGGCCGCTCAGCAAAGCCTGAGGCGTCAGGCAAAGGACGTACCAAGCCTATGGTGAAACCTGCAAAGGCTTTGATGGCGAAAGGAACCACGCCAGATGTTGGGAACGCGTTTATTATCGACACTGCAGCGACGGTTCATATGTCCCCACACAGAGGACTCTTTTCAACGTTTGAGAAGCAAAGCTTCACTGTGACACAGGCCAACGGTCAGGAGCTGGAAGCAGCCGGCGTGGGGACTGTCTATCTTAAGAGTCTGGACTTGACAATAAACAATGTTTACTTGGTTCCTGAATTGAAGTTCAATCTGCTGAGTGTTTCGCAGATTGCAAAGAGAGGACTGAAACTGTCCTACGATGCTGAGAGCTGCAAGATCTACAAAGATGGAGAGTTATTTCTTTCAGCCAGGGAGAAGGATGGACTTTATTTGTTGACTTTTGCACAAAGTGATTACATGGAATGTAATTCATCTGTGTCTAACCTAGTTTCTCTTGCAGGTGTGAGCAAGAAGAAGACCGGAGTCAACAGAGCATTTCAGCGGGTGTATGCTGATGTGATTGGTCCTCTAGAACCATCTAGAGGCAATGCAAGATATTATCTTGTGTGTGTGGATCATTTCTCTAACTATGTCTGGGTTTATGTGTTGAGAAAGCCAAAGGAAGCCTTGGAGAGGTTTCAGGAGTTTTGTGACAAAGTTAAGAGTATGCATGATGCTAACATTGATTGTCTATTCACAGACAAGAAGCAGATTTTTCTTTTACAGGATTTCCAAAGGTTCCTGCAGAAGAAGGGAATCAGACACAAGATTGCTGTTTCAGCGGAAGCGTGGAACAGGGGTGTCTGTGTACGGGTGAACAGAGAATTGCAAAAGGGGATGGAAGCGCAATTGCTTAGTTCACATCTGCCACATGAGTACTGGGCCGAGTCTCTAATGTCGTTCTGTTATACGAAAGTGAGAAAGGTTTCAAAAGAGTTGGGAAGTTCTCCTTTTGAGAAACTGTTCCACAGGAAACCTTCTGTTGCCCATTTCAAGGTTTTTGGGTCTCATGTGAGAACAGAAGCTCCAGGTGGAGTAAAGAATGCTAGAGGCATTTTTGTGGGGTATGAAAAGGGTCTCTACAGAGTAATTTTGTCTGAATCTGGTCAGGTGATTCTCACAAAATTTCTAGAGAGTGCTCCTGAACAGGAGAGAGTGATAGTACACACATTTCCCACTGAGGACGATTCAGATGATGATGATTTCACTGATTTCAGCTGTACAGAAAGTGATGACACTGATAGCTCGGAGAGCTCAGTTGTCACAGTCATTGAGAGGAAGTCTCACACAATAGATAGGCCTTCACAACTGAAGGATGAACCACTGTTTACCATTGGAACTAGTTCTCCAAAGAGTCCTGAGACTGGACCAGTGAGCAGAGAGGATCAGCACCTCATACGTAGGTCTGAGAGAGTTACAAAGAGTCAACCACCCAAGAGGTACTCAAAAGAGTTTGCTAACTTAGCTGTTGCATGTGTTGCTGTTGTAAACAACCGAGGACAGGTTGGAGCTGTGTCTAAGTCAGAGACAAAGACACAACAGAGAGTTGCTAGCCAAGGTAATGCAGATGCACTCATTCCTTGGAAACCAGACAACCAGAGAGGTACACTGGGGAAACCAGTGGCGGGGAGTTCCAAGGGTGGAACTGAAACAACAGGGGAGTGTTATGTGTATAACAACTGTTTGTTTTCTTCTCTGGATCATGCTTTGCTTGCTGCAACACGCATTGATTCTTTTGGGGGAGGATGTTACGAAAAAGGAGCAATGCAGAAGCAAGCACCAGGTGGCTGGAATGGTAAACAGGAAACTGATGTTATTGGATTGTACCGTGGGAACCAGGCACAGTCTGTAAAGTGCTCTGAGAGCCGGATGTTACCTCAGAGCAGCACATGACCCTGTACTGGAAGTACATGGGTGGAGTTTATTCTCTCTCTGCGTTGGGAAGCAAAGTGTACAGACATGTTTCTCTGTACTGCTGAAAGACAGAAATAAAGACATGTAGATACATTTCTGTCTGTCTCTTTCCCCCTCCCTGGGGGAGGAGTGGTGTGTTCTTTTCACGTTTGAAAAGGATCGCCGAAGAGACCTCCTTTGATCTTGCCGGCAGACGCTGGCAGGGGAGGTCAAGGATTCAAGCCGGGCACCTGGAGGGTGGCCAAATTCCTAAGAGCTGGAGGCTCTGACTTTTGGCTTGAATCCCGACAATGCTAATGTACTTCTAGGCTGCATCAACAGAGGTCTTGCCTTCTGGTTTCCCATTAGGGCCCCTGGTTGCCACTGGGAGAATAGGATTGTGGGTTCAAACCCTGCGTTGGGCAAAAGATTCCTGCATTGCAGGGGGTTGGTCTAGATGACCCTTGACCCTTAGGGTCCCTTCCAGCCCTACAATTCTAGGGTTCTATGAACTACAGCCCTAATGAATGTATTCAGCATGTTCTCTTGCTTTTAAAGGGGATGCAACAACAGCCTGGGAGCTTCAGAACATCAAGACACAATGAAATATCAAGGTACCCTGGTCCTCCTGATACAGAGGAAATTTGCGCTGGAATCCTGACATGTTTTTCTGAGGGTCTGTCCTGAAGACAGATAGCAGGAGCCAGGTAGTAAAAAGCACCTGCTGCTGCAAACTCCTGATGTCAGCTCCTCACTGAACAACTCAGACATGGTTTTGATAATTGCTAAAAAGGGGAGGAAAATCTCAAGCGGGGTCTTTTTTTGCAGTCTGCTGCGCTGAGCTGGGTAATGCAATTCTTCCCAGAGACACTAAAACAGCAAATGAAGTCTGCAGAGCTATTTTTGCCTTCTCTTATGTGGTGCATTATGAAGTGATGCTCAAGGTTCTGATAAACAGGTAAATAAATTTTCCTTAAAAAAAAAAAGAATAAGAAAACAGGCCAGTGCTACAAATTGCTTTCCTGAGTGTTTTCATCTTCAACAGAAATGGCAAATGCAAACAAGCCCAAACCTATTTTTATTCCCTGGTAATTCCCACATGGACGAGATCTGCAAGCGAGCTGCTTTTGGGAGAAAACTATTCTGCTGATGTTGGCAGGGCAGGAGGGAGAGGACGGCAGAAACAAGGAGTTGGGAGAGACTGAACGAGCGGCAGAGGGGGGTACTTAATAGAAAATTGGAGCGTAAACAGGACAGGCACACACTCCAGTTGCGCTAACACATTTTCACTCTCCGTTGATGGTGTGTTTTATGTTATTTTATTCAAAAAATGCAAGTTAAGTTTTTGTTGAGACAAACCAAAACAGGGGGAGAGGAGAACCTTTTCCATGCTTGCAGTTTGCCTCCTTAAATCACAGGGAGGTAACATTAGGAAGAACTTTCTGATGGCAAGAGCTGTCGGATGGTGGAACAGACCCCCCTCAGAAGCTGGTGGGCTCACCTCTTTTGGAGGTCTTCAACAGAAGTTGAATGGCCATCTGTCAAGGATTCTTTAGCTGTGATTCCTGCATTGCAGGACCCCTTGGGGGTCAAGTTGTTGTTGTTGTTGTTTAGTCGTTTAGTCGTGTCCGACTCTTCGTGACCCCCTGGACCAGAGCACGCCAGGCACTTCTGTCTTCCACTGCCTCCCGCAGTTTGGTCAAACTCATGCTGGTGGCTTCGAGAACACTGTCCAACCATCTCGTCCTCTGTCGTCCCCTTCTCCTTGGGCCCTCCATCTTTCCCAACATCAGGGTCTTCTCCAGGGAGTCTTCTCTTCTCATGAGGTGGCCAAAGTCTTGGAGCCTCAGCTTCAGGATCTGTCCTTCCAGTGAGCACTCAGGGCTGATTTCCTTCAGAATGGAGAGGTTTGATCTTCTTGCAGTCCATGGGACTCTCCAGAGTCTCCTCCAGCACCATAATTCAAAAGCATCCATTCTTTGGCGATCAGCCTTCTTTATGGTCCAGCTCTCACTTCCATACATCACTACTGGGAAAACCATAGCTTTAACTATACGAACCTTTGTTGGCAAGGTGATGTCTCTACAACTCTCCAATTCTATGATTGTAGGTGTGATGAGCTTTTATTTATTTTATTTATTTCATAAAATCTATACATCCCCCCTTCCTTCCTTCCATCTATCTGTCTGATGTTCCCTTTCTCTGTAACTATCTCTGAATCTAAATAAATAGTAGATAGTTTCAGAGATTCAGGTAGGTAGCTGTGTTGGTCTGATGCAGTCAAAATAAATTAAAAAATTGTCCCGTAGCACCTTAGAGACCAACTAAGTTTGTTCTGGGTATAAGCTTTCATGTGCATGCACACTTCTTCAGATACCATGCATGCACATGAAATCTTATACCCAGAACAAACTGTGGAGGCCAATTCTGGACCCACACATCCTTCCACAGTGGGAACATTGGTTTACGGGCAGGAGTTGATCTCGGTGAGGGTTTGCCAAGCGTGCCTTCCTCTTAGCACATTTCTCCCTTTTGTCCAGAGTCTGAGCATCTTCAAAGCCTATGACACCTTTGGTAAAGGCTGCTCTCCAATTGGAGCACTCGCAGGCCGGTGTTTCCCAGTTATCGGTGCTTATACTACATTTTTTAAGATTTGCCTTAAGAGCATCTTTAAATCTCTTTTGTTGACCACCAGCATTACACTTTCCATTCTTAAGTTGGGAATCTGCCATCTACCTACCAACCTACTTACCTCTCTGCTGGTTCTGTGATGAAGATACTTTTAGCATTAAATGGCAACCAAGCCTCTTGTTCCTCTGGGTCTTCCAGCTGTCTTCCGTTGTCCAGGGAAAACTTTCGCTAAGATGCGACTGGTCCATGGTGAAAGTTATCTGCGGATCAACAGGCTGTCTGCTGTTTATTAATGGCCGGTTGAAGGGAAAGGCACCATTAAGCACTATCTCCTTCCGAAACTTATGATATCCTGGGCTGGTTATGGAACATTTCTCCCACACATTGTGGCAGCTGCTGCCTCACCTGCTTGAGCTAACATTTTCTCAGTGTGAGGGATGTGGCCTGTGAAGGGGAAAAAATCCTTCGTTCTTCTCGACCTTTAGAAATGGAGACAGATACCAGATGGGTTCTGAGCCTTTCTTCACAGAGTTAACTTTGGTTTCGGCCAAATGGCTTCAAGTTACAGGAAAGGAGGCTTCAAGTTACAGGAAAGCATCAGGAAGAACTTTAAAAAAATATATTATTAGGAATTTCAACATAACAATTTATCAAAAACATATCCTCATACCCCCCCTAATTTTCACTCCCCCCTCCCCTGGTTTGTTTCTCTTTTCACCCACTTTGCTATCTCTTAACAGAAAAAGTTATTAATAACATAACATCAAGCCTAAAACATAAAAAATAAAATACACTATAATATTTCACTATTTTCTAAACATTTTCTAATACTAATAATGTCAATGTTTATTTAAATCCGGCCGTCAAGTCTATTGACTTTCTTTGTTTCTGCAAATATAATATAAATGGTTCCCATTCTTTTTCAAAGTCGCTGTTGTCTTTTTCTCTTTATCTGCCATTTTTGCCAGTTCTGCATAGTTCATCAACTTCTCTGGCCATTGTTCTTTAGTTGGTATTTCTCCCGACAGCTGGACATATTAAGGGCCCCATTACCTCCAGTAGCTGAGGGCCTCATCAAACCTCAATCCTCATGGTGGGTTGCCACTGAGAGCCTTCTCCTCCCTAATTTTCCCCTCAATGCCCTTTGTTGGTTTGGATGTAAATCTGCCCCCTGCCAGAGCTCTTTTTTTCTGGCATTAGCCCCCCTCCCTCTCTCCTCCTGCGTTATATCCCAGCAATTCTGGACATGAAGATATTCTGTTTGAATTGCCTGAATGTTATCTCCGTTCAACTTCGATGCGTGACCTTTCCACTGGGATGCAGCCATTACACTGAAGGCTCTATTCAGCGGGATTGTTCGATGCACTTGAACATGGCTTGCCAGAGCCCTGCAAAGGAGAGATAGGGCTCCTTCTCCGGAATTCACAATGCAACAAAGCACACACACCCCTTTTCTCTCTCTCTCTCCTGGTGACTCACGGTACTAACAGGCTGCTCTCATTCTCCTGATCTCAGTATTAGAAGGGGTGGGGACCCAAAGCTCGCTCCTCTCTGAACCTGATTAAACAGCTGGAAAAATCTGCTTCAATATCCACAGGACCCTGGAGGACCCCCGCTCCTGTGTCCCTGACATAGAGGGGAGCCGGCCTGGAGATATTTATACAGAAGGTCAGTGTCGGAGCTGACGAAATCAATAGAGGAAGGCTGGAAAATGAAAGCAAGGTATTGATGAGGAGGCTGAGCTGTGGGCACAGTAGTAAGAATGAAAGAAGAACGTGCTGGATTAGGTCAAATGGATTAGTTTTCCGTTCCCACACTGGCTAAACACCCATCACCAAGTGTCCCTGTTTTCCAGGAACAGACCTGAATTTACAGAAGCTGTCCTGGTTTCTGATTTGATCCCGGAATGTTCTGTTTCTCCTTAAAAAGGTAAAAGGTACCCCTGACTGTTAGGTCCAGTCGTGGACGACTCTGGGGTTGCGGTGCTCATCTCGCTTTACAGGCCGAGGGAGCTGGCGTTTGTCCGCAGACAGCTTCTGGGTCATGTGGCCAGCAGAACTAAGCTGCTTCTGGCAAACCAGAGCAGCGCACAGAAACGCCATCTACCTTCCTTAGGTAAAGGTAAAGGGACCCCTGACCATTAGGTCCAGTCGTGGCCGACTCTGGGGTTGCAGCGCTCATCTCGCTTTATTGGCCGAGGGAGCCAGTGTACAGTCATGTGGCCAGCATGACTAAGCCGCTTCTGGAGAACCAGAGCAGCACACGGAAACGCCGTTTACCTTCCCGCCGGAGCGGTACCTATTTATCTACTTGCACTTTGACGTGCTTTCGAACTGCTAGGTGGGCAGGAGCAGGGACCGAGCAACGGGAGCTCACCCTGTCACAGGGATTCGAACTGCCGACCTTCTGATCGGCAAGTCCTAGGCTCTGTGGTTTAGACCACATCACTATTTTCACTGGAGAAATGTCAGAGGGTATGGAAGACCACACACAGGATTCAAGCACAAGAGCGCTTTCTCCTCTTGTGGTTTCCATCAACTGTTATTCAGAAGCATCCGAGTCTTCTCCAGGCGGCATGGGGAACTTCTCTAACAGTTTTAGGGAGCAGAGCAAGGAGAGGGGGAAAACATTCTGTTGTGCGAGGACTTCTTCCCATGAGAAAATGCTTACACAGCCCTAAGTCGGATGCAACCCTTTGATTCTTCCTCTCTAAAGGATGATTTGCCTTCTCAGAAACAAAGAATGTGGCACAGTCCTTGCTGACTGCACAATTTCAAAACACAACTGCAAAGATCACACCGCTTCTGGCCCCTCCCCCCCGTTTTTTGTGTGAGCAAATCCTGCACACAAATCTTGAAGAGCAGTCAACCACACTGCTTTGCAGCTGCCTTTTAAAGGGGTACAGCAGGTCTGTATTGCATCTCCATCT
This sequence comes from Podarcis raffonei, assembly GCF_027172205.1. Classification (NCBI taxonomy): domain Eukaryota; kingdom Metazoa; phylum Chordata; class Lepidosauria; order Squamata; family Lacertidae; genus Podarcis; species Podarcis raffonei. The sequence continues at coordinate 1,964,054 of NC_070602.1, forward strand.
CCATCATCTCCATCTCCATCTCCACTCCCTTTTCTTTTCTCTCTCCCTTTCTCTTTCTCTATCTCTTTTAGCACTTTACAGTGGTACCTCGGGTTAAGTACTTAATTCATTCCGGAGGTCCGTACTTAACCTGAAACTGTTCTTAACCTGAAGCACCACTTTAGCTAATGGGGCCTCCCGCTGCTGCCGTGCGATTTCTTTTCTCATCCTGAAGCAAAGTTCTTAACCTGAAACACTATTTCTGGGTTAGCGGAGTCTGTAACCTGAAGCGTATGAAACCCGAGGTACCACTGTATTTTCATAACTGAAATTGAATGAATGAATGAATGAATGAATGAATGTTGGCCACCTTGAAATATGTAAAGGGCTGTCCCATGGAAGATGGAGAAAACCTATTTCCTGCTGCTCCACAGAGTAGGACGCAAAGCAAAGGATTCAAGTGACAAGAAAGGAGCTTCCAACTTTACATCAGGAATATTTTCTGACAGTAAGAGATGTTCCACAGTGGAACGGATGACATAGTGAGATGTCCTATGCCCCCCAAGACAGGGGGTTGAATTAAATGACCTTTGGGGGTCCCTTCTATGATTCTCTGTTGGGTTGGGACTCATAAAGATATGCTTCTCATGAGAAAGGATTGTGGCTTCTCTCTCCAGTGTTTGGGTCGAACCCTGGTGCCTTCGCCATTCTGCTCTCCAGCCTGGCGTAGTCTTTGCTCCTCTCTCCTCTCTTTGCTCCGGCAATCCTTGAAGCAGCGATTGAAATTCTTGCCCTGTGCTCTGCACATTCCTTGCCAGAGAGCCCCATTCATCAGAACTTCCTTGTTCTGGTTCAATTAAATTCTATAGCACTCGGAGGTGATGTAGCACCGGCCCTGGTGTGGAATTTCAATGCCGCCGACGCTCTTGTAAATACACGGCTGAGGATAAATTGGCCATCAGTGGCGCTGAGAGGAGGCGCAGAAAGTGTGTGACTACAGCTTGTTTTTATATGCTTGGAAGAGGGTGAGCCATTGCCAAGGACCTGGGCAATGTTCTTGAGCCTGGCAAGAAGGGGGGCAGGATTTGGTGTTGTGTGTGTGTGTGTGTGTGTGTGTGTATCATAAAATAAACACTGCTTTGCATTGGATGTTTTCAAGCAATGTTTTGGGACAGGCTGGGAGATCTTGCTTGGATCACTACAATCAAAGCTGTATTTGTATGTATTCAGATAATTGTTGTTGTTGTTGTTGTTTAGTCGTTTAGTCGTGTCCGCCTCTTCGTGACCCCCTGGACCAGAGCACGCCAGCCACTCCTGTCTTCCACTGCCTCCCGCAGTTTGGTCAAACTCATGCTGGTAGTTTCGAGAACACTGTCCCACCATCTCATCCTCTGTCGTCCCCTTCTCCTCCATCTTTCCCAACATCAGGGTCTTTTCCAGGGAGTCTTCTCTTCTCATGAGGTGGCCAAAGTCTTGGAGCCTCAGCTTCAGGATCTGTCCTTCCAGTGAGCACTCAGGGCTGATTTCCTTCAGAATGGAGAGGTTGGATCTTCTTGCAGTCCATGGGACTCTCAAGAGTCTCCTCCAGCACCAGAATTCAAAAGCATCAATTCTTCGGCGATCAGCCTTCTTTATGGTCCAGCTCTCACTTCCATACATCACTACTGGGAAACCCATAGCTTTAACTATACGGACCTTTGTTTTCTCCCACCTAAAAGCTGGGAATTGGCTTGATTGTTTATTTGATTTATTGACCACCTAATGCCCCCCCCCCAAAGTCTCCAGGCATCTTGCAAACAGAATACGGAGCTGACAAACAGCAAGCATCAGTGCAAGAATAAAACAACAATGCCAAGAACCACAATCCTCCAAGTAAAAATGAAACCCTGCTTTACATGAGATGTTTTGGAGCAGTTCTTTGAGGCAGGCTGGTAGATCTTGCCATGTTAAAGTCTTGTGTGTGTGTGTGTACAACTGTGTTGTATCTCAGAAGATGGGAGTGGGGTTGGAGAGGCAGCGTAATGCAGTGGGCAGTTGAGTGTTGTACTAGGACCTGGGAGACCAGGGTTCGAATCTCCGCTTGGCCACAAAGCCCCCATCTCTCAGCCTAGTCTACCTCACAGGGTTGATGTGAGGTTGAAATGAGGAGGGGGAGAACCAGATATGCCACCTTGAGGTCCTTGGAAGGAAAGGTGGTATGTAAACGTAATAAAGAAGCACGGGGTGTGTGTGTGTGGACTAGATGCACCTCAGGGTCCCTTCCAACTCTACAATTCTATGTTTCTGTGAAATAAATGAGATGAAAAGGAAAATTGTCCTCCCCTGTCTCCCAATCTAGGAAAGGGCTTGATAGTTTATTGCAGGCATAGGCAAACTCAGCCCTCCAGATGTTTTGGGACTACAGTTCCCATCATCCCTGACCACTGGTCCTGTTAGCTAAGGATGATGGGAGTTGTAGTCCCGAAACATCTGGAGGGCCGAGTTTGCCTATGCCTGGTTTATTGATTTGATTTGTTGGTTACCTAATGCAAAAATAGGCATTCTGCAAGCAGAATAAGACGTGCGGAGTAGAAGAAAATTACCAACCACTCCTGCAGGATTAAAACAGCAACAACAAGAACCGCCATCCACACAGAAGATAGAGATGTTAGAGATATAAATTCTCCCAACACAGGCAAGCTTCCAGGAGAAGCTCAATACCCAGCACCTGCGGAAAGTGACTTCTCCACCAGCCCCACAACATCTGGCACAGAGGATGCATGTCACAAACACTGACGCATTTTTCTGACAGCCAAAGACGTTGCCTGGGGTGTCGGGAGGAAATGAAGAGTGTTGTGGTATCAGGATATAACACTGTTCCCCATGAATTTGTCTAAGTCTCTTTTAAACCTCATCAGGGTTGGTGGCCTCCTGTGGAGCTGAGGATGGAGGAGACCAGAATTCAAATCCTCACTCGGCCATGAAGCTCTCAGAACGACCTTCAACCAGTTGCCTTCAATCTGGTGGAACGCTCTGTCACAAGAGACCAGGGCCCTGCGGGACTTGACATCTTTCCGCAGGGCCTGCAAGACAGAGCTGTTCCACCTGGCCTTTGGCCAAGGCACAGTCTGACCCCCTCTCTCCTTCTGTAATCATGACAGAACTCTAGCCCAATCATGACAGAACTCTAGCCCAATAGCCACATACAGTCATACCTTGGGTTACAGATGCTGCAGGTTGCATTTTTTTCAGGTTACGGACAGCCGAAACCCAGAAGTACCAGAACGGGTTACTTCTGGGTTTTGGCGGTCGCGCATGCACAGAAGCTCTAAACTGCACTTTGCACATGCGCAGAAGCACCAAATCACAACCCACGCGGGTTGCAAACGCTGCGGGTTGCGAATGTGCATCCCGCACAGATCACGTTCGCAACCGGAGCGTCCACTGTATTCCTTCCTTGGAGGTTGGATGGCCATCTGTCAGTTGAGATTCCTGCATTGCAGGGGGTTGGACTAGATGACCCTAGGCTCCCTTGCGACTCTAAGATTCTATGATTCTATACTGGCTTAGGTACTGCATGAAAATTAGGCAGTTTCTTTCTTAAATGGCCGGGTGCTTCTATATCATTTGACACATAGAACAAGAAGGGATCTTCTCCTGCCTTGACGCCATTGATTCAGCTCCAGCAATGTGAGGACCCCGGCAGGCAGACTATAAGCTCTGAGTGCTAATTTAGCACCAACAATTGTGCAACAAGTGTGGCATCCACATCACCTATGATACAAAGAGTGGCATGTGCCCTTTCTTTTCTCCCCGCCCCGAATAACCTTTATTGGTTTTTCAGTTACATACTATATGTGCACATACTGTATGATATTTTAGATTTATACTTGTTCCTAGGAGCTGACTTCCCTCTTTCCTTCTTCTGGCTTTTTTATATCACCTCTAAATTTTTCGCATGGTCTTTATCCGTTTTGTATATTGTTGCAGTTCTTCCACATTTATCCATAAAGTGTCTGTAAACAAACAAATCCTTCCATATATACAATTCTTGTTGTCTGTCTATGTTCATTTACAACTACTATTAGTTAGATTGGTCACATTGTACATTTTACTTCTTATTGTTGTCATTGCCCAGTAAAATTCTTTGTATTTCACATTACGAGATTTATTTCAGTTCTACTGGTTTCCCTCACCTTGCCAACAAAGGTCCGTATAGTTCAAGCTATGGTTTTCCCAGAAGTGATGTATGGAAGTGAGAGCTGGACCATAAAGAAGGCTGATTGCCAAATAATTGATGCTTTTGAATTCTGGTGCTGGAGGAGACTCTGGAGAGTCCCATGGGCTGCAAGAAGATCCAACCTCTCCATTCTGAAGGAAATCAGCCCTGAGTGCTCGCTGGAAGGACAGATCATGAAGCTGAGGCTCCAAGACTTTGGTCACCTCATGAGAAGAGAAGACTCCCTGGAAAAGACCCTGATGTTGGGAAAGATGGAGGGCACAAGGAGAAGGGGATGACAGAGGACAAGATGGTGGGACAGTGTTCCAGAAGCTACCAACATGAGTTTGACCAAACTGTGGGAGGCAGTGGAAGACAGGAGTGCCTGGCGTGCTCTGGTCCAGGGGGTCACGAAGAGTTGGACACGACTAAACGACTAAACAACAATAACAACAATAGCAAAGTCAGGGGAGAGGGTAAAATATCAGTTTCACCAAGTTTGACTAGAACATTGGGAGGCTATGTGTCTATTTACAACAAAACAACAACAACAGCTGGTTTGCCTATTTCACCTTATCTTTCCTACGTATGACTTGAATTTTCCCCATTCTTTTTGAAATGATTCATCGCCCTGTTTTCGATTTCCCCCCATTAATTTAGCTATACCTGCATATTCCATTGCCTTCTGTTGCCATTCTTCTACTGCTGGCAGTTGTTGCTGTTTCCAAACAGCAAACGGCATGTGCCCTTTCAGCGATGATGACGGGAAAACTCTCTCGCTCTCTCTTTCTCTCTCCCCATTCTCTGGAATCCAAACACATCACGCAGCACAGGGGAGAAAGAGCTATTTCGGGAATATGAAATTGCTGCAGAGCAAGGGAGGTAGAGAACGGCTGTCGAAACGAGATGTGTAATGTTTCTAGATTGCACGAGAGCTCAAAGGGCAAAGAGCGCGGAGTCTATTTCTTGCTAAGGGACCATTGAGGAGGCCTCGCTGAGCAGGTCGGCATCTGCTTCAGAAAAGGGGGGAGCAGCATCAACAAATCAACCCCCAAACAGGCTCATCTCCTGGAAGAAGAGTCTCCTTTCCCGCTCCCTTGACATGGTAATTATCATTCAAGGTGCTGATGGCAGAAAGCTTTACAGTTTCCAAATAAACGGTGCTTTTTGAGGGAAGGGCTCCCCAGGCAGACATCAGCCGGCGGAGAAGAGTCAGGAAAGGTGAGCCTGGGGAAAAGATGCAGCTTACATAAGATGGGCAGAGGAGGGCTGGGCAGGTGTACAGATGAGATTGCGACCGCTTGAGGTCTTGACAGAGAGATTCCGGGGCAGGGAGACAGAAAAAAAAAATGCCATGCAATATATATTTCCAGTCCTGGACAAGGTACATATCTCCAGGTGTAGCCAGCTCTAGTAAAGGTAAAGGGACCCCTGACCATTAGCTCCAGTCGTGACCAACTCTGGGGTTGCGGCGCTCATCTCGCTTTATTGCCGAGGGAGCCGGCGTACAGCTTCATGTGGCCAGCATGACTAAGCTGCTTCTGGCCAACCAGAGCAGCGCATGAAAACGCCGTTTACCTTCCCGCTGGAGCGGTACCTATTTATCTACAAGACAGAAGTAATGTAATAATAATAATAATAATAATAATAATAATAATAATAATAATAATTTATTATTTGTACCCCGCCCATCTGGCTGAGTTTCCCCAGCCACTCTGGGCGGCTCCCAATTGAGTGTTAAAAACAATACAGCATTAAATATTAAAAGCTTCCCTCAACAGGGCTGCCTTCATATGTCTTTTAAAGAGAAGATAGCTACTTATTTCCTTGACATGTGATGGGAGGGCGTTCCACAGGGTGGGTGCCACTACCGAGAAGGCCCTCTGTCTGGTTCCCTGTAACCTCACTTCTTGCAATGAGGGAACTGCCAGAAGGCCCTCGGAGCTGGACCTCAGTGTCCGGGTAGAACGATGGGGGTGGAGACGCTCCTTCAGGTATACTGGGTCTTTGAATTGTGCTCAGAAACTGGGAGCCAGTGCAGATCTCTCAGGACCGGTGATGAGTCTGAGATGTTTTCTATTTGCCTTGCCACTTCCCCTGGGGAAAAGGGCACTTTGCCGCTGAATCAGAGCAAATGTCAGTCCATGGCAAACACTCTTGATGTTTGCTCTGGTTCAGCAGTAAAAAGCAGCTTTCCCTGGGGCAAGGAAAGCCTCAGGACAAGGACAAGCAAAAGTGTGGATGATTCCCCGTTTCCAGCAGTCTGTAGAAGGCTTATTTGTTGGGTAGTCAGTGCAGAGAATAGTGAGTTAGATGAAGGAATGGTATGATCCAATATTAGGCAGTTTCCTACATTCCTCTGTTGACTTTGGGCCAGATAGAATCATGGAATCATTCTTTGAAGGGATTCCCAGGTGTCATCTAGTCCAACCCCCACATTAAGAACATAAGAAGAGCCTGCAGGATGAGGCCAATGACCCATTGAGTCCAGCACCCTCTTCTCACAGTGGTCAACCAGGTGCCTCAATGGGAACCCCGGAAGCAGGATCTGAGCGCTACAGCACCTGGTATTCAGAAGCAAGGGAGGCCGAGCCCAGCAATTGTGGCCAGGAGCCACTGATAGTCTTTCCCTCGCCCATGAATTTGTCCAATCCTCCTTGAAAGCCAGTAGTCTTGGTGGCCACCACCGCCTCCTGTAGCAGGGAGATCCATAGGCTGGCAGGACACAGCCATCCCCACTAGGAGCCCTCAGTGAAGGCTGGCTTGGTCTCTTCACATCCCTCTTTGATAATAATAATAACAACAAAAACAACAACAACAATAATAATTTATTTGTACCCCGCCCATCTGGCTGGGTTTCCCCAGCCACTCTGGGCGGCTTCCAACAAAGATGAAAAATACATCAAAATGTCACACATTAAAAACTTCCCTGAACAGGGCTGCCTTCAGATGTCTTCTGAATGTCAGGTAGTTGTTTATCTCTTTGACATCTGATGGGAGGGCGTTCCACAGGGCGGGTGCCACCACCGAGAAGGTCCTCTGCCTGGTTCTCTGTAGCTTTGCTTCTCGCAATGAGGGAACCGCCAGGAGGCTCTCAGAGCTGGACCTCAGTGTCTGGGCAGAACAATGGGGGTGGAGACGCTCCTTCAGGTATACTGGACCGAGGCCATTTAGGGCTTTCAAGGTCAACACCAACACTTTGAATTGTGCTCGGAAAGGTACTGGGAGCCAATGTAGGTCTTTCAGGACCGGTGTTATGTGGTCTTGGCAGCCACCCCCAGTCACCAGTCTAGCTGCCGTATTCTGGATAAGTTGTAGTTTCCAGATCACCTTCAAAGGTAGCCCTACGCAGAGCGCATTGCAGTAGTCCAAGATGGAGATAACCAGAGCATGCACTACTCTCGCCAGACAGTCTGCAGGCAGGTAAGCTTAAGGCTACATTCTCAGGTGCAGCCAGATGCAACCATTCATGGCGAATAACAGCCGCAGCATCTCTCCAGCCCATCTCAGCCGTGAGTCACGGCACATTGTCTTGAGAGCAAAGGTGGATTTACAACTCCCTCCCCATGTCGAATGACTCCGCCACCATCAGCCTCTTTAGAATTCACCCGTTGTAATTAAGATTCAGGGGAAGGCTGAGGAGCCAATAAAATGCAGAGGGAACTCACATTCTTTTAAGCTTAATTTACTAGTTCATAAGCTGGGCATCCTCATGAATTCTGGAGTGGCGGCAAAGCAGTTGGGCTAATGAGCGCGAGGGGACTGGTAAATCGAACTCGGGTCTCGTCCGACTCTCAGCGTTGCTGTTGTGTGGCGGGGGGGGGGAGGAAGATGAAGAGGGGCAGTGAAGAAAGACAGGCGCAATCTGTTGGGTGATTTATTATTATTATTATTTTACTTTTTGAAGTGGATTTTCAACATAATTTTCAACTGGGGGCAACCCAGTCAGTTGGGCGGCACATTAATACAACTAATACTAATACTACTAATAAACTAAGAATATCTGCCCTCCTGCCACCCCATGCAGTTTAAGGGTGACAATTTTTATTTGGTTATTTTTGAAGTAAGAACATGAGAAGAACTTGCTGGATCAGGCCCATGGCCTGCCCAGTCCGTTATGCTGTTCCCACAGTGGCCAACCAGGTGCTCCAATGGGAAACCCATAAGGAGGACCTGACCACAAGATACCTGTGGGAAACCTGCAAGCTGGATTTGGGCGCAAAAGCAACTCTCCCCTCTTGCAGTTTCCAGAGGCTGGAATTTCAGAAGCATTGCTGCCTCCTGCTGCAAAGGCAGGGCATAGTGTTCATCCTGGCTAGGAGCCACCGATAGCCGTTGTGATAAGAATTTTAAAGTCTTCTTGTTGTTGTTGTTTAGTCGTTTAGTCGTGTCCGACTCTTCGTGCCCCCTGGACCAGAGCACGCCAGGCACTCCTGTCTTCCACTGCCTCCCTCATGCTGGTAGCTTCGAGAACACTGTCCCACCATCTCGTCCTCTGTCGTCCCCTTCTCCTTGTGCCCTCCATCTTTCCCAACATCAGGGTCTTTTCCAGGGAGTCTTCTCTTCTCATGAGGTGACGACCAACCTAGCTGGCATTGAAAGAGGATTGGACTGATTCATGGAGGAGGAGAGGCTGTTGTAAACAAAAATCTGCCCTTTCTTTCCTTATGGGGTATCCAGGAGCCCATATAGAGTCCTTACGTAGGTTCCCTATTGGTAGGAGAAAATAACAGAGGCCAACCAGAGAATATTGAGAAGCAAAGCAGCTAGTAAGCCTGATCTTTATTAATCTGTTGCAGCAGGGTCCTCACTCACCACATGCAGGAAGGAGGAGGAACTCAGAACAAAGGTGTGCCTGCTATTATATAGAAATTTTAAATCCCCTGCCCTAGAGGCCCTAAGCGACTAAACAACAACAGGTTGGTGGCCATCCCTGCCTTCTGTGGCAGGGAGTTCCATAGTTTGATTATGTACTTTTTAAAGAAGTCCATTCTTTGATCTGTCCGGAATCTTCCAGTGTTCAGCTTCAGTGGAAGCCCATGAATTCTGGTGTTACAAGAGAAGAAAGTGACCCGTAATGGTCAGGGGTCCCTTTACCTTTACCTCCACTTGGGTTCCATATGGGGATTTGCCTCCAAGGCCTGAGGCAGTGATGCTTCTGACAGCATCAGCATCATCATCATCATCATCATCATCATCATCATCATCATCATATACCGCCCTATACTCGGAGGTCTCAGGGAGGTTCACCAAAAAGATCACAATATATAAAATCAAAATAAGAACACTAACTCAATAACACCTCCCCCCCCAAAAGAGCCACATTTTAAAGGGGTATAGGATGCAAATCAGGTCAACCAAAGGCCTGGTTAAAAAGGAACATTTTTGCCTGTCACCTAAAGGTGTCTAACGAAGGCGCCAGGCGAACTTCCCTGGTGAGAGCACTCCACAGATGGGGAGCCACCACAGAGAAGGCCCCGTTCTCGTGTTGCCACCCTCCGGATCTCTTGAGGAGGAGGCACACAAAGAGGGGCCTCGGAAGATGATCTCAGGGTCATATGGAAAGAGGTGGTCCTTGAGGCATCGCGATCCTGAGCATGCTTTTCTTCTGTTCTTATGGAAATCCAATTTTCCCCTCTTGAATTTGGGCCTGGGTTTGGGGGTTCTCAATTACCAGACCTTTCCCCATCACCCCGGAACAGCACCAAGGCATCTACCTGTGGACACTCACCATTCCAGAAGAATGGCAACATATATAGAGAAATTCCTCCCCACCACGGCTTTCCAGACATGTCTGTGAGGAGAATCAGAGCTTACAGGGTTAATAGCTCAGAGTGTACATTCTGCCCACTGGGGGCCGGTCCCACATAAGGAGTTTTGTCTGTTCTTTGTTATGAGACTCAGTTTCGGTTTTGCTGACCATCAGAGCCAGCAATGTCTGCTCGTTCTCCTGGAATGCTGATATGCTGATTTATTGCTGCTGTACAAATAAACACTTCTTAGATTAGGAAGAAGCTGTGTACGGACTGTTATTTCTGCACACACACAAGGCACACACCGCTGTCCGCGATACTCTGCTCAAAGCTGGGAAAAGTCCAGAGGCACAGAGAAACGTGCGGATGTCTGAATCCCACAATGCCTCTGTGAATTCTAGCAATTGCATTTTTGCTGCCTGTCCATCTTTGCTGGCATAGCTGTGAGTCTTTGGACACTCATGAAATTTGACTAGGGCCATCAATGTTTGCAACTTGAATGTCATTGTTCCTGTAGTTTTGGACGTTCACTGTCACTGTCCGACCCAGCTCCAAACACAGCTTTGAATGTATTCTGCCCTCTGCCCACTGTTATGTTCTTGGTAATGATGAACGAAATCTTGGGGCATGTCAACAGCTTTGCTCGGCCATCTCATAGTGCTGATTGGCTATATCACCCTAACAATGTTCCCCGTCGTCAGGTGACTTCTTCGCACCCGTTGCAATCTTGCCTAATATTCCACTGCAACTTTCCCTTTCATCAGCCTGTCATCCTCTTGATGGCTATTCATACGCCGAGGCACTTGCACTATCCATCACCTGTCAATTATCTTCCTTTTCTTTTCTGTTTCGGAGCTATCGGGAAGGAGCCTTTCATCCCCAGCGCACAGGAGCAAACCCTTTTTTCTAAAGATAACACCTTCTGACGTGCAAAGGTATTTGATCACATCGCTCCGCTAAATGGGCTCTCAGACGCAAAGTAAATTTGGACATCACCTTACAGGAGCTGGAATGGCCAGTTAACAAAGGCGTCGAGATAATAATGTACAGATAAGGGTGCTGCTCTCCTGTAAATTACAAATTGAGATACAACCACCATTGTCTCAATCCCCATAATAAGGATTTGCGAAGTAGAGGCTAATTTGATCATGTGCAAGATCTCCAGGCTTGCTGTTGGCCTCTGTTTGTCTCAGGAGACAATGGAGGAATGAGCCTTTGGGGGCAAAGTCAAACCATTGAAGAATTACAATGCCTGCTATGGCTGTAGAGACTGATATGGGACAGACATGTTTAGTTGCAGTCGGGACAGAAGAAGGCTTCTGGTGTGTTGTTGCAGATGCACCAGGGCTTTTCCTCCCTCTGTGCTGCTCCCAGCAGTCATAACATCTTTGTTAACACAGCCTTATGGGCAGTTGAATAGCATTGGTACCAGGTGATGCCAATTTTGGCCTGAGCTTGTAGGTCTGTTGTGAACTTTCAGAGCTGCATCTTTAGTTATCCTGCAGGAACATCAAGAAAGAGCAGACTTTTGCCCACATGGCTTCCTCCACAAGTTTTGGACAACAACTCCCATCAGCACCAAGCTGGCCAGGGCTGAAGAGAATTGCAGTCCTAGCTTTTGGAAGGAGCCAGTTTGAGGAATGTATAGATAAAGCTATGGTTTTCCCAGTAGTGATGTATGGAACTGAGAGCTGGACCATAAAGATGGCTGATTGCTGGAGAATGCATGCTTTTGAATTATGGTGCTGGAGGAGACTCTTGAGAGTCCCATGGACTGCAAGAAGATCAAACCGATCCATTCTGAAGGAAATCAGCCCTGAGTGCTCCCTGGAAGGACAGATCGTGAAGCTGAGGCTCCAAGACTTTGGCCACCTCATGAGAAGAGAAGACTCCCTGGAAAAGACCCTGATGTTGGGAAAGATGGAGGGCACAATGAGAAGGGGACGACAGAGGACGAGATGGTGGGACAGTGTTCTCAAAGCTACCAGCATGAGTTTGACCAAACTGCGGGAGGGAGTGGAAGACAAGAGTGCCTGGCGTGCTCTGGTCCATGGGGTCACGAAGAGTCGGACACGACTAAACAACTAAACAACAGCAACAAGTTTGAGGAATGCTGGGTTTGGGACCCAGCACGTGGGCTGAAGTTTGGGACCCGCATGTGGGCTGAAGCTGAAACCACACTGAAAGGCGACAACCGCCTCATTCTGCTTTGTGCTCTTCTGTTTGGGAACGGAGAGCAAAATGAAGGCATCCTTCCTCGGAGACACGAACACGACCGAGAGGATGAATGAAGCTGCGTCTTCCTTCATCTGAGCTCAGCATGCTCTGCCGCCGCCAAACTGAGACTTGCCTGGCTATGTGCGCTCAGCCACTTCCTCTCGCTCCGGGGTGGCAATAAACCCACCGTCAGATGATAAACTGCAAACATCTTGCGAGAACCTCGGCAGGGAATTCAACGACAAACTGGGAAAACATGTGTGGGAATGACCCTGCCGTCTCAGGGGCAAGTGTGTTACCTGGACACTTTTATGATGATGTCATTATAATTATATAATTTTAAATTTCCTCCATCGTCTTCCGAGACAGATAGATGCCAACAGTTATATATTTGTTCATACCTCACCTTTCCCCCTGACTCAAGTGGCTTACAGATAACATAAGAACAGCTAAAACCATAGAAGCAAAACAACCATTAAAAAACAATTAGACATGAACAGAAGTAAAACTATATATATAATCTGTTAAAAACATACAGATACTTACAATAAAAACAGCACAGCACCAGCCCTTTCATTAAAAGCAGTCAGTTCCCTAAAGCCTGTTGGACTAAGAAGGTCTTTACTTGCTGGCAGGCAACAGGTGAGGGAACTAGTCTCTGGCTCTTCTAGGCAGGAAGTTCCAAAGTTGCCTGGGAGAAGCCACCACCAAGAAGGCCCTCTCCTGCTTCCCCATCAAGCGTGCCTGGGAGGCTGGCAGAACAAAAATAAATACCTTCCCATAAGATTTCAGAGTCTGGGCAGATTCCCATAACCTGGACCTAAGCCATATAGGGCTTTCCAGGTCATAACCAGCCCTTTGAGTTGTGCCCAGAGACAGACTGGTAGCCATCTGCTCCCTATAGCCAGCCCCGGTCAGGAATTTGGCTGTAGCTCTTTGGGCTAGTTGGAGTTTCTGAGCACTTTTCAAAGGCAGCAAGTTGCAGCCACCCACTTTTCGGCCTGTCTCCAAAATATGTGGGGTTGAAGGCTTAGCAACCGGAAAACACAACTGAAGCATCTCAGCAGCTTTTGTTTTGTCTTGTTTGTTTATGAAAAAGCATTCATAGACTGCTATTTCACAAGAAAGAAGATCATAGTAGTTTGCAAAGCATAAAAACAGACAGTGAAAAAACAAAACTAAAGGTTAAAAGCAGACGTAAATCAACCATTGTGGGAAGATGCATTCTGAATTACCACCAGGGTGACAACAGCCTTCAGTTTTTATTTATATAGGAAGACGAAGAGGATGGAGCAAATTGGGAGGGGGATCTTTCCCAGGCACATACTACAAATTCACAAAGCTTTTTTTCCATAAAAAATCCTTCCCTTCTTTCAACCTTTCCTCATAGGGTCAGCAGGGTGTTAAGGGTCAACAGGAGACGTGAGTGGTGCTGTGATCTAAACCATTGAGCCTCTTGGGTTTGCTGACTGGAAGGTCGGCGGTTCGAATCCCTGCGACGGAATGAGCTCCTGTTGCTCTGTCCCAGCTCCTGCCAACCTAGCAGTTCAAAAGCAAGTCAGTGCAAGTAGATAAATAGGTACCACTGTGGCGGGAAAGTAAACGGTGTTTCCATGCGCTCTGGTTTCCATCACAGTCCTTCATGCACCAGAATTGATTTAGTCCTGCTGGCCACATGACATGGAAAGCTGTCTGCGGACGAACACCAGCTCCCTCGGCCTGAAAGAGAGATGAGTGCCGCAATCCCACAGTTGCCTTTGACTGTACTTAACTGTCCAGGGGTCCTTTACCTTACCTTGAGAGAAGCAATAGGTGGCATCTGGTGACACTGGATTCATGCTCCATCCACCAACAGGGAGCAGGTGAGACTGACACACAAAGAGTCAATCGCTACTGCAGCTCATTCTCAAGGATGCACAATACGATAATCTTTATTGTCATTGTCCCATACAGAACAACGAAATTGGAAGGAAAAAAAAAATCTACATAAGACATTCAAAACCAACAAGCCTGCTATCCCAGCTATCCCAGCCTGGTTAGCCTTCTAAAAACTCTGACACCCTATTTTAAAAATGCAATACACTCCCATACAGACTCCTTACACTGCGTTAAAAACCAAAATCACATTTGGATAGAAACTGTTTCTCAGGCGGCTAGTCCTAGTCTTTATAACCCTGTACAGTGGTACCTCAGGTTAAGTACTTAATTTGTTCTGGAAGTCCGTTCTTAACCTGAAACTGTTCTTAACCTGAAACACCACTTTAGGTAATGGGGCCTCCTGCTGCCACTGCGGCACTGGAGCACGATTTCTGTTCTCATCCTGAAGCAAAGTTCTTAACCTGAAGCACTATTTCTGGGTTAGCGGAGTCTGTAACCTGAAGCCTATGTAACCTGAGGTACCACTGTACCTTCTTCCAGAAGGCAGAAGCTGAAAGTGATGATTTCCAGGGTGCGCACTATCCTGCACTATCTCTGCAGCATTCTTATAGCACCTGCTTCCCCAAATGCTTTGGCCCAGATCCAAACACAAATTAGAGGACATTGTACTAGATCCCTGTATCCAGTTCTGGGCACCCCAATTTAAGGAGGATATCGACAAGCTGGGACTTCTTCAGGGCAGGGTGGCCAGGATGACTGAGGATCTGGAGAAGAGGAGACAGAGAACCACCTCCTGAACCACCTTCAGATATCTGAAAGGCTGTCACATGGAAGAGGGAGCAAACTGGTTTTCTCCTGCTCCAGAGCAGAGGACTCAAACCAAAAGATTCAAATGACAAGAAATGAGATTCCAACTCAATGTTAGGAAGAATTTTCTGATAGCAAGAGCCGTTCAGCAGTAGAAGAGACTCCCATGGAAAGTGATGGACATGCTGGAGGTTTTTGGACAGCGGTGGAATGGCCAGCTTTCAGGGATTCCTGATTACCTTCTTTCAGAAGACATAGAAATGTGCTCAGGTGTGAATGGGTGTTTGCACAATCTGTGTGGTATTAAAAATGGGGCATAAAGTAAGGTAAAAGACTGAAGAAAGCGAGACATTTTATTTTTCATCTCCGACGTAGCAAACATCACAAGGGCTCCCACTGCCTTTGACTCTGCCTTTGTCAACTCTTTCTCTGCAGAGCAAAACATTTGTCAAATAATATAGTATCTCCCTTTTGCTTTCTGCTTCCTCATCCGCCCTCCCTTTTGGTGTGAATATCCATAATCCACAGATTCAGGCTCTTGGGCCTGGTTTGTTGTTGCTCTGGGCAATGGTTAAATTTATGATTTTAGGCTTGCTGCACTCATGGGAAAAGAGAGGGGGAAATTTGCAGAGATTATTTCACCTTCGAGGGTGAATAAATGTTTAGCAAAGAGCATAATCCCTTTGAAGGAGGCCGGCATTTTCGCAGAGCTTTCGGCAGGAAACAATGAGGGACCTGCTGCCTTATTTTATTTAAATGTTGCTTTGGATAGCGTCGTTTTCAAGAAGATAATGAAGGTTTAAGGTCGGCCTCTTTTAAAAAGTGGATGTTTATCAGGACAAGGCTTGAACTGGGGAGAAAAAAACCAGACATTCTTTAAAAATATTCTGGAATATTGCACATAAAAGCTCTCGCATAACGTCCAACTTTTTTACAGGAAAAACCAGGATGCACATCTTCCATGACACATTCACATGATCTCGCCCTGAGATCGTGGCACAAGAGTGCATGAGATTTCATCACCCCTAATGGTCACTATGATCTTGCATGGAAAAATGTGCTGTTTTTCCTGGGACACTTGGCAGGTGTGCTCTCAGCTGTCTCTCCCTAAAGGCTTGCAGCCTGCGAGTGCTTCTGGATCCAGCTCTGTCACTGGAGACTCAGGTAGCCTCAGTGTCCAGAAGTGCTTTTTACAAACCACAGTCCAACAGGTACAGCCATTTCTGGCCTGGGAATGCCTGGTCACAGTAGTTCGTGCATCGGTTACTTCAAGTCAGGATCAATGCAATGCACTTTATGCAGGGCTTCCCTTGTGCAGGTCCATGGAGGCGCAGGTCAATTCTGTGTCTACCAGCTCCATCTGGTCCACAGGATGAGACCCTACCTGCCCGCAGACTGTCTTGCCAGAGTGGTGCATGCTCTGGTTACCTCTCGCTTGGACTACTGCAATGCGCTCTACGTGGGGCTACCTTTGAAGGTGACCCAGAAATTACAACTAATCCAGAATGCGGCAGCTAGACTGGTGACTGGGGGCAGCCGCCGAGACCATATAACACTGGTCTTGAAAGACCTACATTGGCTCCCAGTACGTTTCTGAGCACAATTCAAAGTGTCGGTGCTGACTTTGAAAGCCCTAAATGGCCTCAGTCCAGTATACCTGAAAGAGCGTCTCCACATCCATCATTCTGCTCGGACACTGAGATCCAGCGCCGAGGGCCTTCTGCTGGTTCCTCCCTGTGAGAAGCCAAGTTACAGGGAACCAGGCAGAGGGCCTTCTTGGTAGTGGCACCCGCCCTGTGGAACACCCTCCCAGAGAAAAACAACTACCAGACTTTTAGTAGACATCTGAAGGCAGCCCTGTTTAGGTAGCTTTTAATGTTTAATAGGTTATTGTATTTTAATATTCCATTGGAAGCCACCCAGAGTGGCTGGAGAAACCCAGCCAGATGGGTGGGGTATAAATAATAAATTATTATTATTATTATTATTATTATTATTATTATTATTATTCGCTTGATCCAGAAGCTGCAGTCAGTGAAGAATGCTGCAGCACGATTGCTGACAGGAGTGTGGTTTTGCCAGCGTGCAGTTCCTGTGCTCAGAGAACTGGTTGCTATTCTGCTACCAGGCCGAGTTCAGTGTGTTCGCATAGAAAGCCCTTAATAACTTGGGGCCAAATAAGAAGGAGAGAGACATAATTTGAATATTATTTGATTCCTAGTCTTTTCTGGATTTGGGCTCTAAGACCTGCCCCCTCAATTGGCCCTGGGCAGAGAGAGGAAGGGGCCAACCAGTAGCCATAACTCCTGAGACGTGCCCAGGAGAAATTCTACCCCAGCAGCCACAGATTTAGAGCATCGCAGTCCCTGAGGTGGAAATTCTGCAAATCCCATTATCAGAAGAATACGACCTGGCCATATAACTGGCAGGCAGTGGGGGAGCTAGCTGTGCACCCAGGGGCGGGGCTAGTCATCCGTGGGGGCGGGGTAAGCATCCCAGGGGGCGCCACCCATGAAGAGCATCCTCACGGATGACACCCTGGTGCACTGCCCCCACCGCACCCCTTCCTCTCTCAGTGCTGGCAGGAAGCAGTTTAGGCAGCATCTTAAAAAGCAGAGACATCACCTTGCCAACAAAGGTCCATATAGTTCAAGCTCTGGTTTTCCCAGTAGTGATGTATGGAAGTGAGAGCTGGACCATAAAGAAGGCTGATCGCTGAAGAATGGATGCTTTTGGATTATGGTGCTGGAGGAGACTCTGGAGAGTCCCATGGACTGCAAGAAGATCAAACCGATCCATTCTGAAGGAAATCAGCCCTGAGTGCTCACTGGAAGGACAGATCGTGAAGCTGAGGCTCCAAGACTTTGGCCACCTCATGAGAAGAGAAGACTCCCTGGAAGAGACCCTGATGTTGGGAAAGATGGAGGGCACAAGGAGAAGGGGACGACGGAGGACGAGATGGTGGGACAGTGTTCTCGAAGCTACCAGCATGAGTCTGACCAAACTGCGGGAGGCAGTGGAAGACAGGAGTGCCTGGCGTGCTCTGGTCCAGGGGGAAACGAAGAGCGGACACGACTAAACAACTAAACAACAACAACAACAATTTGGTGTGAGCCTTCATACTGAACCCTCAGAATGGATTTTTTTATTCCACATCCCATAACAGAAACACCACCGGAAGAACTATGGGGTTTGTGGGTTTGTGACGCGAGCGACGGACAGCCTGGGTAGAAAAACCACCCCTGAGATAGCAGCATCTGAACCACAACCCCATAAACGGGGGGGGGGGGAGTGGGGAGAGGCTCCTTTAAACAATGCTCCTTTCGCATCAATGTACTCGAACCAATCAATCAGGAAACGTGAATTTCCTGATTGCAGAACGCATTTAAAACCCCAAACGAGAACATTGCGAGCATCTACCTTGCTCAGCCCAAATTAGCGGTCTATTTTTATGCAAATGGAGTTTCCGCATGGATTTCTGTCAATCAGGGACTCCATCCCTTGTTTGGCATCTTTCCGACAGTTTGGCGCTTGATGAGTGTTCATCATCTCCCTGTCACGGTTGCCCTGAAAAAAAAGGGGGGGGAGATGCTCACATTGGAATATCTTTGCAAGACTATAATTTGTAGATTTGGATTTGTAGTTTTGTAGTATGACAGGGAGTATGATAGCCAGATGGCTGATGCTGTGCTTCTTCCAAAAGACTGACGCTTCTTACTGAAAGCTCCATACAATTGGAGAGCTGGAAGGGACCTAAAGGGTCATAGAATCATACAATCTTAGAGTTGGAAGAGACTTTGAGGGTCATCTAGTCCAACCCTCTGCAATGCAGGAATCTCAGCTCAAGCATCCCTAAACAGGTGGCCAGCCAACCACTGCTTAAAAACATCCAAGGAAAGAGATGTCAGAGGAGTTCAGCCTACACTCGAGTAGGACCCTGGCAGAGACACATGCTCAACTGGCATGTTCTCTCCCTCCTGGTCGATCGTTCGGGAGCTTCAAAAGCTTTCTTCAGCCCGAACATCACAGCAACCAATGCCAACCGACACCGGCACACTTAGGGATCCGCAAAGTTTGCGCATCATGCACGTAACAGACCTCAGCAACTCAGCATTTTGGCTAATCTACTTTATTTACATATAAACACACATGGAGCACTGCAATATGGCTCCCTTTCTCTCTAGCAAAGAGAAAAGAACAAAGGACAATAGTCCCACTTTATGGAACACAGTAACACAAACATCCTGTCTCCGTCACTTCCCACACGGTGGAGTCAAAACATACACCGTCATGTGAAAGACAAAAATCCCGTGACTGCAATCATGCAGCAGGAATTCTAACAGGAGAGTCAACCTCCCAAGGGAGACAGTTCCACCCCCCTTGAGTCTGCCCATAAAAAACAAATCGAGAGCGAGACTCTTTGTGATACTTTTGTGGGTGAGATGAGAGTTTATCTGGACAGAGAGGAATGGCGTGCCAGAAGGAAAAATGAATTGATATTGACATATATCTATTAGTAACTTGGTCTTAATGTTACATTTTTATAGGCAACTCTGTATTTTTGCAGTATTTTGTTTAAGTTTTCTGGTGTCGCTTTAGCTATTTTGCCCACCGCTTAGAGATTTTTAAAAATTTATTACGTGGTATAGAAAATAAATAATCAAATCAAAGGCTCTTGCTGGAATCAGAGTGTTTGTCATTTGACACAGGGAAGTCAAAAGTGCCAAGGGGCAGCAACCCCACCATCAGTGACCTTGCGTTCACACACAAACCATCGTATTCAGAGGCCGTGGACTTCCGAGGGTCTGCTTCTGGAGAGATGCAAGTCCAAGATGCAAGTCCCGTCCTTCTTGCTGTGCTCTCTGCTGGCAGGTGGGAGCCCCCAAGGCATCTAGAGGTGCCACGGTTTCCCCATTCCTGCTTACACTGTTGACCAAATGAATCGAGGACCCACGTGACGCACCCAGCAGGAAACAAACACGGCCAGGAGACTAATGACATTGTTTAGCGGAGTGCAAACCTTCACGGACGAGAGGCCATCTGGACCACCTTGGGCAGCAAATGCCACAAGTTTAATTATGCATTGCATAAAGCACTTTCTTTCACCTGTCCTGGATCTACTGCAAATCAACATTATCGGAGGGGCCCAAATTAGGAGCAGAAAGGGGCGATTTCTCTCTAGCCTATGTTGCTGCACCATATTTTACAAAGCTCCTCTCAGGTGGATCTCTTCAGCTTCCTCCCTCCCTTCCTCCCTTCCTTCCTTCTGATTTAACAGATCTGAAATTCTTTACTCAGTGCTTCCCAAACCCTTTTGGGTCACCGCCTCCTGAGTTCCACAAACTAACAGACTATCCGGCTTCAGCCTGTTTGCTTGAAGTCCGGGAAGGGTTAACCACCAGTAGGGGGAGTCCTGCTGATGCACATCAACGAGGAACTCCCCCGAGGTCACTGATAGGGGGCGTGCCTTAGGCCCTCATCTCCCTAGGCTTCGGACTGGGCCACCCCCCCCGAATCCTTTACCGGACTACCCTTCAATATGCGGGGCAGGTGATGGTGCTTCCTCCCCCTTCCAACTACAGAACAATACCAATGCCTAACCGCCAATACCAAGGAAGTTGTGTCGATTTGCTATGAGGTACCGTATTTTTCGCACGATTGGACGCACCGGACCATAGGGCGCACCTAGTTTTTTTGGGGGGAAATAAAGGAAAAAAAATTTCCCTTTATTTCCCCCCCAAAAGCAGGTCAGGGAAACCGAACCAGGTCGAGGAACAGCGTGATAGTGGCGCTGCGCCTCCCTGCTGTCCCCCGAGCTTGTGGGGCTGGCTGATGTCTGCTTCAGGGCGGCCCGCCCGCCGGGCGGCAGGCTGCTATCCGCAGCTTGGGGAGCCTTGCGGGGAACTCCTGCAGGGCTCCCCACGCTGCGGATGTCTGCCCGGCGCGAGGGGCGCTCTGATTCAGGGCGCCCCGCCCGCCGGGCGGCAGGCTGCTATCCGCAGCTTGGGGAGCCTTGCAGGGAACTCCTGCAGGGCTCCCCACCCTGCGGATGTGTTCCCGAAGCGCCGGGCGCTCTGCTTTCAGGGCGCCCGACGCTCCGGGAAGCAGGCTGCTATCCGCAGCCTAGACATCCCTGCGGGACCTCCCGCAGGGTTGCCTAGGCTGCGGATGTGTTCCCGAAGCGCCGGGCGCTCTGCTTTCAGGGTGCCCGACGCTCCGGGAAGCAGGCTGCTATCCGCAGCCTAGACATCCCTGCGGGATCTCCCGCAGGGTTGCCTAGGCTGCGGATGTGTTCCCGAAGCGCCGGGCGCTCTGCTTTCAGGGCGCCCGACGCTCCGGGAAGCAGGCTGCTATCCGCAGCCTAGACACGCGTAGCGGAGCGCTAATCCCGAAGCTTGGGGCTGCGGAGCTCAGCGCGCCCCAAGCTTCTGGGTGCCGGCAAGGCTAGCGGAGACCTTGCCGGCACCCAGAAGCTTGGGGCGCGCTGAGCTCCGCACGCCCCAAGCTTCGGGATTAATGCAGCGCTCCGGTAGCCGTGGGAGAGCTGGGTCTCCCACGGCTAGCGGATAGCTTCCTGAAGCCTGGAGAGCGAGAGGGGTCGGTGCGCACTGACCCCTCTCACTTTCCAGGCTTCAGCGAAAGCCTGCATTCGCTCCATAGGATGCACACACATTTTCCCTTGCTTTTTAGGAGGGAAAAAGTGCGTCCTATGGTGCGAAAAATACGGTAGGTGAAAACCAAGTGGCTGGTGCCAATTTGCCAAGTGGAAAAATTCCTACCAGGCCCCTCAATGGCGACCAACCAAGGTCCATAGCAAGGTCAAGGAACGAAAACCTTATAGGTCGGGATGGTGGGAAAAGCAGGAACAGCTGGCGGGCAGCGAAAGAGGGAGATCCCCGGCCACACCTGCATTAAATAGGGCAGGCCACACCCCCAGAGTCAGCCGATTAGCTGGCCAGGGGGTGACACGGCCAGGGATTCCCCCAATCGTGCAGGGGCTGAGCCGTGACACCTGCAACCCCACCTTCCCTGCAGGGCGGAAGTGGCTTTCTGGAAACCAGTTTCTGGAAACCGCATACGATTGTGTGCTTGTATCCTGCTTGCAGGTTTCCCACAGGTATCTGCTTGGCCACTGAAAGAACAGGCTGCTGGACTAGACGGGCCCTTTTTGACCGGATCCAGCAGGCTCTTCTGATGGATGCTCTGCCCCTTGACTTTTGGGGTGGGGTAGGATTGGGTCAAAGGGCTGCCATTTGCTGCTCCCTCTTGGGCAGCCTTGGGGCAGACCCCCTTACACCAGCTGAGAATAACATTGCACGTCTCTGAAGAAGCACTTTCTGCCAGGTCCATCAAAGCCTGTGCCACAGGGAAGTTGTTACCCCTGTGGATTTCATTCCACGAGACGGCAGCTCCTCCTAGTGGGGCACAAAGCAAGTGGAGACAGCAGCCCCGTTCTCCAGACGGAGCTTCCGGAACGTCTTCCACTGGTGAGGAACAGCATCGCTGCCATTTATTTCAAAGAGCCGTGTGCTGGAGCTGAAGGCTTCAGTTTCTGTGAAAACACCCTAATTGTGTTGCGCACAGAAGACTGCAAATTCCAGGTGGATTCCTGGCACGTTGCAAGTTTGGAAACCTTCCAAGCACAGCCCACTCACCCGTCCCTTAAAGAGGGGGCAATATCTCAGCGGCTTTGCAGGCAGCTGAGCTGACCCCAGTTTCAGTTCTTGGTCTCTCCAGTTAAAAAGAAATGACTAAGAAGAGGTGTAGGGAAAGGAGACAAGATGGCAGATAGATAGTCCAAGCTGGGGGGAAATATGGGAGAAACGTACGTTGAAAATGTTGTCTATAAGAATGAAAGAAAATTATTATAAATTAGTCTGGAGATGGTATTGGACACCAGTCAGATTAAACAAACAAGGATATATGGTGTTATGTTGAAGGGGATGCCAGGAAACAGGGAATTACATTCACATGTGATGGGGGTGCAAATATGTACAATTTTGGGGGGCAAAGGGTGTTTAAGGAGATAACAGAAACCACTGCCTTAAAGCTGACCAAAAGTCCAGAGGTAGCATCATTATCAATGTACGATGGGGTGGAAGGTTCACAGACTATGAAGGACTTGCTCACAAATTTATTGACAGCTGCATGCATTATTATAGCTAGGAAGTGGAAGGGGCAAGCAGGATATAAAATGGAAGAATGGGATAAAGATGTGTGGGATATAGCTGTTAATGATAAATTAACAAGTGCCGTTAAGGTAAGACGGGGAATATGCAGGAGGAATGATTCTGAGGAGATAGGGAGGGTGTTTGCAGAATTTGTATTGTTAAAATGGAAAGGGGTCAAACCATCGCAAGAGGTGTTGAAATTTTGGGAGGTTGGATAGTTCCAATGGAATGGTCTCGGTGGTGGGGTGCACATTTCTATTCTTATTTATTTATGATTATTACATTGATAAATAAAATAAAATAAAATAAATAATAAATGTCTAAGAACCTGAGAACGTAAGAACTTAAGAAAAACCTGCCGGATTCAAAAGCACTGACTGCCTCCAAGCATAGAGACAGAGCGTAGCTAATTTTGAAGGAGGAGCCTTGTTTTTCATTTGCACCTTCTTTTTGGGAAAGCATGAATTGCACAGGTTCACCTTTCAAATGCAACCTGATCCAAATTCCTCCGTGCCAGGCACCATCAGGAATTTGCAAACGCACCGTCCTGGATCCTTGGGACTTCTCTGTGCTCCCAGGGCAAGACTGGGCTGCTGGCTCAGAGCTTTGCAGCCATCCGATATTGAGGCAGTAAAACTCGAGGAGATTTTACACACCAGCTCAGGGCTCAGGAGTCACTGCTAAAGCCCATTTATGGACTCGCCTGCTCCCCGAGCAAATCCTCTCGTCGTTAAACCTTTCTGGGGAGAGCCATCAGGTTTCACCGCCTTGTGTCACAAATGGCAAACGGGCCGAGAAAATGCCATTCTGGGACTGCAAACCAGGAGGCGGAGGAGGCTTCTGAAACGACCTGAAGCAGAATGAGGCTGATGGGAGGAAGTCGGATATCTGGTTATTCGTATATTTTTAGGTCCTCGGGGGCAGGGAAAGCAAATTGGTGGAAAAGGAAACTTGACTTTCTGAGTCCATGAATCCTAGAACTGGGGGAGTGAGTTGGTATGGAGAAGAAAAGATATAATAATAATAATAATAATAATAATAATAATTTATTATTTATACCCCATCCATCTGGTTAGGCTTCCCCAGCCTCTCTGAGTGGCTTTCAACAAAATATTAAAATACAGTAATGCATCAAACATTAAAAGCTTCCCTGAACTGGGCTGCCTTCAGATGTCTTCTAAAAGTCTAGTAGTTGTTCTTCTCTTTGACATCTGCTGGGAGGGCGTTCCACAGGGCAGGCGCCACCACCGAGAAGGCCCTCTGCCTGGTTCCCTGTAGCTTAGCTTCTCGCAATGAGGGAACCGCCAGAAGGCCCTCGGAGCTGGACCTCAGTGTCTGGGCAGAACGATGGGGGTGGAGATGCTCCTTCAGATATACTGGACTGAGGCCGTTTAGGGCTTTCAAGGTCAGCACCAACACTTTGAATTGTGCTCGGATATGAGCAGGGGTGGAGCAAAGTGGGGGTGGACTGACCCGGGTGTCATCTGCGAGGGGGGTGACATTTGGAGTGCCGCCCGCTCGCGACTGCCGCCTACCCCAACCATCGGGCGATGGTGGGGGAGCTCCACAGCTTTGCTGGCTGCCTTCCGTCCTCCTCCCCTTGGTTTGACAGCCCCACACTCCGGGGCTGCAGGGAGGGGGCATGCAGGCAGGCAGGGAGAGGACGGGAAGGAGGCAGGCGAGTGAACAAGTGAAGGGTGGAGGGAAGGAGAGAAGCTCCCTCAACTCAGGACTGAAAGCTTGTAATCCCCCCCAAAACTGTTAGCTTCTGTTCTTATCACTGTGCAGCTGCGTAGAGGCACAGGACTCTGAGGAGGGAGAAAGGTTGTTTTCTGCTGCTCCAGAGAAGCGGACACGGAGCAATGGATCCAAACTACAAGAAAGAAGATTCCACCTAAACATTAGGAAGAACTTCCTGACAGTAAGAGCTGTTCGACAGTGGAATTTGCTGCCAAGGAGTGTGGTGGAGTCTCCTTCTTTGGAGGTCTTTAAGCAAAGGCTTGACAACCATATGTCAGGAGTGCTCTGATGGTGTTTCCTGCTTGGCAGGGGGTTGGACTCGATGGCCCTTGTGGTCTCTTCCAACTCTAGGATTCTAGGATTCTATGACTCTGTTTACATTCCAGAGACCTTGAAGTCTCACAGGAAAGGGAGATGGGATGTGACGTTAGTGGTTTCCTTTGTTCCTTTGTTCCTTTGTTTTCAGTTGCTCTCTGCTTTCATAGAGAAAGGATGTCTTTTCTGTTCTGCGGAGTTTAGAAATAAAACTCTTTACAATGTAGCCAAACCTCTCGTCTCTTCCCTGTGCTGGGAACCCTGCTGGATAGAATGTGCTTGAGGCCTTATCAAAGGCTCAGGTCATTAAACACGTCGGAGGCGATTTCAAAGGCTCAGCTCGGAGGAAGATGAGGCCTTATCAGCTTGGCCGAGCGGAGTTCTGACATATTTGGTTATGGGCCCAGATGACGAACGGCAGAAGAACGGAATGCAGCTTATCTTCTCTGTGTGCTGTGTGTCAAGAAGATCAACTTCTTTGGCCAACCCTTCCCCCCCCAAAAAAAAGCTCAGCATCTCCTGGCAATGACAATGGGTAGATCACAGCTAGTCTTTTTATACTGTGAGTAGATCGCAGTCTCTTGGGAGTCCAAGTAGATTTCAGTGGGGGGAGGTGACAAGAAATTTTCCACACCGGGTACCACCTGACCTTGCTACGCCATTGGACACGAGAGCCCTCTTCAAATTTCGGAAGGGCTGTCCCATGGAAGATGGAGCAGGCTTGTTTTCTGCTGCTCTGGAGGGGAGGTCCCAAACCAATGGATTCAAATGACAAGGAAGGAGATTGCAGCTCAATGTTAGGAAGAAGTTTCTGAAAGAAAGAGCCATTCAGCAGCAGAACAGACTCCCTTGGAAGGTGATGGACTCGCTGGAGGTTTTTGAAGAGTGGTGGGATGGCCATCTGTCAGGGATGCTATAGCTGTGTTTCCTGCATTAATGGGGGTTGGACTGGATTTATGAATTATAGAGTTGGAAGGGACCCCAAGCATCATCTAGTCCAGGCAAGGCCAACAGGTCGATCACGATCTCCTGGTCCATTGTGGGGTGTTCCTGGTCGATTGTAGTTGATCTTTGGACCCTGAGCGATCTATTAGCAAATAAAAATTTTAAAAAGTTCAACAACTCTGGCTCCCTAAAAGAAGCTCAGCAACTCTGGTCCATCCTCCAATGACAAGGGGTAGATCACTGCCAGTTTTTAATACAGTGAGTAGATCACAGTCTCTTGGGAGTTGGACGTGCCTGATCCAGTCCAACCCCCTGCAATGCAGGATGCCATGAACCATGTTTTGCTTTTGCTAGAAGCAGGAGTTTGTGTTCCCCTCACTCATTTGTCATAGCAGAACAGGAGAAAACAGCAGATAAACACCTTTGCTTATTTGGCTTTGAGGATTATCAAACATTTAAATGCACCAGCTATTCCATATTTACTGCCACATTTCTGTGCTTTAGGCAGTGCCACTCTGCAATTCTATGATTTCCCCCTAGCGTACACATTTTCTGTATGCCATTTTGTCTGAAATTTACCCATTTCCAAATGTCCCCATATACATTGCATTTTTGTATGTCACTTCCACTAAGATATGCACGTTTATGCACACAGAGGCAAGCAAGTCGCTGGTTTTTGTACACATTTTTGGGTTGGAGAGTTGCGCTGCAAAAGTGTGAATTTTCAAAGGATGGGTGGATTTTGGTTTGTCATTCAGAAAGCACAATTTGGGAAGTTAAATACCGGAATGCGAACTGAACCAAATCCCGGCATGCACCATCCCTTGGCATGGAGGGTCATTCTGTGGGGGCCCAGGATCTTCCTGAAGGAATCCCTGGTGTGATAGGAGGTTTCAAGATCAGCTGCTGGGTCTGATATAATGAGAAAAGGTTTCCTGCCACGCATTTTCTTCCTTGTGGGACGCCATTGTGGTGACCTTGCCACTTGCTCGCCGTGATGAGCATCTCTTGCCATAATGCACCATCCTTTCTCATGAGACACACACCATGGTGAGGGGTGAAGCCTTAGACCTGCCTTCAAGGAAGGAAGGAAGGAAGTGGAAATATACAACCCTGTGCTAGTGCTCACTGCTGGGATGAGGGGGCTCCCTGGTCCTGAATGGGGTAACTGTGCCCCTGAAGGACCAGGGGCACAGCCTGGGAATCATTTTGGACTCACAGCTGTCCATGGAGGTGCAGGTCAATTCTGTGTCCAGGGCAGCTGTTTACCAGCTCCATCTGGTACACAGGCTGAGACCCTCCCTGCCCGCAGACTGTCTCACCAGAATGGTGCATGCTCTGGTTATCTCCCGCTTGGACTACTGCAATGTGCTCTTTGTGGGGCTACCTTTGAAGGTGACCCAGAAACTACAACTAACCCAGAATGTGGCAGCCAGACTGGTGACTGGGAGCGGCCGCCGAGACCATATAACACCAGTCTTGAAAGACCTACATTGGCTCCCAGTACATTTCCAAGCACAATTCAAAGTGTTGGTGCTGACCTTTAAAGCCCTAAACGGCCTCAGTCCTGTATACCTGAAGGAGCGTCTCCACCCCCATCGTTCAGCCTGAGGTCCAGGGCTGAGGGCCTTCTGGTAGTTCCCTCGCTATGAGAAGCCAAGTTACAGGGAACCAGGCAGAGGGCCTTCTCGGTAGTGGCGCCTGCCCTGTGGAATGCCCTCCCCTCAGATGTCAAGGAAATAAACAACTACCTGACTTTTAGAAGACATCTGAAGGCAGCCCTGTTCAGGGAAGTTTTTAATGCTTGATGTTTTTATCGTGTTTTTAATATTCTTTTGGGAGTTGCCCTGAGTGGCTGGGGAAACCCAGCCAGATGGGGTATAAATAATAAATTATTATTATTATTATTATTATTATTATTATTATTATTATTATTATCAGCTCCTGTTCATTGCCTTGCCCTCTTCCTGGATTGAGCTTCTCCTTCAGCAAGGCTGTATCGATCTGCCACATTCATATCCCACCTTTTTCTCCAAGGTGCGCCAGGTGGCGTAGCTTGTCCTCTTCCTTCCCATCTCATCCTCGCTGCAACCCTAGGAGACAGGTGAGGCTGAGAGACTGAATTTGGCAGCTGAGCAGGGACTGGCCTCTCACGGGCCCTAGTTCATGCCTCTGACCACTACACCACACTGCTTCTCAGTTTGCTATTCATGTGTGGCAGGCTGGAATAGGACCCAGTCCCAGTGATGGGGTAAAACCTGCCCTATTTATTGGAGAGATGGAGATGAGAGTTTTAATCTCCCAGCCTGCGAATCTGTGGTTTATGGGCTCACTCCCTCCCTGATCCATTTATAGAATGCAAAAACGCAGAGAAGACACCTAATGGCTTCATCTGTTTCCAGCGCGTTCCGGAAGCTTCCTTGACGTGTCACCAGGAATATTTCACAGCTTCCTAATGAGGACTGGTGTTTGCCACGCCGAGCCAGCTTGGTTCTCTTGGCAGAGAAGGAGCTGCTGTTTGCCTCCTAATGAATTTACGATGATAACTGAATTACTATAAAGAGATTCAGTTGCGTCTAATTGTAATTGAGAGGGGACGTCCCTAACAACCTCTTGTTCTCTCCCTGGTGTTCTGGTGGCGTTTCTTTCCTCCCAAGCCAAGGTTTATTCTAAACAAATTAACTTCTTTAGCAGAGGAGTGACTTGGCAAAGACCTCTTGGAGAAGATGCTGAACCTTTCAGGGTCTCCACATCCGCTGGCACTGTACCACCAGGTAGGTACCAGTTTCTGGGAACAAACCAAGGGAGTGTGGTGTCTTCTTCAGGCTCTGTCCATGGCTCATGGGCCAAGGCTGGATTGAGATGCATCAAAGAAGCTGTTATGTATTGAAGTTCTCACCCTGGCCACCAGGGGTATCGTGTATATAGTTTTCACTCAGGTCCACGTCAGTTAATTTAGGCGGGAGACCCTGGGTTGTTGTTGTTACCATGTTGACAGCCAGCTGCCTATAAAAGCAGGCCGGCTGAGCTGTTTGCAGTTCAGTTCAGTTCCAGCTTACAAATAAAGAACTACTTGGAGAAATCTCTGTGTCGTTTGCTATGTCCACCCACTATTTAATACTGGCGAAGAGGATGGGATCGGATGGACATCAGGGCACAGCCAGATTCGGACGCTCACTGAGCTGAAACACTGAGCAACACTGAGCAAAATCACAGAGCAGAACCAATTCAGAGCTGACCGTTCTGGCTAGAGCACTGCGTTCCATCCATCGCCCTCCACGTCGGCATCGGAACCATGGCTTCACTCGTGCCTCTACTGCCGTTTGCCCCAGCCTCTGAATCATGGGACTCCAACCTCGCTCGGTTTGCCTGCTACCTCCAAGCAAATGAGCTGATGGAAGTTTCAGAGGAGCATAAGCGGGGCCTATTCCTCAGCCTCTGCGGGCCTGAGGTGTTCAAGACGGCCACTAGCATTCCAGGCAGCGCTGTGGGATGTGCTAAATGAGAAGCTAAAAAACCACTATACTCCGCCATGCTGTCCGCCATGCGTTCTACCACCGGGACTAGGCAGAGGGCTGAGCTGTTTGCTGTTCAGTTCAGTACAGTGGTACCTCGGGTTAAGTACTTAATTTGTTCCAGAGGTCCGTTCTTAACCTGAAACTGTTCTTAACCTGAAGCACCACTTTAGCTAATGGGGCCTCCTGCTGCTGCCGCACCGCCGGAGCACGATTTCTGTTCTCATCCTGAAGCATAGTTCTTAACCCGAGGTACTATTTCTGGGTTAGCTGAGTGTGTAACCTGAAGCGTATGTAACCTGAAGCGTATGTAACCCAAGGTACCACTGTACCAGCTTACTTGTAAAGAACTACTTGGAGAAATCTCTGTGTCGTCTGCTATGTCCACCCACTATTTAATAGAAGCATTTCAGTTAAACGTGCTGTAAATTTAAACATGGAAAACAGGTAGAGAAAAATGATACCCCACGGTGCCACCTGGTGGCACAATGTTATATTGCATATACAACGCATATACTGTATTTCCCCATGTATATCACACCCCCATGTATAAGATGCCCCCTATTTTGAGGGACCCAAAATTAAGAAAATGGGGGGAGATTGCCCCCATGTATAAGACTACCCCCCCTTTTAACATATCCCAACTAGACCTTTGGGATAACAGAGTCCTTAGTGGGGTGTGACTTCCTCTACAGTTCAGTCTTTCCAAGGGATTTTCATCTCTTATTTCAGTCAAGGCTGAGATTGTTCTCCCAGGGAGTAGACGGATAACAACAACAACAACAACAACAACAACAACAACAACAACAACAACAACAACAACTTATTCCCCGCCCATCTGGCTGGGCTTCCCCAGCCACTCTGGGCGGCTTCCAACAAAATATTAAAAATACATTAAAACATCAGTCATTAAAAGCTTCCTAAAGAGGGCTGCCTTCAGATGTCTTCTAAAAGTCAGGTAGTTGTTTATTTCCTTGACATCTGATGGGAGGGCGTTCCACAGGATGAAAGGAGTCTGAATCCCATCCCTACCAATATCTCATGGGGTACCAGAGTCATCAGAACATTGGAAGAACCTCTTGGATCAGACTAATGGCCCATCGAACCCACCATCCTGTTCTCGCAATGATCAGATGCTGGTGGGCAACTCTACAGTTCTATGGTTTTGGCCACCTTTGGCCACCTGCCATGTGTGACTTAGTTGAGATTCCTGCATTGCATGGAGTTGGACTAGATCAGGCACCCCCAACCTTTGGCCCTCCAGATGTTTTGGCCTACAATTCCCATGATCCCTAGCTAACAGGATCAGTGGTCAGGGATGATGGGAATTGTAGTCCAAAACATCTGGAGGGCCGAAGGTTGGGGGTGCCTGGACTAGATGATCCTCAGGGTCCCTTCAACTCTGCAACTCCAGGATTTGAGGATTTGAGCACAAGAGCATCTCTCCCCTCCTGCGGTTTCCACCAGTTGTTGTTCAGAAGCATTGCTGTATTGTACCCAACCCAAAATGACAAAGTTGCCCCTTTGGGGGAATCACTATAGATATCTCCCTGAAGTTAGGCAGGCTTTGTCCCCTCAGAATAGCTGACCAACAGGGCTGGATTTAGGTTTGATGAGGCCCTCAGCTCCTGAAGGTAATGGGGCCCTTTCTATGTCCAGCTGTCCTTTGTCAACAACAAATTGTCACTGTTTTTTGTGTTGAATATAAGTTATATGGTAATATATGGACCTCATAGGTATCTCAAGCCATTTGCAGCCAGTCCATGTAGAATGTAGGCACCCTATATATAGAAAGCAGCAAACCAGTGATATTTGAGGGAGTAGGCTAGCAGGCAGGGCCCATGACTTACATCATAGGAGCCTACACAACACAAAACACTGTATGTAGGCTTTATGTTTGTTTTTTATCTTAAATTTTGGAAATGTATGTTCAGTTTTTTCTCCTTTATATTTTTTAGGGGCCCCCAAGAGGGTGGGGCCCTAAGCTAGAGCTTGTTTAGCTTATACGTAAATCTGGCACTGGTGACCAAGCTGAGAAACAGCACCCACCCCTGGCAGAAAATGAAAAAAACACACACACCAATAGACTTTATTTTTGAAAAATTCTGTTTCCCCCCTTTGTCTAGCTGGACCCTCTTTCGGCTCTGGCAAATACTTTCTCAAAACTGACCCCACATTTGAGTTCAAGACTATTACTCTGGTGAAAGATACCTTGTTTCTCAAACCCCCCGGTGATATCATTATTCTTCAGGGCTTTTTCGATGATCCATTACTCTTGTGTGGTTTTTTTTTGTCTTTCATTTTACAATGTAAAATCTTTTGTGTCAACAGAATCATGTACAAGGGACTAATAGGATTTATAGGCTTTTATAAATTAGAGTTATGGAATATTACCTGCTTCTCTTCATTCTTAACCAGCAATTCCTGGAGATAGATGGCCTTTAATGACACGTCGTGGCATTACACATTTATTTATTTTAAACTCGCCTGCCATGCAAAGCTGAACGTGGTGAAAAATGACATTTCAAAGGGGACCTGGGAGATTTTAGGAGGAGATGGCGAGGAACGGAGATCCATTCTAATCCAGCCGACTGCCAGGCATGCGTTTTGCACAGCAATTAGCTGAACAACACATTAGCTCCAGGAAACGGGGTTTTGCTTTTTGAAGTCTGCCACTTTTTAGCACTTCTGAGCTTTCTCCCTTCTGGGAAGGAAAGGTTTCTGGGGCTCAGCCCTGTGGACTCCCTTCTTCACCTGCCATATGTAGGAGAAAAGGTAAAGGTACCCCTGCCCGTACGGGCCAGTCTTGACAGACTCTGGGGTTGTGCGCCCATCTCACTCAAGAGGCCGGGGGCCAGCACTGTCCGGAGACACTTCCGGGTCACGTGGCCAGCGTGACATCGCTGCTCTGGCGAGCCAGCACCAGCGCAGCACACGGAAACGCCGTTTACCTTCCCGCTAGTAAGCGGTCCCTATTTATCTACTTGCACCCGGGGTGCTTTCGAACTGCTAGGTTGGCAGGCGCTGGGTTCGAGCAACGGGAGCGCACCCCGCCGCGGGGATTCGAACCACCGACCTTTCGATCGGCAAGCCCTAGGCACTGAGGCTTTTACCCACAGCGCCACCCGCGTCCCATCAGGAGAAAGGGAGGGTGATCCAAATCCCATCAAGTCAAAAGTCCAGCAGCTGTTATGAAAACTTCTCTGAAAGTGAATTCAAGTTTCAAGAAAGGAGTCATGCATTTTCCCTCTCCTTATCCTCTCACACAGCCAGAAAAGGAGGATTTTGGAAGATTCCGCTTCCCCTTTCCTTTAAACTTGCCATGTCCAATCCCAGTTTCACCCTAGCAAGGGCTCATTTCAGCAAGGCAGCTTCATGAAACCATGGTTTGCATTTGGCATCTTTTGAAACAGACCATAGTTGAGCCGTGATGCCTCATTCAGATGCAAGCTTGCAACAGCTTCTAACACTGTCCTGGCTACGCAGGAGGCTGAGGGTAGTGGACAGGCGGTCCGGCTCGATAATGCTGCGCTAAACTGTGGTTTGAGTATAACGTGCAAACACAGCCCAGGTACACGGGACAAGGTCCTCT
This sequence comes from Podarcis raffonei, assembly GCF_027172205.1. Classification (NCBI taxonomy): domain Eukaryota; kingdom Metazoa; phylum Chordata; class Lepidosauria; order Squamata; family Lacertidae; genus Podarcis; species Podarcis raffonei. The sequence continues at coordinate 1,997,164 of NC_070602.1, forward strand.
CTCTGCTCCTTTCAGCACACCTGACTTCCTTCCCTGCACCGCAAACTGGATGCACGAACTGTATGTTGTTGTTTAGTCGTTTAGTCGTGTCCGACTCTTCATGACCCCATGGACCAGAGCATGCCAGGCACTCCTGTCCTCCACTGCCTCCCGCAGTTTGGTCAAACTCATGCTGGTAGCTTCGAGAACACTGTCCAACCATCTCGTCCTCCGTCATCCCCGTCTCCTTGTGCCCTCCATCTTTCCCAACATCAGGGTCTTTTCCAGGGAGTCTTCTCTTCTCATGAGGTGGCCAAAGTATTGGAGCCTCAGCTTCACGATCTGTCCCTCCAGTGAGCACCCAGGGCCGATTTCCCTAAGAATAGATACGTTTGATCTTCTTGCAGTCCATGGGACTCTCAAGAGTCTCCTCCAGTGAACTGTATAATCCCTTGCTAATGCCACTCACTGCTCAACCAAATGCCCATCTCCTCTCTTCCCCTCTGGAGAGGAAGAAGATTGTTGTACTCAAAATAAAGCTTTGGATTGGTTACCAAAAAATAGGGGGAAAAAGAAAGAAAGATAAAAAAGGGGGGGAAAGAAAGGAGATTCTGATTCAACTGGCACGCCTTACCGTCATGTTCTCTCCCTCCTGGTCAGTTGTTCAGGAGATTCAAAATCTTTCTCCAGCCCGAACATCACAGTGACTTATACCTTAGAGGCATCAGCACACTTCAGGATCAGCAGAGTATAGGCAGTCAGCGTTCAGACTCAGTAGCACAGCTACGTTTATTCACATATACATACTTGGAGCATCACAACTCAGCTCCTTCCTCTTCAGCATCAGGCAGCAAAGAGAGAAAGAGGATGAATGTCCTACATCACGGACGCACAGTAATAAAACATCCTGTCTCCGTCACTTCCCACAGGATGGAATGAAAACATACACCGTCATGTGATAAAAACAATCCCATGACTGCAACACGGGAAAAGAATCTTAACAGTTTTAAGGCATGAGTCCTACCTGGAGTTGCCAGGGATTGAACCGATAAACTTCTGAATGCAAAGCAGGTTCTCTACCCCTGAGCCATAGTCCATCGGTCATCACCCCTTCCCCAGGTGGATTTCTGGAATTTTACCATGGGGGCCTTTGTGCAACATGCTCAGTTCTGCCCACCCCTGGTCAAGTCCAGGGCAGGATTTAGGTTTGATGAGGCCCTCAGCTACTGAAGGTAATGGGGCCTTTTATATGTCCAGCTGTCCTTTGCCAACAACAAATTGTCGCTGATTTTTGTGTGTTGAATATATGTTATATGGTAATTTATGGACCTAATAGGTATCTCAAGCCATTTGCCCATGTTGCCATGCAACCAGTCCATGCAAAATGTAGGCACCCTTTATATAGAAAGGAGCAAACCAGTGATATTTGAGGGAGCGGGCTAGCAGGCAGGGCCCATGACTTACATCAGAGGAGCCTACACAACACAAAACACTGATTCTGGGTGTAGGTTTTATTTTATTTGGTTTTTATGTTATATTTTGGAAATGTACATCCAGTTTTTTCCTCCTTTAAATTTTTTTGGGGCTCCCAAGAGAGTGGGGCCCTAAGCTAGAGCTTGTTTAGCTTATACGTAAATCCAGCGCTGGTGACCAAGCTGAGAAACAGCACCCAGCCCTGGCAGAAAATGAAAAAAAATCAATAGACTTTATTTTTGAAAAATTCTGTCCCCCCCCCCTTTGTCTAGCTGGACCCTCTTTCAGCTCTGGCAAATACTTTCTCAAAACTCACCCCACATTTGAGTTCAAGACTATTACTCTGGTGAAAGATACCCCTTAGCTTATACGTAAATCTGGCGCTTCACTGCAGATGGTGACAGCAGTCAAGAAATTAAAAGACGCCTGCTACTTGGGAGGAAGGCAGTGACAAACCTAGACAGCATCTTAAAAAGCAGAAACATCACCTTGCCAACAAAGGTCCGTATAGTTCAAGCTATGGTTTTCCCCGTAGTGATGTATGGAAGTGAAAGCTGGACCATAAAGAAGGCTGATTGCCGAAGAATGGATGCTTTTGAATTCTGGTGCTGGAGGAGACTCTTGAGAGTCCCATGGACTGCAAGAAGATCCAACCTATCCATTCTTAAGGAAATCAGCCCTGAGTGCTCACTGGAAGGACAGATCCTGAGGCTGAGGCTCCAGTGCTTTGGCCACCTCATGAGAAGAGAAGACTCCCTGGAAAAGACCCTGATGTTGGGAAAGATGGAGGGCACAAGGAGAAGGGGACGGCAGAGGACGAGATGGTTGGACAGTGTTCTCGAAGCTACCAGCATGAGTTTGACCAAACTGCGGGAGGCAGTGGAAGACAGAAGTGCCTGGCGTGCTCTGGTCCAGGGGGTCACGAAGAGGCGGACACAACTAAACGACTAAACAACAACAACAAATCTGGCGCTGGGGCCACCTGCATCCTGTATCAGACTGGTGCTATTAGAAAAAGAAATGGGAGTTTCAGTTCAGCTCGATTTGGTCGTGCTCATTAGGTGCAAAGCATGGGCCAGAGAGTCCCCGGTATGCCTGATCTTTTCTGTCAGGTTGCTCCCCACTCTATTCCCCTACCATATGGTCGGCTCAGTGCAAACATCAACACAGGGATGGTTGAAGCTGACACTGTGAATACCCGCTTCTCCCCAGAGCATCCTGAGCCCCGCAGCATGGCCCCCGAAGGTCCCCGGAGCCCCTTCTCAGAGCAGACGCGTCATCCGAGCTACATTTGGGAGAACATAATTTCTGCTGCCCTTCAATTGCATGTCAAACACTTCTGGTCTCGCCACGATATTACATCCCACAGCCATTAAACATGTATTATCTTTGGAAGGAAAAGCAGAGATTAATGACCCAAACCGGAATGATGAATTTACTGTGGAAGGAGAAGGTAGACTTACGAGGGAAGCCGGCTGGATGGAAGAGCAAAAAATGTTATTATGGGCAGATAAGTAATGGAAGGAGAAGGTTAAAGAAGGAGAAATGAGCAAGTTGTTATTGTAAATGATTTTCTCGCCGGGGAAAGGAGAGAAAGAAAGAAAAAAGACAGATTATTTGGATGACTTTGTCCCTTCTGCCTTTTTAGACACACTCACTTCCCGGCTCCAAAGTAATAGATTGATAGATTTCCATACAAGACCAGATCATTATGATCTGCTCTCATCTCTTGCCTAATTTAGGCCAGAGCAGCTCAGTCAACAGTTTCGGCACTGGAGCCAGGATTTCTCACGGAGGAATATCAGAGCTTTGAAAGTCCAGATGGGGAACCTGTTGCTCTCCCAAGTGTCGCTGGGATTACTGCCCTCATCAACCTCGACAACGGGACTGTTGGAAAATCCAGGAAAGACAAGAGAAAGAATTTACTCCTGCAGCACTTAGTTAAACTGTGGGACTCACTGCTGCGGAGGCAGCGATGGCCACTGACCTGGGGGGCTTTAAAAGAAGATGAGACGAATTCATAGAGGGTAAGGCTCCTAGTCGCAATGGCTAGGCTATGTTTCCATGGCTGGGGGTAGTAGTGCCTCTGAATGATATTGCTGGAGGCCACAGGAGGGGAGAGGGCTCTTGTGCTCAAATTCTGCTAATAATAATAATAATAATAATAATAATAATAATAATAATAATAATAATATATTATACCCCACCCATCTGGCTGGGTTTCCCCAACCACTCTGGGCGGCTCCCAACAGAATATCAAGAGCATAATAAAAGGTCAAGCATTAAAAACTTCCCTAAACAGAGATGTCTTCTAAAATTCAGATAATTGTTTGTTTCCTTGACATCTGATGGGAGGGCGTTCCACAGGGCAGGTGCCACTACCGAGAAGGCCCTCTGCCTGGTTCCCTGTAACCTCACTTCTCGCAGGGAGGGAACTGGCAGAAGGCCCTTGGAGGAGGACCTCAGTGTCCAGGCAGAATGATGGGGGTGGAGACGCTCCTTCAGCTCCATTGGGCCTTTGAGGCCATTTAGGGCTTTCACGGTCAGCCCCAACACTTTGAATTGTGCTCAGAAATGTACTGGGAGCCAATGTAGGTCTTTCAAGAGTTATGTGGTCTTGGCAGCCGCTCCCAGTCACCAGTCTAGCTGCCGCATTCTGGATTAGTTGTAGTTTCTGGGTCACCTTCAAAGGTAGCCCCACGGAGAGTGTGTTGCAGTAGTCCAAGAGGGAGATAACCAGAGCATGCACCACTCTGGTGAGACAGTCTGCGGGCAGGTAGGGTCTGCGTACTGGTAGACAGCTGCCCTGGACACAGAACTGACCTGCGCCTACATGGACAACTGTGAGTCCGAAATGACTCCCAGGCTGCGCACCTGGTTCATTAGGGGCACAGTTATCCCATTCAGGACTAAGGAGTCCTCCACACACACACACCCTCTGTCCTCCCAAAACTGTACTTCTGTCTTGCCAGGATTCAACCTCAATCTGAGTTTCCGATAGGCATCTGTTTGGCCACTGGGAACAGGATGCTGGACTAGCTGCTGCCCTGGGAACTTGCCCATTGACTCCCTTCTCTGCCTTTCATTGGAAATTGTCATTGATCCATTTCCCTGGTCTCTGGCTTCCCACATGGGAAGCCACAATCCTGTTATCTCTTTGGATGCCTTTGGGAGACAAGCAAGCAGGATTTGAGCACAAGAGCCTTGTCCACACCTGCAGTTTCCAGCAACTGGTATTCAGAACCATTTCTGCCTCTGACTGTGAAACCATCATAGCTAGTAGCCTTTGATGGCTTTCTCCTCCATGAAATTGCCCAGTCCTCTTTGAAAGCCATCTAGGTTGGCTCACCGTTGCTTGGCGCAGGTGCAGCTTTTCAGCTGAGTCCACCTTCTCCTCCATAGTCGTTCCTCCTCTTCAACCATGACACACCCGTCCTGCTGCTGCATGCAGAGACTCTAAGGTAAAGGTAAAGGGACCCCTGACCATTAGGTCCAGTCGTGGCCGACTCTGGGGTTGTGGCGCTCATCTCACTTTATTGGCCGAGGGAGCCGGTGTACAGCTTCTGGGTCATGTGGCCAGCATGACTAAGCCGCTTCTGGCGAACCAGAGCAGCGCACAGAAACGCCGTTTACTTTCCCGCCAGAGCGGTACCTATTTATCTACTTGCACTTTGACGTGCTTTTGAACTGCTAGGTTGGCAGAAGCTGGGACCGAACAACGGGAGCTCACCCCGTCACGGGGATTCGAACCGCCGACCTTCTGATCAGCAAGTCCTAGGCTCTGTGGTTTAACCCACAGCACTACCCGCGTCCCTCCAGAGACTCTAGATCTCCCTTAATTCCCGGGGACCATTCACCTTGTCCTTCAGAAATGCCATACATGATTTCGGCGTATCTCGGCTTTGTATCACTCAATACAAAGCATTTGGCGGAGACATAAATACTATTATCATTTTGCAGTAACTGACACCCACCGGCTCCCAAGGTGAAGGCTTAAATGGACAAAGGAGGCCGGGCTGCCCCCTGCCCCCCCCGCCGGACAACAGCTAAGGAGCAATTATTACTTTGGAAAGGTCAGGCTGCCTGTTGTGCATCTTTGCTGCCAATAAAGCTCAGCTTCCAGCTATTTCTTGCCTCCATTGATCCACTCGGCTATTGTAAATCCAGTCTGGTTTATGATTTATTACAGGATGAAATCCATGTATTGTTTCCCCCCTCCGTAATAGGATCTGATGATTTCTGGCTTAGCGAGAAAGAAAGTCAATAGTACAAATCTACCCGGTCCAGTACTCAGCGACCACCTTGGGAGCCCGGGCTTATCCTACCAGAGATGGCTGCCTTTCTGGCAAAGTCCCTCTCTCGACAGAAAGCCCTGGAGCTCTGAGTGGGGAAAGGGGGAACCGTAAGTGGAAGGCATGGTCCTCAGGGCCGTCTTTACCCGGGGTGCAAGGGGCGCAGGGCACCTGGGCACCGAATTCTGGGGGGCGCCCAGCACCCGCCGCTGAAGCCGCCTAAGCTCTCAACTATCTACCTGTTATGAAATAATAAATAATTTTGATCAAGCTAGAAAAACAAAATACATATATACCTAGGTGTTACCGAAATGTCTTACTTTCGGGGAAACAGGCTTTTGGTCAGGGGCCAGCCTGGTTCCCTCCTTTGGCAATCTCCACAGAATTTTAGCTTAATGGTGGCCAACAATTTGATTTTAATTAATTTTTATAATAATAATAATAATAATAATAATAATAATAATAATAATAATATCTTTATTGTCATTGCCCCCTCTCAGGGACAACGAAATTACTTGACTACTCCATAAAAACACTAATTAAAACAATACAGTATAGTACAGCAAGGAAGATTAGATGACTTTCAAAGTCCAGGCTTCCCATTCAGGGCCGAGATCGCTCTGGAGAAGAAGCTGTTCTTAAGACGGCTCGTTCTTGTCTTCATCGTCCTGTATCTCCGTCCCGACGGCAGGAGCTCGAAGAGACAGTGACCAGGATGCGATGGATCTTTTACTATGTCCAGTGCCTTCCTATGGCACCTTGTGGCATAAATCTGCTCTAAGGTGGAGAGTGGGCAGCCAACAATGCTCTCTGCTGCCTTAACAACTCTGCACAACCCCATCCTGTCCTGGGTAGGACAGCTTCCGTACCACACACATAAGCCATAAGTGAGCATGCTCTCAATGGCACAGTGATAGAAGGCAATGAAATGTTTTTAGAATCTTGTACTATATTATTGTTGTTAGCCGCCCTGAGCCCGGCTTCGGCTGGGGAGGGTGGGATATAAGTAAAATTTATTATTATTTTTATTAAACGCATTTCCCATGTAATTTTGCCTAGGGTCAGTTTTTGAAAAGCAATTTGCCCCAACAGAATGCAATTTTGCATGCAGTTTTCATTCTTGGGTCCTAGTAGATACATTTTTGTACACTGCAATGCAAAGTTCAGAGAAGCACTGGTGGAGGAAGGGGGTGCGGGGGTGCAGCTCGCCCCGAGTGCCATCCTGGGGGGGGGTTTGACATCGCTGCACCCCCCATGCTCGCTGCACCTCCGGACACTTGTCGCGCAGGCGGCTAGCTGCACCCCACCCTGATGTTCGCCACACGTGCGGCGGGAGGCTAGTGGCGCCCCCCATGCTTGCTGCACAGGTAGCAGGAGACTGGTGGTGCCCCTCCCCCGATGCTCACCATGCAGGCGGTGGGAGGCTAGCGGTGCCCCCCGATGCTTGCCGCATGGGTGGCAATTGACTAGCCCCGCCCCCGCGCCACTCCAGGTGCCGAAGCAGATAGCTCCGCCTCTTCAGAGAAGGAAGGTTTTCAAAGGACTGCTGTGTTTCAGTTCGCATAGTGCTTCCTGCCACTGCTGATGTTGCATTGATTTCCCACCTTCTTCTCTGAGCTGCTCAAGGGGGCCGACATGGCCCTCGCCCTCCTCATTTAACCCCCACAACATCCCTGTGAGGTAGCTTAGGCTGAGAGGCAGAGACCAGCCCCAAGGTCACCCTGTGGGCTCCATGTCTGAGTGGGGATTTGAGCCCTCGCCTCCCAAGTCCTGGTCCAACACTCTAACCACCAGGCCATGCTGCAAATTGGGTAAAGGTAAAGGGGGGGACAAGGGACGTGGGTGGTGCTGTGGGTTAAACCACTGAGCCTAGGACTTGCCGATCAGAAGGTCGGTGGTTTGAATCCCCGCGACGGGGTGAGCTCCTGTTGCTCGGTCCCTGCTCCTGCTATCCTAGCAGTTGGAAAGCACGTCAAAGTGGAAGTAGATAAATATGGACCACTCCAGTGGCAAGGTAAATGGCGTTTCCGTGTGCTGCTCTGGTTTGCCAGAAGCGGCTTAGTCATGCTGGCCACATGACCCGGAATCTGTCTGCGGACAAACGCCGGCTCCCTTGGCCTATAGAGCGAGATGAATGTGCAACCCCAGAGTCGGTCACGACTGGACCTAATGTTCAGGGGTCCCCTTTACCTCTACCTTTTAAAGATAAAGGGATCCCTGACCATTAGGCCCAGTCGTGGATGACTCTGGGGTTGTGGAGCTCATCTCACTTTAATGGCTGAGGAAGCCAGTGTACAGCTTCTGGGTCATGTGGCCAGCATGACTAAGCCACTTCTGGCGAACCAGAGCAGCGCACGAAAGCGCTGTTTACCTTCCCGCTGGAGCAGTACCTATTTATCTGCTTGCTCTTTGAGGTGCTTTTGAACTGCTAGGTTGGCAGGAGCAGGGACTGAGCAACGGGAGCTCACCCCGTCACAGGGATTCGAACCGCCAACCTTCTGATCAGCAAGCCCTAGGCTCTGTGGTTTAACTCACAGCATCACCCGCGTCCCTCGCAAATTGGGTAGGCCCACATTTAAATGTGAAGAGAATAATTTTTTTCCCCATTGCCTGCGTGATGTGGTTCTCACATGAGTTCCCTGTGCCCCCTTGCTCTGCTTGAAACCCCCCCCCCCACCAACTCTTGAAAATCCAGGAGAAACCTTTCGCAATGCAGGTCTGATCTGTCCTGGAGCCTTGGCTGACTTGGCGACGGGCTGTTTTCTCTTCCCTCGGCAGGAGCCAAACTCCTCCTGCTTCGCTGAATGCATCATTGCCGTGAATTCGCTTTTTTAAAATAGTGTGGTATTTCTCGCTGTTGAAACATCTAGTAGGAAGGCATAAAAGAACTGACAAGTGCTTTGGAACAAAATGCAGGCCGCCAAAGAATGGGAAATGGCTCTCTGTTCCCCACACAACCTGCCCCCTCTTTTCCTCTCATTCAGCTCCCTCCAATCATGTCACTTCCATTGTGAACTATTATTCCTTGCTATGCAAAGCAATAGAAAGAGACTAATGGATTCCTTGAGGGAAAATGTGCATGTAAGGTCAGCTTTCCCGCTTCTTGAATATATATATATATAGAGAGAGAGAGAGAGAGAGAGAGAGGAGGGGGTGAGAAAAAAGCAAGTAATTACCCCTGCTTTTATTTAAGATTGCCTTGGCTAAATATATCACATTTTTGCAGCATGAAAGACTACCTATTTGAGCTCCTACCTAATGGCTCGCCATTAGCATTTGCTTAAAATAGAGTCATTGATTCGCCAGGCAGCCAATACTTTGCAAGAAGAAGAAAGCAGGCTCTCGCCTTGATCTGGGGATCCCTGTTTGGGTCTGTGGCTTATGGCAGGACACAGGGCCACGCTTGCAGTAATCTTGCACGTGTTGCAGAGGAGGGCAACCAAGATGATCAAAGGTCTGGAGGAACGGTTGAAGGATCTGGAACGGTTGAAGGTATGTTGGCCATCTTCCAATACCTGAAGGGCTGTTTACAGGTAGGGAGCTGTGTTGGTCTGCCGTAGCACCTTAGAGACCAACTAAGTTGGTTCTTGGTGTGAGCTTTCGTGTGCATGCACACTTCTTCAGAAGAGCTGTCTCATGAAAGATGGAGCAAGCGTGTTTTCTGTTGGACAGTAGAATGGTCTTCATCAGAAGATGGAGAACTTTCCTTCCTTGGAGGCTTAAGCAGAGGCTAGATGGCCATCTGTCAGGGATTCTTTAACACAGACATTTCCGGTCGATCGCGATCTACTGGTCAACAGTGTCAAAAGCAGCCTTAATATCTAGGAAGGCCACATAGAGATGTTCTTTGCATAAAGTGGATTTCCCTGGCCTAAACCCTGCCTGTTCTGGACCTATGATGTTATTTTCATCAAATCAAATACAGTGGTACCTGAGGTTACATACGCTTCAGGTTACATATGCTTCAGGTTACAGACTCTGCTAACCTAGAAATAGTGCTTCAGGTTAATAACTTTGCTTCAGGTTGAGAACGGACCTCCGGAACGAATGAAGTGCTTAACCCGAGGTTCCACTGTAGTTAGTTTATTTAACAGATGTTTAGCATACAATTTCCTGATGTTTGACAATTGGCCGATAGCTGGACGGCAGCTTTTTATCACCCTCACACATCTGGTTCTCAATTGTAAACTATATGCTGATCTCCGTCAGCAATTTCTAGATCAACTCTGTATCCCCAAATGGAAACCAGAGTCGGAGGTCATACATTTTCTATTACTGGGGAATGATCAGGAGTTCACCAAGTTAGTGGCTAAATATCTCTATTTGGTTTTCTGTCGTCGAAATACACTGCAGACGTCTGATCTCCCTGGAAGCCAAGAGATGTGACGATAGACTGCTCTGCCTCCTTTCTTTTAGCAAATGTTTTGTGCCACTGGGGAAGTGGTAATTCTGTATTGATTTGTTTTGGATGTTGGTATGTGATGCCAATAAAAGTTTTGATGGTGATGATCTACTGGTCAATCGCGGGGCGTCTCTGCTCGATCCTGGTCGATCTTGCGATCTCAACAACTTTGGCTCTCCCAAAAAGCTCAACAACTTTGGTCAATCCAATGGATAGATCACTGTCAGTTTTGTTTTTTTTTATACTGGGAGTAGATAGCAATCTCTTGGGAGAAGAAGAGAAGAGTTTGGATTTGATATCACTTTTTGATTTGATATCCCGGTTTATCACTACCTGAAGGAGTCTCAAAGCGGCTGACATTCTCCTTTCCCTTCCTCCCCCACAACAAACACCTGTGAGGTGAGTGAGGCTGAGAGACTTCAGAGAAGTGTGACTGGCCCAAGGTCACCCAGCAGCTGCATGTGGAGGAGCAGGGAAGCGAACCCGGTTCACCAGATTACGAGTCCACCGCTCTTAAACACTACACTACACATGCCTGCTTCAACAGAAAGCCCTGGTCCTCTGGATGTAAAAAGGACACTCCTGCCATGGGGGAACCACAAGTGGAGGACATTGTCCTCATGACTGAAACGTGGACTGCGACAACCAAAGTGGCACATTGCTTCCAAAGGGATCAATACATCCTGCTGTTTCCTCTGCTTTTGGGTTTCCCACAGGCATGTGGTTGGCCACTGTGAGAACAGGATGCTGGACTAATTGGGACTTTGGCCTGATCCAGCCAGCTTGCCTTAGGTTCTTAAAGGTCCCATCCAGCAGCCTTTCCCAGCAGGTGGCAAGGAGACCTCACAAGCCATTTAACGAAGATGACTCAATTTCATAGGCAGCCACAATGGACGGGGGCAGAGATCCTCCTTGTCTCCAACGGTTAGGTGAGCAGCGACGGGCCGCAGCCCTAATTGAATAAATAGCATTTAATTAGTTATACCAAATTAGTGCCGCGCAAATATTTGCAGAGCCACTGTTTGTGCTGGCGCTAATTAATGAAACGCTGGGGCCCTTTCAGGCTGTCTCCCGTTCTTTTTTTTCTTTTCCACGGGTTTTCTTCTGCCCCGTCTTTTGTGCCAAAGGAAACTAGGAGGAATTAATTACCCTTCCAGTATTGTGTGTGGTGAGGATTTTTTAAAAAAAGAAAAAAGAAAAAAAGGAGGAGGGGGAGGGGATCTGATCTTGGACGTTTGGTTAATAGCTTTTCTTTTCCTGCTGAATATGTATTATTGACGTGTATCAAGGAACAGTGCGGTAGACAAAAGGAGCTGGCCCTGAGCCTCGCGACTCTGGAAGCAGCCGGGGCCACGTAACTGATTATCTCTTTCATTTGGAACAGTTTTATATGCTAATTCGGAGGGCCGAGCATGCAGATACGAGGAAATCAAAATTCCTGGCACATGTGGGAAAACGGAAGCTGGCTGGGCGGCCCCCTCCCCGCCCTGAATTGCCTTTTTGTTTGTTTTGTTTCAATATGTTAGAAGGCAGGAGAAATAATTCCACTCATTTGTCTTCCCTGGCACGGTACAAAGGGCGCTCACAATGGGCAGTTTGACATCCAGGGCATTCCCTTGATTCCTGGACTTCAAAGCTCTTGTTACTCAGTGCCAGGTGAGCCAATATTCTGTCCCCGACCGCAGAAGGAGGGATTCTGCAACCAGAATGAAGGAAATCAGTGCATATGGGAAGATCCTCTCTTTTCGCTATGAGAAGGGTGGCCATATTTGGAGCATTAATGATAATAATAATAATATTTATTTATACCCCGCCCTCCCCGGCCAGAGCCTGGCTCAGGGCAGCTAACACCAGTAAAATTACAATGAAAACATAATAGAAAAAAACCAATTTAAAATACAATTTAAATGCAGCCTCATTTTAAAAGTAGCCCATAAATCAAAACCGTGAGGGGAGGGTCAGACTGAGTCCAAACCAAAGGCCAGGCGGAACAGCTCTATCTTGCAGGCCCTGCGGAAAGATGTTAAGGGCCTTAGTCTCTTGTGACAGAGCGTTCCACCAAGTCGGGGCCAGTACTGAAAAGGCCCTGGCCCTAGTTGAGACCAATCTAACCACCTAGCGACTTGGGACCTCCAAGGTGTTGTCATTTGTGGACCTTAAGGTCCTCCGTGGGGCATACCAGGAAAGGCGGTCCCAAAGGTACGTGGGTCCTAGGCCGCATAGCGTATGGTTCTGGTTGCCTGGCCTCGAAAAGGATATTGTTGAGTTGGAAAAGGTTCAGAAAAGGGCTGCCAAAATGACTGAGGGAATGGAGCAACTGCTCTATGGAGAATGGTTGCAGCCTTTAGGGCTTTTTAAGTTTAGAGCAAAGGCAAGTGAGAGGCGGCTGGATAGACATTTATAAAACCCTACCTGGCATGGAGAAATCAGAGAGAGGATTCCCAAAAGACCAGAGGCATTTTTTCTAGGTCTAATGGTAAGATTTTACTTTTTTGGGCTTCATGATCACTGCAGATGGTGACAGCAGTCACGAAATTAAAAGACGCCTGCTTCTTGGGAGAAAAGCAATGACAAACCTAGACAGCATCTTAAAAAGCAGAGACATCACCTTACCAACAAAGGTCTGTATAGTAAAAGCCATTGTTTTCCCAGGAGTGATGTATGGAAGTGAGAGCTGGACCATAAAGAAGGCTGATCACCAAAGAATTGATGCTTTTGAATTCTGCTGCTGGAGGAGACTCTTGAGAGTCCCATGGACTGCAAGAAGATCAAATGTATCCATTCTGAAGGAAATCAGCCCTGAGAGCTCACTGGAAGGACAGATCCTGAAGCTGAGGCTCCAAGACTTTGGCCACCTCATGAGAAGAGAAGACTCCCTGGAAAAGACCCTGATGTTGGGAAAGATGGAGGGCACAAGGAGAAGGGGACGACAGAGGACGAGATGGTTGGATGGTGTTCTCGAAGCTACCAGCATGAGTTTGACCAAACTGCGGGAGGCAGTGGAAGACAGAAGTGCCTGGTGTGCTCTGGTCCATGGGGTCACAAAGAGTCGGACGCAACTAAACAACAACAAATGGGAAGAGAGATTAAAATAAAAAATCAGAATTTGTTTATGTATGCCACAGCCGTCGCGAGAACTCTATTGGCCCAAAGATGGAAGACACAAGATTTACCAACCACCCAGGAGTGGCAGGTGAAGATGACAGATTTCACGGAATTAGCCAAATTGACAGGGAGAATCCGGGACCAAGAGGACCAGAGATACAATAACAACTGGAGTAAATTCATTGAATATTTAAAGGAGAACTATAAAAGTTTAAAGACACTAGCCAGACTGGAATAATACCTTCAATGTAAATTAGTAGAATTATGATAATAATATATGCAATAAGTATGTGATGTATATACCAGCAGCTGGGAGGGAGGGAAGTCAAGACTCGGCAGAGTCAAAGGGTTTATATTGTGATAATAAGGATTGTTGGAAAAAGGATCATATGAAGAAAACAATAAAAATTTATTTGGAGGGGGGAAAAGAGAAATCGGAGAGAGGAAAGCTTTTCTCCCTCTCCCGTAACACCAGAAACCGCAGACATCCACAGAAGTTAAATGTTGGAAGGTTCAGGGCAGATAAAAGGAAGGACTATATAGTTGAACGCATATAGTTGAACTGTGGATTAGGCAAATTTGTGGAGGAAGAGAAGGCTAGGAACAGCTCCTTGCCAGAATGACTATGCTCTGCCATCATAACCAGAAGCATTGTTGTCTTGGAAGATGTTTAGTAGGGCCAATTCTGGGGTGATGTCTAATACTTGCTTAGTTATTTTACATATTTCTTACGTGGCTGTTTTCCAGAATAGTTGGATTTTGGGGCACTCCCACCACATGTGGAGGTACGTGCCTGTGGAGGTGCACCCTCTCCAGCATTTTGGTGAGGTTCCTGGGCGTATTAGCACTAGTTTTCTTGGTGTTAGGTACCACCTGTAGGTGAGTTTCAAAGTGAGTTCTTTTCTTTTCGTTGATATGGATTTAAAGGGGGATTTAGACCTCATTCTGGTCCATTGAGTGGGGTCACTTTCAGCAGCCAGAAACACCATAACCAGACACTGGAGAGACCTGTCAGGAGTAAGCATGGACCAATGGTACCAAATAGTATGGGAAACAGCCCTACTAGAAAAATTAACCAATAAACTGAAACTGACACGGGGGCAAATTGAAGAAGATGCCTTCACCCCGGTATGGCTCCCGTTTATGACATACACAGCCCAACAGGACAATGACAATAATCCACCAACAGCATACAAATCAATATGGCTAACCTGACCCAAAACACCCACCCACCCCACTCACACACGAAAACAAAGATCACCACAGCCAATCACAAACAAACAACCACACCCTGGGCCAACCCCAACCTCTCTCACCACCAAAGGAACACAAGTGAACAGCCCAAGCAACGCTGACATCAAACCCTACATACATTAAGCATAACAGAAACATCGCCACCTGACCCCAACCCCACCCATCTTTCCCCCCCTCCACCTCTTTCCCCCTTTTCTTCCTAATGTCTCAACAAATGAAACGGATTTGTAAAAATGTTACATGGAAAAAATATGAGAGACATTACACTTACTTCTGTAAAACAAGAAAATCTTTAATAAAAAATAAATAAAATAATCGGAAGCAGCAATGCTTCTGAATACCACTTTTGGGGAAATGCAGGAGGTGAGAGAGAGGTCTGGGGTTCGAATCCTGGTTGCAGGCTTCCTCCAGGTATCTGGCTGGACACTGTTTGAACAGGAAGTCAGACTAGGCTGGCCACTGGACTGGTCTAGCAGACTCTCCTTATGTTCTGTCCCAAATCTAGTAACCCAGAAGAAATTGCCATGGCAACAGGCAGAATTTTCCTTAGAGAAGAAGTTGACAATAAGGAAGAATTAATTGAAGCCACTTAATGAACAGAAACATTAAATGCTAATGAATCATAGATGTCCCACTAAACCCTCTTATGAATTAGTCTGAAAGCCAAAAAGAAAACCACTCCAGCTGAGTGAAATCAAGGGCGAAAGAATAAGTATTTTTGCACTCACTGTCCTTGCAATGGATTAAAAAGCAAACAAATCTGGAATTTCTGAAGAACTCCAGAAGTTGTACAACTAGAGAAACAGATTGGAAGCCCCTGGATTCTGAAATTCCTCCAAACGAACCAAAGAGTTGGGTCATGAGAGATGAGGAACAAGGAACTGACAAACAGCATTGGTAGCAGCAGGAGAAGAGTTTTAAAAACCAGGAGGTTTTGGTTTTTTTAGAGAGAGAAAAAAATCATTTGCAGCTCACTTAAAATGTCTGTAGTGATGTAGAGAACTGAACTGAAGACTGGGAAAATCAGGCTTGAGGAAAATGAATAAACAGAGTTAATAATAATAATAATAATAATAATAATAATAATAATAATAATTTACTATTTCATAGAATCATAGAATCATAGAGTTGGAAGAGACCACAAGGGCCATCGAGTCCAACCCCCTGCCAAGCAGGAAACACCATCAGAGCACTCCTGACATATGGCTGTCAAGCGTCTGCTTAAAGACCTCCAAAGAGGAGACTCCACCACACTCCTTGGCAGCAAATTCCACTGTTGAACAGCTCTTACTGTCAGGAAGTTCTTCCTAATGTTTAGGTGGAATCTTCTTTCTTGTAGTTTGGATCCATTGCTCCGTGTCCGCTTCTCTAGAGCAGCAGAAAACAACCTTTCTCCCTCCTCTATGTGACATCCTTTTATATATTTGAACATGGCTATCATATCACCCCTTAACCTCCTCTTCTCCAGGCAAAACATGCCCAGCTCCCTTAGCCGTTCCTCATAAGGCATCATTTCCAGGCCTTTGACCATTTTGGTTGCCCTCCTCTGGACACGTTCCAGTTTGTCAGTGTCCTTCTTGAACTGTGGTGCCCAGAACTGGACACAGTACTCCAGGTGAGGTCTGACCAGAGCAGAATACAGTGGCACTATTACTTCCCTTGATCTAGATGCTATACTCCTATTGATGCAGCCCAGAATTGCATTGGCTTTTTTAGCTGCCGCGTCACACTGTTGGCTCATGTCTAGTTTGTGGTCAACCAAGACTCCTAGATCCTTTTCACATGTAGTGCTCTCAAGCCAGGTGTCACCCATCTTGTATTTGTGCCTCTCATTTTTTTTGCCCAAGTGCAATACTTTACATTTCTCCCTGTTAAAATTCATCTTGTTTGTTTTGGCCCAGTTCTCTAATCTGTCAAGGTCGTTTTGAAGTGTGATCCTGTCCTCTGGAGTGTTAGCCACCCCTCCCAGTTTGGTGTCATCTGCAAATTTGATCAGGATGCCCTTGAGTCCATCATCCAAGTCGTTGATAAAGATGTTGAATAAGACCGGGCCCAAGACAGAACCCTGTGGCACCCCACTAATCACTCTTCCCCAGCCACTCTGGGAGGCTTCCAAAAAAATATTAAAATACTGTAATACATCAAACATTAAAAGCTTCCCTAAACAGGGCTGCCTTCAGATGTCCTCTAAAAGTCTGGTAGTTGTTGTTTTCTTTGACATCTGGTGGGAGGGTGTTCCACTGGGAGGGCGCCACTACTGACAAGGCCCCCTGCCTGGTTCCCTGTAACCTCATTTCTCGTAATGAGGGAACTGCCAGAAGGCCCTCGGTGCTGGACCTCAGTGTCTGGGCAGAACAATGGGGGTGGAGACGCTCCTTCAGATATACTGGACTGAGGCCGTTTAGGGCTTTAAAGGTCAGCACCAACACTTTGACTTGTGCTTGGAAATGTACTGGAAGCAAATGTAGGTCTTTCAAGACTGGTGTTATATGGTCTCGCTGGCCGCCCCCAGTCACAAGTGTAGCTGCCACATTCTGGATTAGTTGTAGTTTCCGGGTCACCTTCAAAGGTAGCACCACGTAGAGCGCATTGCAGTAGTCCAAGCGGGAGATAACCAGAGCATGCACCACTCTGGAGAGACAGTCTGCGGGCAGGGAGGGTCTCATCCTGTGTACCAGATGGAGCTGGTAAACAGCTGCCCTGGACACGGATTTGACCTGCGCCTCCATGGACAGCTGTGAGTCCAAAATGACTCCCAGGCTGCACACCTGGTCCTTCAGGGGCACAGTTACCCCATTCAGGACCAGGGAATCCTCCACACCTGCCCGCCTCTTGTCCCCCCAAAACAGTACTTTTGTCTTGTCAGGATTCAATCTCAATCTGTCAGCCTCCATCCATCCTCCAACCACAATCCCTTCTTCTTGAAATTCCAAGTAGAAATCGGTAGGATTGTGATGTAAGCAGGGAAATAAATGAAGGTAAATCATGCAGCGAACCAGATTGGCAAGCAGTCCAAAAAACCAAGGCGTACGGTTTCGCGCAACCCTTGGAGCTCGTGCAAGATCTTCTGGCAGCTTTGTGCCTTGTGGGTTGATAGGGAAGTTGCAAGAGCTGCGTGCAACCTGGGCTCTCCTCCCGTCTGGAAGGGATGGTCTTCAGGGAGCACATTATGAACTCTTCATCATCCGCAGGAAACCAGGATTGCCGTCGAAGCAAGTCAGAGGCTGGAATCAATACTTGGCATTATTTTAATTAACAACTGGAGGGCACTTGATCCTGTCTCCAGTCAATTAAAAAGACATTATGTAGTGATGAAGTGGGAGGTAATGATATCCGCGGTTCGTTCCCACCTATTTGCCTTGAATGAAACAGGCCTTTAGAGAAAGATGGAAGCAGCGGGGGCCAGATCATTTCAGCCCTCCTAGACACTCACGAGTCCCCAAGCGGCTGCCATTCAGGTGGGGGGTGCCAAAAACAAACTCATTTGGGTGGGGGTGTCAGAAGGAGTATTATGTACTGAGTTGAATAGGATCCAAAAGGCAGCAGTCTGATTGGTCCTAGAACAATAGGATTCAGAATGCAGCAGTCTGATTGGTCCTAGAACAATAGGATCCAGAATGCAGAAGTCTGACTGGTCCTAGAACAATAGGAACCAGAATGCAGCAGTCTGATTGGTCCTAGAACAATAGGATCCAGAATGCAGCAGTCTGATTGGTCCACAGGAGCCACCCAATCCAGCTCCAGGTGGAAGGGAATCCGCAGCCTGATTGGCCTACAGGAGAATCCCAGAATTAGCCAATCACGTGGGGCCCAGTGTGTAAATAATGTATATAAAGCAGATATTGTGGGGCATCTTCCATTCCTCGCTACTATGAGCTGAATAAAGAGCATGAAATCCACTCTCGACTCCGAGTATATTTCAAGGAGGCTCCCTGTTCCGAAGGGATCCACTCCAGGCGGCATTAGAGGGAAGGAAGCGGAGCTCAGTGGGTGGATTGAAGCACAGGAGCGAGATCTCCTCTCTTGTCAATGGCCAGCCATTGTGAACCATAAACCATAGGATTTGTATGGCACGTTAGAATGACCCAAGTCGTAATTCTCATGGTGCCCCTGGAAGTTGTTTATTGTTTTAATGTTCTTCTTGTTGTTATTTCTTTAAAGATTTCATTGAAGTAGATGAAACAAATCAATACAATGAAAATAAAAGGAATGCAAAGAAGCAACACAGTATATCGGGAAGAGAATATTAGGTTGGTAAACTACTTAAGTGGGTGAGTGGGGTGTTGGGGAAGAGGTGGTACCTTTGGTGGGGGACATATGGCGCTCCTTCTGGGGCAGTTTGCCCACCTGCACTCAGCTCCCACCTGCAGCTCCTGGATGCTGCCAGCATCGTGGGAAATGGCTTCATCTGGCCAGCTAAACCAGGTGAGTGTAGCCGATAGGTCTAAAAGACTCGGTGAGTGATGGATTTCCCCTGCATGCAAAGACAGGCTCCAGTGGATTGAGTGGACGAGACCAAGAGTGGGTCCGACTGTCCAGAAGGTGGTTTCTGCACATGATGTAGAGGAAAGTGAGCGGCAGGTGGGGCTCCTCCACCTGGGAAGGTAGCCCACCTAGAAGGAAAACTCTGGTCCTAAACCTCCGCTGCCTTTTGGGACATCTTAGGGTGAACCCCAGTGGTGTAGCCAGGGGGCGGTGGAAGGAGCAGATTGCCCTGGGCGGCACTGGGTCTGCAGGGTGCCTGAGCCGCCGGGTCCCTGCCAGGCCCCTCCAGCTGTAGGGGAATAATAATAAATTAAATTACCGGTAAATTAAATTAAATTAAATTCGGAGAAAAGCAGTGACAAACCTAGACAGCATCTGAAAAAGCAGAGACATCACCTTGCCAACAAAGGTCCGTATAGTTAGAGCTATGGTTTTCCCAGTAGTGATGTATGGAAGCGAGAGCTGGACCATAAAGAAGGCTGATGGCCGAAGAATGGATGCTTTTGAATTCTGGTGCTGGAGGAGACTCTGGAGAGTCCCATGGACTGCAAGAAGATCAAACCTCTCCATTCTGAAGGAAATCAGCCCTGAGTGCTCACTGGAAGGACAGATCGTGAAGCTGAGGCTCCAAGACTTTGGCCACCTCATAAGAAGAGAAGACTCCCTGGAAAAGACCCTGGTGTTGGGAAAGATGGAGGGCACAAGGAGAAGGGGACGACAGAGGACGAGATGGTGGGACAGTGTTCTTGAAGCTACCAGCATGAGTTTGACCCAACTGGGGGAGGCAGTGGAAGACAGGAGTGCCTGGGGTGTTCTGGTCCAGGGGGTCACAAAGAGGCGGACAGGACTAAACGACTAAACAACAATAAATTTATACCCTGCCCATCTTGCTGGGTTTCCCCAGCCACTCTGGGCGACTCCCAACAGAATATTAAAAACACGATAAAACATCAAACATTAAAAACTTTCCTAAGTAGGGCTGCCTTCAGATGTCTTCTAAAAGGCAGATAGGATAATAATAATAATAATAAAAATGTGCTCCACATCACGGCTGACAGGTGCTGCACTGCGAAGTGAACGTTTTGCTGGTTGCCTATTGCCTCTCAATCGCTGGATCGTCACCTTGTCGTAGTGAGTGGGCTTGCATGTTCCTATGACCCTTGTGAGCGAAGCCGTCGGGCGTCTCGTACTCCCAGCTGGGTCACCCAAGGCGGTGAGGTCAAAGGGAAGGAGCTAGACAAAGAATGATTCAAGAAGTCCTCAATGGCAGAACAGGCGGAAGATGACAAGTGGTGTGTTACAACGGCTGTGAAGGCAGATGAAGGCTGCAGCAGATAAGAATCTACTGGTCATCAGGATTACTCATGCCATCGGAAAGCCACTTCTGCCCTGCGAGTGGCGGTTAGGCATTGGTTTTGGTATTGTTTTGTAGATGGAAGAGAGGAGGAAGCGCCATCACCTGCCCCACATATTGAAGGGTAGTCCATTAAAGGATTCTGGGGGGCGTGGCCCTGTCCGAAGCCTGGGGAGGTGAGGGCCTAAGGCACGCCCCCGAGCGGTGACCCCGGGGGAGTTCCTAGTTGATGTGCATCAGCAGGACTCCCCCTACTGGTGGTTAACCCTTCCCGGACTTCAAGCAGACAGGCTGAAGCCGGATAGTCTGTTAGGACCACTGCCTAAGCCAATACCGCTCATCACCTGTAACCAATAAAGTCGTGGCCATATTTAGCCCATTAATCTTAAATAATTGTGTCATGTGTCTTTATTTCCACTGGGGGTTGGGCGGGAACTCGCCACGCAACAGAGCCTTGCTGCGAAGACTGTGCGTTGGTCAGCGTGCACTGATCTACACACATAAAACAAATTCACACACAGGCGTCTTCCAAAAACCCATCCCAAACCCAAACCCCCAAAGTCCCCTGGCTATCTGCAAATGGTAATGGGGGCAGGATAATGAAATCTGGAAGCCCCTAGTCATGAATCAGCACATGGGAGGAGGATACAGATTCAGTCGCTCTGACTCAAGGAACAAGGCAGTTGAGCAGCTCGGCAGCTGTATCCGTGTCTGAACAGCCCTTTTTAGGATCCACTCTGCTCACCCCGGAAAGGGGGAGGGGCTGGAAAAGGTGCCCTAAACATAGTCTGCCTCGCTTTTTCCCTGACTGGATTACCGCACCCAGTGGGGACACCACCCAGCGGTTGTACCGCCCGGGAACCAATGTCCCCACCGTGGAAGGACGTGTGGATCCAGAATTGGCCTCCTCAGTCACTTACGGACTCATTGTTAAAACTGTGTTTATGAAAGACAATCTTACTCGGCTATAAGGGATCAACAAAGAAGGAGGAGGAGGAGGAGGAGGAGGAGGAGGAGGAGGAGAAGGAGAAGGAGAAGAACAAGAAGAAGAAGAAGAAGAAGAAGAAGAAGAAGAAGAAGAAGAAGAAGACAACTATTGCCTAGAATGCAATTTCTATTTGAGTTTAAATCCTGAGCCTCTTACATCTGCATTTGAACAGCCTCTGAACAGGTTAATGGTTTCTGAGAGCTGTGTTCCCCCTTGCTGGGCAGGATGCAAATTCAGAAGCAGAGGACCGTCCAGTTGGACCCTCCCTTCACATTGTCCTGAAAGTTCTTGATTGTCTTGTTCGCCTCGTTCCCACTCAAGTGGCCACTCTCTGCTGATGTGAGCAGTGGATTAGCATTCATGCCCAGCGGGGGAAAGAGCAGTGCAGCGAAGACCCCCCCACAGAGCCCGTAGTGGCACCACTAATGAAAATTAGAGAGGGTTTAAAGGTCATTCCAAACTCATTCAGCCTCTCTTAATGGCTGTCCATAGGATGTGATTACCATTAGTTAACAACAGAGATGATTTATTAGCAGGTTGCAAGAGGATGGTTTTGTAAAGCAGAGAGGACGGGAAAAGGTTCACACTCTTGCAAGCAAGGAAAAAACCCTCAAACCACTTGGGATCACACAATCTCTTGGTCTTGGGAGATGCCGGGGTTCCCCATGAGGTACTTTCCCTGGTTACAGGGCAGGAAGTTCCTTGGGAAACTCACAATCCTCATTTATTGGGGCAGGAGCCCTGGCATCCTTAGGGTGCCGATTCCTGCACATCTGAGTCACTCTTCTGAAATCCACATCCATACAAGCTAGTTGCCTATGTCTTGAAACATCTGGTGGGGGCTTGGGGCATCCATCTGCTCCACTATAAAATTGCTTGACGCATAATTTGGGTCAAAATTTGTGTGGAAAGGTTTCCCTTTCCACACAAATAACATTGCCTGGAGAGAGAGCACGGCTGTGGGCATTAACCCTCTCTCAATATTGCATTCCCGGCCAGCCTGACTCCATCAAGACTGACCTTCACACACTCTGCAGAGCCAGGCAGAGGCCCAGCCCAGGTAGATAATGTGCCCCCCCTCTTTTTTACCCTGGGGATAACTGAAGTCTTATTTTCAAGGTACGTGTGGTTTTAATTTTTGGCAAACAAGCTTTCAAACAAAAACTCACCAACTTTTAACAACACTGAAAAACATGGTCCACCATCATGTTCGCAGCGCACTGCCTGCTGGAGCCTTGGTCACCTCCACCCACCCGTTCCGCGCCCCTCTGCAGAGCCAATCAGAGGTCCCACTCCGGATGCTGGGGAAGCTTTTCTCTCGCGCTGCTGGCCATGGCCCCAGGAAATCCGCCACCACCACCACTGCCTTTGCGCCTCCGCGTTCGCCCCAGTGCATCCCCTGCGATTGTGAATATGCTGACCAAGGCCACCTTGGGAATTGGAGGCCTTGGCCAAGTGGCCCATATCCCCCCCCCCCGTCTGGGCCTGCACACACTGCCCCTGGTCACAAAGGGTTGCAGATTATTGCAGAATAAAATAAATCAAGACAATTAAATGACAGAAAACAGTGAAAGATGGAAAGGATTTGCTGAAATAGGACTTCCGGGTTAGCGCCAGCGCTGAATGGCGGATTTCTCCCGGAGCTCCGGGAGAGATCTGCTTCGCGGGTTCGGGTCTTGTTGCTCACGGCGGAGCAAAGACCCTTAAAAGTCACAGGCGCGTAGCCTGTGAACCGGAGACTCGGCGGGCACCTTTGCCCCCCCCCGACGTTGTGAAATAGCCTTTTTAAAGGCTATAGATCAGCGGAGGGGTGCGTGGAGCGGTGCTGAGAGTCGCTTTCACCCAGCCTGCGAAGCGAAGCCGCGTCGCCATCAGCGGAGAGCGCTGACTTCTTCCGAAGATTTTGGACTAAAAGAGAGCAACTTTCCGTGAGTAGGATTGAGTTTGCATTACAAATTGGACGTCAAAATTAATGAATCTGGGCACCGAGACGGATAAGTACTAAAAAGGAAGTCTGCTTACCGTCCTGCAGCAAGATTAAAGCGAAAGACAGTGAAGCTGTAACTTTTGACAGGAGCTTTTATGAGCTAAGAAACCCAACACCAAGCAAAGAACTCCCCCCCAAAAGGCAGGGGAGGGGGGGAAGAAGGCTTTAAAGGGATTTCCTGCCTAATTTAAAGGAGATTGAACTGATTACCGCTGCTTATCTACCTGGGGGTCGGACTGCCGGAGGAAAGACACCGGCTAAGGACGGTTGCTACAAATAAGGCTAGAAGTAACTGACATATAGACTTTGGTTACTCTCAACTTGAAACATCGTATTTGGCTACATAGTAAGTCATTTGCAGGACACTTTTAATTTGGATCTTTTACAAAGTAAGGGACTTGGAGGGCTTTTGCTTTTTGAAAGTGTGGGAACAATTTAAATTTCAGAAACTGATTTTGCGCCCTCTAGAGGACCTGGTCAGCTTCAGGAACTAAGTGGAATTTAAAACCTGAGAACTTTTTATTGTTGACAGTTTAAGACTGTGGGAATGACCTTGAACGAAAGACTTTGTTATGGCAGATGGTAAACAGAAAGAAGACCCACAAGAAACAACTTTGAGATCTGGTAGACAATACAAAGTGGACTCTTCTATGCAAAGAAGGGCCTCTGTATCAGG
This sequence comes from Podarcis raffonei, assembly GCF_027172205.1. Classification (NCBI taxonomy): domain Eukaryota; kingdom Metazoa; phylum Chordata; class Lepidosauria; order Squamata; family Lacertidae; genus Podarcis; species Podarcis raffonei. Next base: position 2,021,159 of record NC_070602.1, read on the forward strand.
GGCCCCGGGAACTGCAGCTGCAACAAAGGCAAGAGTGAAAACAATGTCTTCAGAAGATGCGTTCACAAAGGCCTTGGGAAAAATAAGTGATTCTTTAGAGGAATTAAAGAAGCAAGGTGCTGAAACAAATAAGAAAATTGAAGAAATCTCTGGGAAAATTGATCTGAATACAAAAAGTATAACTGACCTTGGAAATAAAGTGAACTCTAATGCAGAGGCAATTGGGAAACTATTGGAAGATTCATCTACAACGCGAAAGATAGCCGAAGAAGCTAAGGAAATTGCTACTGCTGTTGAAGGGAAACTTCCACCGGTGTACAGGAAATTGGATGAGTATGATCTGACACTTTCAATGCAGGATATGCAACGCAAGGAGAAAAACCTAAGGATTAGACTTGTGCCGGAAAAAGAAGGAGACAACTTGGTGGATTATTTGACAAAAGAGTTTTCTGACTTTTGGAAGCAAGATTTGAAAGAAGAAGAGCTCAAAATTGAGAGTGCATTTAGGTTGGGAACAAGGCAGAAGAAGAATAGACCCAGAGACTGCTTGATAACTCTAAGATCCAAAGAAGAGAGGGACAAAATATTGAACCTGCATTATCAAACAACTCTTCGGATTGAGGATTCTTATATTGAGATTTTTAAAGACATCCCTAAAAGTATCTTGGATGCAAGAGGCCCGTATAAGGATTTGGTGACACTACTGAAGAGGAACTACATACCATTCAGGTGGGAGTTTCCCCAAGGCTTGTCTTTTAAATATAAAGGCAAGAAAAGAAGAATAAAAACAGTGAGCGATAAAGACAAGTTCTTGGGAGAACACGAAGAAGACCTACAGAAAGAGACCCATCCAGGAGAAGGACATCCGTCAAGATTAGACAAAGACACAGAACCACCGACAAAGGACGAACAACAATTGGGAGCTGTAGGAGGAATTAAATAACCCCATCATGGCTTTGCAACTTCTAACTTGGAATTGTAATGGGCTAAACAACCCCCGAAAAAGAAAAAAATATATTTCATGCTTTAAAGAAAGATCATTTGGACTTGATTTGTTTACAAGAGACCCATGTAACAAGAGCACATAGAAAATTGTTAACAAATAAGAGACTGGGACAAGAATTTATATCTTCAGATAAAGTAAAAAAGAGAGGAGTGGTGATCTACGTAAAGGAAAATTTGCAGCCGAAACAAATCTTTAAAGATGACCAAGGAAGATATTTGGCAATTGAAATTCAATTTCAAGGAGAAAAATTTCTGATAGTGGGGGTGTATGCACCAAATGAAGGGAAAACAGAATTCTTTAAGAAGTTGCATGAGACTTTAATGGACTATATGGACTATAAACTGATTATGATGGGAGACATGAATGGAGTAGTTTCAACAAATATGGACAAAGCACAAAGACAGGTAGTCACAAAAGATGGAAGACTACCAAAAACTTTTTTTGAAATGACTGACAATATGGATTTGATTGACATTTGGAGAATGAAACACCCACTAGAGAGAGAGGGAACCTTCTTTTCTGAAGCCAAAATGACATGGACTAGGATCGACCAAATTTGGGTGACTAGCGGTATGGCGTCGAATATAAAGAAAGTGGAAATCTGCCCAAAAACTCTCTCCGACCATAATGCAGTAAAGATGGTGATGAAGCAAACAACAACTGGCTCTTTCAGATGGAGAATGAATGACACCTTATTTAGAGACGAGGAGATCTGTAAAAAGGCCCAAAAAACCCTGAAAGATTATTTTGAAATTAATCTAAGGACTAAAGTAGAAAAAAGAATAGTATGGGACGCAAGCAAAGCCGTGATGAGAGGGTTTTTGATACAACAAAATACATTAAAGAGAAGAAAGCAAAATGAGAGGAAGGAGAAAATTCTGGATAAGATAAAAGAAGGGGAAAGGAAATTAAGATTGAAGCCAAAATCGCAAGAGATTCTAAGAGAAATTAAATTGTACCAAACACAATATATGGAACTGATGAATCAAGAAATAGAATGGAAAATTAAACAAATGAGACAGAAGTCTTTTGAATCTGCAGACAAATGTGGCAAGTTATTGGCTTGGCAAATAAAGAAGAGACAAAAACTCAACACGGTAACAAACTTAGAAGTGGAAGGAAAGAACATATGCAACCCAGTAGAAATTAGGAATTGTTTTCAGAACTACTTTAGACGATTGTATACACAAGGGCCGCAGAATGAAACAGATATACAACAATTCCTCGAGAAAAATGGGCTGAAAAAGATTTCGCAGGAAAGTAAAACAATTTTGAATCAGGAGATATCAATACAGGAAATAGAAGATGCCATTCAAAACATGACGTTGGGCAAATCACCTGGACCAGATGGACTGACTTCCAAATATTACAAAGTTTTGAAGGAAGGACTTATACAACCTTTGAAGGAAGTCTGTAATGAGATCATGAAGGGGAAAAGGGCACCCGATACGTGGAGAGAGGCCTACATTACACTTATACCAAAGACAGAGACTGAAAAGACCCAACTTAAGAACTACCGACCCATCTCCCTACTAAATGTGGATTACAAAATCTTTGCTGATGTTTTAGCAAAGAGACTGAAAAGAGTTTTGATGGAGGAGATTCATGGGGACCAAGCGGGCTTTCTCCCGAAAAGGCATTTGTCGGACAATGTAAGGAATATAATTGACATTTTGGAGAAATTGGAAGTGAATATAAACACTAAGGCTGTTTTGATATTTGTGGATGCCGAGAAAGCCTTTGACAACATTTCTTGGAGTTTTATGTTGAAGAACCTCCGGGGGATGGGGGTAGGCCAAGGGTTTGAAAATGGTATAGGTGCAATATATTCTGAACAGAAAGCAAAATTAATTGTAAATAATGTTGTAACAGAAGAGTTTAAGATTGAAAAAGGGACACGACAGGGGTGCCCTATTTCCCCATTACTTTTTATATCGGTCCTTGAGGTTTTGCTTAATATGATCAGGAGGGACCAGTTGGTTAAAGGCATTCAGGTCGGAGTCAAACAATACAAATTGAGAGCATTTGCAGATGACCTGGTGCTTACATTACAGGAGCCAGAAGCTAGCACGAAAAGAGTTTTGGAAATAATCCAAGAGTTTGGTCAATTGGCAGGATTTAAATTGAATAAGTTAAAGACTAAGGTATTGGAGAAAAATCTAACACAGATTGAAAAAGAAAGGTTTCAGAATGAGACGGGGTTGACTGTGGCCAAAAAAGTGAAATATTTGGGTGTGAATATGACAGCTAAGAATGTGAATTTATTTAAAGACAATTATGAAAAAACTTGGACAGAAGTGAAAAAAGATCTAGAAATATGGTCAAACTTGAAACTTTCCTTGTTAGGTCGAATTGCAGTTATAAAAATGAATGTTTTGCCAAGAATGTTGTTTTTGTTTCAAACATTACAAATAATGGATAAAATGGATTGTTTCAAGAAGTGGCAGAAAGATATATCTAAATTTGTCTGGCAGGGCAAGAAGCCCAGAATAAAATTTAAGATATTAACGGATTCAAAGGAAAGAGGGGGGTTTGCCCTGCCAGACTTTAAATTGTACTATGAAGCGGCAGCTTTCTGCTGGCTAAAAGAATGGCTGCTTCTTGAAAACACAGACATTTTGGATTTGGAAGGATTTAACAATATTTTTGGGTGGCATGCATATTTGTGGTATGACAAGGTTAAAGCGCATAAAAGTTTCAAAAACCATATTGTCAGAAAAGCACTGCTGAATGTCTGGGTTAAATATAAGGACTTGCTGGAAAACAAGACTCCAAGATGGTTACCACCAATGGAAGCTAAGGCAGTTAAAAAGCTAAATATGGAGTCGAAATGGCCAAGATACTGGGAAATCTTGGAAAAGGAAGGGGACAAACTGAGATTGCAGAGTTTTGAAAAATTAAAAGGGAAGGTGAGAGATTGGTTACATTATCACCAAATAAATGAAGTGTTCAAACTAGACAGAAAAATAGGCTTCCAGGTGGAAAAATCAAAATTAGAGACTGAACTGTTAGAACCCAGTACTAAGAATTTGTCAAAAATGTATGATCTGCTGCTGAAATGGAATACACAAGATGAAATGGTAAAATCAAGTATGATTAAATGGGCTCAGGACATTGGTCATAACATCATGTTTGCTGATTGGGAAAAGTTGTGGACCACCGGGTTGAAATTTACGGCGTGTAACGCCTTAAGAGAAAATATAATGAAAATGATTTATAGGTGGTACATAACCCCAGTCAAGCTTGCAAAGATCTACCACTCGCCTGATAATAAATGTTGGAAATGTAAAGAAAAGGAAGGTACATTCTTTCACCTCTGGTGGACGTGCCCGAAGATTAAGGCATTCTGGGAAATGATTTATAACGAACTGAAAAAGGTATTTAAATATACTTTCCCCAAGAAACCAGAGGCCTTTCTCTTGGGTATTGTCGGCCAGGGGGTGTTAAAGACAGATATAACTTTTTTCATGTATGCTACAACAGCAGCTAGAATACTTATTGCAAAGTACTGGAAGACACAGGATCTACCCACACTGGAGGAGTGGCAGATGAAGGTGATGGACTGTATGAGTTTGGCGGAGATGACGAGCAGAATCCGAGACCAGGGAAGAGAAGCGGCGGAAGAAGAATGGAAAAAGTTCAAGGACTATTTAAAGAAATATTATAAAATTGGAGACAGTTAGAATGATGTTGGATTAAAACAAATGGTTACTATCAGTAATGGTTAAGACAAAGAGAATAAGGGTGATTAGCATAAATCTATAATAAAATAAGGCAAGATTTCGCTGAATAACTGTAAGATTTTGGAATACAGAAACGGGAAGTAAGAGGAGGTCGAGGAAGTAAGGTTTTAGAAATTGGGTTATGAAATGGTACTTGTTCTATGTTTTATTATTGTTGAATGTTTGTTTATGTATGTTTTGTTTCTGTTATATAAAAAATTGTTCAATAAAAATATTATAAAAAAAAAAAGGATTTGCTGAAATAATTAATAACTAGAATACAAAAAAGGGAGGTGTGAGGAGGTCGATGAAATAAGTTAATGAAAGACAAAGATATGGAAATATTGGATGTGTTTTTAATTGTTTTTGCTTTTGTTTTTGTTTTGATGTATTGTGTCTTTTGTTGTTGTTTTTTCTTTTCTTCTCTTTATGTACTGTAATGTATTGATTTGTATTGTTTACTTTTTCTCTTTTTTTACTTCTATCTGTAATCTTTAAACTTTTAATAAATATTATTTAAAAAAAACACCAAAGGGTTGCAGATCACAGTCACAGCCTTGCATGCGGTGGAATCAGCAGCGGAGTAAGGCTATCGGGCACCTGGGGTTGCGCACGTGCCCTGCGCCCAGGGGTGAGGCCAACCAGGGCAGGATGCTCAGCCGGGCCTCCAAGGAGTCTGCCTGCCTCCTCTCACTCAGCCACCCTACAGCTGAGAGGGAGGTGGCAGGTGGACCATTTGGGAGAGCACGGAGTCTGTGGGCACCCGAGCCACCATGTCACACCCAGGAGAGATGCATGGCTCAGGTGTGCTGCAGGCCCTGCGGTGAGTGCCGCCCGGGATTTTGTCACCCCCTCAGTGGTGGCACCCGGGGCGGTCTGCCCCCACCGCACTCCCTCCCTCCGCCCCCGGGTGGAATCCCTGTTCGATTCATTATTACTGAGTCCAGGGTCACATGCACAAGAGGGCAACCGAAGCGCAAGACTGGCGAGAGCTGGTTGAAGAGGAACGTAACAGCGGAATGTTAAAGAGAAAAACAACTTCAGATAAAGCACAAGGAGGGTTCTGATACGTGCAGTAAAAAATAAGTTGCATTTCAAGGGCTGCGGTTGGATGAGAAGGTGAAACAGCCAAGTTGACACACACTTTCTCTGTGTAGTGTTTTCTAATGGAAGGCTCTCACAGAGAGGGTCGGGGATAAAGGAATGAAATAATAATAACAACCAGATTCCCCCCCCCCCCGATGCAATAGAACCAAACTGGTCTATAGTAGAAGAAGAAGAAGAAGAAGAAGAGTTTGGATTTGATATCCCGCCTTTCACTCCCTTTAAGGAGTCTCAAAGCGGCTAACATTCTCCTTTCCCTTCCTCCCCCACAACAAACACTCTGTGAGGTGAGTGGGGCTGAGAGACTTCAGAGAAGTGTGACTGGCCCAAGGTCACCCAGCAGCTGCTTAACTTAACAATGATTAAGTTAGCGTATTAAAAAATAATACATATAAATCATCCTAACAGATTTCTGGGAAAATAGGTATTTTCCATAACGTTTTGGAGTACATAATGAAAATGTTCAACCTCACGCTGCTTCTGCCCTGTTGTAATATCACGAGGACCTGTTTATGGATTATTATTGTTATTTGTTTACTTTATTGAATTTAAATATAAAACAATAAAAAACTAATACTAATAATAATACTATTGTGATTTCTGTTCTAGGCAGCAAAACGTCCTGAGCAAACCGTGTGAAAATATGAAATAGACAGGTTTAAAGTATTATTATTATTATTATTATTATTATTATTATTATTATTATTATTTTGCAATAAAGGATCAATCCACCTCTTTGCCCGTCTAAAGTGTGGCTTCTCCCTGTGGAAAGGAATTCCTGCGGTGACATCATGGAGAAGAGCCAGCTCATATCCACACATGGGAAAAAGAAAGGGAGTTATTTGGGGGTTAGCGTGAGTCTCATTTCTGCCTGGGGCCATAATGAATAGATGCCTTTCATTCAGCCGGGCGAGAAACGCCTCTCCTTAGTCACCCAATGGATGCCACCAGAGAGAATCTATTTGCGAGGAGTTATTGTGTCCATGAAACAAAAGGGAGCAGCTCTGGGCAAGCTTGGCTGCCCTTAAGTAAAGGAGCACAGCATGCAAAAGGGATCACAAAAAAAATAATTAGCCAGGGACCATTGGATTTCTCTTCTCTGGGGAGCCGCGGGCTCCTGTGCCAGCCTCTGGGGTAGATCCACCGGGTGCCCACAGAGCCAATTTAATGTGGCTGGGCTAAGTCAGTTAAGGGGTGAAGGAAGGCTAACCGGCACCTGGTGCAGGGTGCCAGGGCAAACCGCTCAGAGGCGCATGCGCCATATGTAAAGTGCATGTGCACCGCTGCTACGTACAGTGCACATGCATGTGACATACGTAATGCTGCCACGCATGCCCACTAGGCAGTTTGCTGACAGCGCCGCTCGAGCGCCGTATGGACGGCAGCGCGATCCTCCACATGCAGCTGTGGGGGTGCGATGCCAGTGGCTCGTGACGCTGTGTCCGGGGGCAGCAGGGCAAGTCTCCCACAGAGTGCCTTCTTGTCACCCCCTCAGAGATGGCACCCAAGGCGGACTGCCCCCTTGCACCCTTCTATGTGGGGCTACCTTTGAAGGTGACCCGGAAACTACAACTAATCCAGAATGCAGCAGCTAGACTGGTGACTGGGAGCGGCCACCAAGACCACATAACACCGGTTTTGAAAGACCTATATTGGCTCCCAGTACGTTTCTGAGCACAATTCAAAGTGTTGGTGCTGACCTTGAAAGCCCTAAATGGCCTCGGACCAGTATACCTGAAGGAGCGTCTCCACCCCCATCGTTCAGCCCGGACACTCAGGTCCAGAGCCAATGGCCTTCTGGCGGTTCCCTCACTGCGGTTACAGGGAACCAGGCAAAGGGCCTTCTCGGTGGTGGTGCCCACCCTGTGGAACGCCCTCCCACCAAATGTCAAAGAGAAAAACAACTACCAAACTTTTAGAAGACATCTAAAGGCAGCCCTGTTTAGGGAAGCTTTTAATGTTTAATAGATTATTGTATTTTAATGTTTTGTTGGAAGCCGCCCAGAGTGGCTGGGGAAACCCAGTCAGATGGGTGGGGTATAAATTATTATTATTATTATTATTATTATTATTATTATTATTATTCCTCCGCCACTGAGTCAGTGCTACAGACAGACAGCGATGGTCCTCAGGAAGCCTCGCCCAGAGATAACCGACTTCTGTTCTCTCTCTTACGGTATGAACCTGTATTGCCCAACACAAACTTTCATCTCACGATACAAATTAATCCATCAAATGGGGGGTTCTAGGAATCATGAGTGGACATGAGTGAGAAAGGCTTCAGGAGTAAACCCTAAGGAACACGAAATACCCACCACCATGTAGGACATCTTCAGGAGAAGAAAAGTCTAAGGAGTAAACCCTACACAAATCCAGAATGGAGTCCCTAAGACCATTGGATCATGCCTTGTTTGCCTCCTTCTGGCAACTCCTACAGCCAAGCTGGTGACAAATGTCTTGCTCTGATTTCTTTTGGACCACCTCAGGGAGGCTGAGAGGAGGGTCTTGTCATCTGGGCTGCCCAGGACCTCCAGACACACTGCCCAGGTTTGCACCTCAGGACGGTCACTACATAGAATTCATGGAATTACAGAGTTGGAAGGGACCCGAAGAGTCATGTAGTCCAGCCCCCTGCAATGCAGGAATCTCAACTAAAGCATCCATGACCGATGGCCACCCATCCTCCACATAAAAACCTCCAAGGAACAAGAGTTCACCATCTCCCAAGGGAGTCCATTCCATTCTCACTGTCTGAAAGTTCTTCCTGATGTTTAGTTAGAATCTCCTTTCTTACAACTTGAAGCCATGGGTTCGAGTCCTCCCCTCTGGAGCAGGAGAAAACAAGCTTCCTCCCTCTTCCATGGGACAGCCCTTGAGATACTTCAAGATGGCTCTGTATCTCCTCTCAGTCTCCTCTTTTCCAGGCTAAACATACCCAGCTCCCTCAACACCACAGAAGGAGAAGACCAGGGGGAGGAGAGGACTTGGGGGAGGACTAGAATGATCTTACCCAACACTCTCCAATCACAGCAATTGGGGGCGGAGCTAGAGTTTGCCTAATGCGGGATGCAAGATTAGCCTAGAATGCTATGACCTCACTCAGCACTCTCAAACCACAGCAAATGGGGGCGGAGCTAGACTTTGCCTAATGAGGGATGCAAGATGTTATGGCCTGGGATTCGGACTCGGATGCTGAACCTGAGGGATCCCAGCCTGCACAGGATTCCCTGCCTCCAGATCCAGCTGAGCCGGGGCTGGGGCCTGAGCCTGAAGGGTCCTCACCTGTGCTGGCTCCTCAGGTGCAGGCACCAGCTGAGTCTGCTCTGGCTCCTGAGGTGATGGAGGACCCATTGCCTGCAGGTGCTCCACTCTCAGCCCCGTCAGAGGAAGCTGAGGTTGCCTCTGGGTCCAGTAACCCTCCAGCCTCTCCTGAGCTGCAGAGGCTCAGGGCAGAGAGGCGGAGGGAACTAAGTTCCCACAGGAGGAGGGCTCGCCTCCAGGCCAGGAGAGGTGAGTCAGAGGATCGGGGCCGCCCTATGCCTCAGGGCAGATAAAAGCCGGCCAGCCCCAGTCCCAAGTTGTGGGAGCAACATTGCTGGTTGCTAGTTCCTGCCTGAACCCTGTCCTGCTCTCCTGCCTGAGCTCCTGACCCGCCCTGGCTCACTGCTTGCATGCCTGTTCCTGACTTCACCCGACTCCCTGCCCTGCACCCAGATTCAGCTACTATGGACTGCCTCCACGTTGCACCTTTGACCACGGACCAGACTTGGACCTCGCTTCTCAGGTAACCCACGGGACCAGCACACAAGATTAGCCTAGAATGCTATGACCTCACTCAACACTCTCCAATCACAGCAATTGGGGGCAGAGGTAGACTTTACTTGATGAGAGATGTTCTGTCTCAGAAAACGTTTAGTGGAATTGGCTGGCAATTGCTCCGCTTGAGTTTCTTTTGAATCCTGCCCCCATATATCCCATTCAATTCCCATTCTTTTCTTTTTAGTTTGCTGTCTTTGTCTCAGCCTGTCCTCCACCACTTTTGGTTCTAGTTCCTAGGTAAGGTTTATTTACAACTGAATTTAGTTTCCTGCAACTTACTATCAGTTCTCTTATCAGAACTGTGTTGTGTTGTGTGTGTGCGTGTGTTGTGAGTACATTGCACACAGTCCAGTACTTTATTATAACAACAGCCAGCCACATCATTATAGTGTTTTTCTGATTCAAGTCTCCAGGGCCAGATGAACTGCATCCAAGAGTATTAAAAGAACTGGCAGATGTGATTTCAGAACCACTGGCAGTCATCTTTGAGAATTCCTGGAGAACAGGCGAAGTCCCGGCAGACTGGAAGAGGGCAAATGTTGTCCCTATTTTCAAAAAGGGGAAAAGAGAGGACCCAAATAATTACCGCCCAGTCAGTCTGACATCAATACCAGGGAAGATTCTGGAGCAGATCATTAAGCAAACAGTCTGTGAGCACCTAGAAAGGAATGCTGTGATCACCAATAGTCAGCATGGATTTCTGAAAAGTAAGTCATGTCAGACTAACCTGATCTCGTTTTTTGACAGAATTACAAGCCTGGTAGATGAAGGGAACGCAGTGGATGTAGCCTACCTTGATTTCAGCAAGGCATTTGACAAGGTGCCCCATGATATTCTTGTAAAGAAGCTGGTAAAATGCGGTCTTGACTTTGCTACCACTCAGTGGATTTGTAACTGGCTGACTGACCGAACCCAAAGGGTGCTCATCAATGGTTCCTCTTCATCCTGGAGAAGAGTGACTAGTGGGGTGCCACAGGGTTCTGTCTTGGGCCCGGTCTTATTCAACATCTTTATCAACGACTTGGATGATGGACTCAAGGGCATCCTGATCAAATTTGCAGATGACACCAAACTGGGAGGGGTGGCTAACACCCCAGAGGAGAGGATCACACTTCAAAACGACCTTGACAGATTAGAGAACTGGGCCAAAACAAACAAGATGAATTTTAACAGGGAGAAATGTAAAGTATTGCACTTGGGCAAAAAAAATGAGAGGCACAAATACAAGATGGGTGACACCTGGCTTGAGAGCACTACATGTGAAAAGGATCTAGGAGTCTTGGTTGACCACAAACTTGACATGAGCCAACAGTGTGACGCGGCAGCTAAAAAAGCCAATGCAATTCTGGGCTGCATCAATAGGAGTATAGCATCTAGATCAAGGGAAGTAATAGTGCCACTGTATTCTGCTCTGGTCAGACCTCACCTGGAGTACTGTGTCCAGTTCTGGGCACCACAGTTCAAGAAGGACACTGACAAACTGGAACGTGTCCAGAGGAGGGCAACCAAAATGGTCAAAGGCCTGGAAACGATGCCTTATGAGGAACGGCTAAGGGAGCTGGGCATGTTTAGCCTGGAGAAGAGGAGGTTAAGGGGTGATATGATAGCCATGTTCAAATATATAAAAGGATGTCACATAGAGGAGGGAGAAAGGTTGTTTTCTGCTGCTCCAGAGAAGCGGACACGGAGCAATGGATCCAAACTACAAGAAAGAAGATTCCACCTAAACATTAGGAAGAACTTCCTGACAGTAAGAGCTGTTCGACAGTGGAATTTGCTGCCAAGGAGTGTGGTGGAGTCTCCTTCTTTGGAGGTCTTTAAGCAGAGGCTTGACAACCATATGTCAGGAGTGCTCTGATGGTGTTTCCTGCTTGGCAGGGGGTTGGACTCGATGGCCCTTGTGGTCTCTTCCAACTCTATGATTCTATGATTCTATGATTCTATGATTCTATGATAATTGTTATAATTCCAGTTGCTAGGCAGCCACCAAGCAAGCAAGACAACAGCCTAGTTTTGTGGGACACAATGTTATTCTCATCATCATCACCACCACCATCATCATCGTCTAGCCACCCACACTTTGTGTAAAACATTCGCCAGCATTATTATTATTATGATTATGATTATGATTATTAATTATTCCTGAAGCTGAGGACCTCTGGGTGGCTGGAGTGTTCAACAAACATAATCACTTACCAATACCTTACCTGGAAATAAGCTTTATTGAACATAGTTGTAAAATTATCTCTTTCAGTTGAATGACTGAATCATCGGCACAAACGTTTTTCTACAGATTGTTTTTTTAAAATATAAAATCAAGCCTCCTCATTGTTTACCTGTCTCTTTGTGCTTTTTTTTGAAATATTACTGTTTTCAAATATTGAACTTTTATTTTCTTCCTTTTAATATCCGAATTATTTGCATACACGGTTCCCCCCTCCCCTTTCCATCCCCAGGGTTCTGAAAGAATGGAGAATATTCGTAATAATTATAATAACTCTTGCTTAGGCAAAACTCTTTTTCTTTTTAATGAAGTCAAAAGCTGAGATAATTTAAGGAAAAAAGGTCTTCAATTTTTTTTCCCATTACCGACTTGTATAGAAGGGGAAATTTACAGTGTATTGGAAAAATTGGCTGATTATAGGTATGGGATGGAGCCAGGTAACTGGAAATAATTTGTACAGGTTTTATTTTTTTCTTTTATTATTTTTTTTGTAAAAGTGATTTGCTGTCGTTGGTTTTTTTTCTGTATTTTTTTCTTAAAATTTTGCTAAAATAATAAAATAATATTTCACAATTTTGCACAAGAGTCTGATGAAAGGGCAGAGGACTTCTCTTCTCCGTGTTTTTGACATGAAACCAGGTCGGCTGGCTTGCATTTTGCCGCAAAGAGTCTTGTTTGCTTCCCCTCGCCCCGCTGGCCTCCCCCTGCTTCCTCAGCTCGCTAAAAGTAAGGACCAATCTGGTTTTGCGCACAGGTTAGAGTAAGAAAAACTCCGTGTTTGTGTGTATCTCTGTGTGTGTTTGTGTGTGTGTGAACCACCTTCTTTTACAACTCCTCCAGCCAACCTCACATGGTACTCTGAAAAGCAAAGGCTGCAACCGTTTCCCCCAGGATCAAACGGGCACCAATTTCTCACAGGCGCTACGTAGAAAGGCCATGGCTGTCGGGAAGGTCTCTGCCCGCAAGGGGCTTCCAAGTCAATCCATCTCCAGAAGCAGCTCGCTGCTTTTGCTCTTTACCATTCCTCTTCAGCGTTTACGATGGACTTTTTATTGATTGATTTTTTATTTTTTTTGCTCTTTAGGGAAAAAAAGAGAAGTGTTTTTTGTTTTTGCAAACATCCCCCGAACCTGCAAGCTTCTCCCCTCCGTGATTCCGTTTCCCCACCCACCCCACATTTCGTTTTTCTTCTTCTCAGGCTTGTTATTGTTGAAGGCACTTGGTTTCCATGGCGTTTTAGAAAAAAAGATGGTAGTTTGGTTTCGTCACTTGGTTCAAACGGATGACTCCGGCCGGGCTTGGGAGGGGAGGGGGCGGAGCAGGAGGAAAGGGGTCTCAGAGGGTGCGAGGGCCTGGGGGCAGGGGAAGATGGCGTCCGGGCATGGCGTCCGAGTGGCCGCAAGCCAACTTTGGACAGACCCGTGTCACCACCGAACGTCCGAACGTTCCCGGAGTTACGTCGATGCATGCAAAGCGAGGAGGCCGCATACCGTGGATCTAGCCTTGCCATGGGGAACTGAAACGAGAATGTCTTCAAGAAGAGCTCGGGTGCCGCCGGGTCCTCCTTCCCGAGGGCAGAGGCGAGGAAAGGGGGCCTGAAAGGGCGGCGTGGGACTCGATGCGGGGAAAAACCTCGTGTGGAAGGGGGAAGAACAGAAATGCAGGCTCATCTTCTACCCTGTTTCGCAGTGAGGTGTAGGGAGTGGGCTCTCTCCTCCGTTCCCCCTTCTTTCACGCTCTCTCTCTTTCACGAAATCTCTCCGTTGGCAAGTCATGAGGGCCTCCATGGCAACAAGCGAGCTATTCATTTGAAACAAAACAAGCCATGACTTTGTGCTTTGAACAAGGAATTCTATAGCTCTTTGACAGAGTTCTTCCAATGAATGCTGTGTATATGTGTGTATGTGTGTGTCTCTCTCTTTCTCTCTCTGGTTTCGTTTGTTCGTCTCTAATTAACCACAAAAGCACCTGAAGGTCTCTCTCCTTCACTTCCACGTGGAAAACTGTGGCGTCCGCAGCCCCTTTGTCGCTCCATCTCTTTTGTCTTTTATAAACTCCCAAGGCTCCCTTTTTTATATATATTTATATTTTTTTAATGTTTGATTCTTCTTCTTCATCGTCTTCTTCTTTTTTTATTTTTTAAAAAATCGTTTTTGAGTCAGTCAGTGGAGGAATCTTTGGTAGTTTTTGTTTCTTTTTAAAAATGTTCTTGTTTCCTCATGCCCACGTTGTCTGCTGTAGCCTCTGCCGGAATAAGGTCACCTCTGATGACTTAAGACAGACATGAGAAGGAAAACGGGGAAAATCCGTATATGTGGCAGAGTCCTGACTGTGCCCGAAGGTATATCTGAAGAGAGAAGGGGAAAGAGAGTTAGCAAGTGTTGGAGTTAGGCAGGCCTCTGAGGATTCAATGGACGGACAGAATTCTCCCTTTCCTGTTTCCAGTTCGACGCAGTTTTTTGCCCTCCCAAAAACCTGACCAGATTTCAGATGCATTCCTCCTAGAAAGAACATTTTCCTATGAAACTGCCCTTCCATCACTGCTAGAAGTATAGTCTTTCAGTGCAGAATTTGCTTGATAAATTCATTATCTTCCTCCCCTTTCAGTGGTATGAGCTGGGGGGTTCAGTTGCTAACAGGGGCTCACGGCCGGCTTACCCATAGGCGCTAGGAGTGCAGGGCACCCAGGCGCTGGACTCTCAGAGGTGCCAGGCCAAGAGTCCAGGGCCGAGATTTGGAGTCCGGGGATTGAAGAGCCAGGCCAGCCGCTGCCGAGTGGAGCAGAGCCCGATGGAGCACCGCAGGTGTTTCTGCTGCGGGCGCTGAGGCAGCTGGCCATCTCTGCCCTTCTGAGTGCCTGGGATAGGCGGGCCGTAGAGAGGCCCGCCCAACGCACACATGCTGCTCACACGAAGCACGCAGTTTCCCTCCCAAGCCTCTGGGGGGTTGCTCTCCTCTTGCAGCAGCATGGGAGAGAGTTGCGTGCCCCCCGAAAAGTTCAACAACTCTGAGCTGCCCCCCTAAAATTGGGGGCGCTGGCCAGTTTTCTGCACCCTGGCACCGCATATGCTAAAGACAGCCCTGTAGGGCTTGGACTACATGACCCTCGCGGTCCCTTCCAACAATTCTGTTTTTCCAGTTGTGCATCTTGTTCCGTAATGCCATTAACTAGACCTGTATTTTTCTCCTCCTTTTTGGCTAGTTCACCTTTATGAGCAACCCACAGCTTCAATTCAGTGTTGGCCTGAATGTCACGGGGGGTTAATGACAAACGAGTAGCGTCCTTGGCTAAAGGGACAGAGCGGTTAGCCACTTAAATTGCGATTAAGGGGCTGCTTCCCCGTTTGCAAGTCTTCTGTTCCAAAGGAAGCAGTCAGGAGACATTAAGCCTCTTACACATTTCATGCCGTAATACGAGGAGATGCGCATGGGAGAGCGAAACGGAGAAATGGGAGCAATCTGCCGTAGCGTTTTAATGTTCTGATGCTCTGCTGAATTATAGCGCTTTAACCTGCTCGGAGACCTTAGGGGGAAGGGCAGGAAACAAACAAACAAACAAATATTGATCTTCTGCAAACTAAGGCGTAACCCATAGGTTGGCAAACTAAGGCCCAGGGGCCGGATCTGGCCCAATTGCCTTCTGGATCCAGCCCATGGATGGTCTGGGAATCGCCACGTGGATCAGCGTGGGGATTCTGTTCGTTTGGGCTGCACCATTTCTCTCCCTCACATGCATCGCAGCGCTGCCTCCTCCCTCCCTCCTCCTGGCTTCTCCTTGCCCTGCCTAGAGGAGGAAGGGGGCCGGGCAAAACTGGCTGAGCACCATTTTGAGTAGCCCCTCTCCAGAGCCAGCCCTTTGCACCGCTCATCATCCCTCTGCTGCCACCACCGCCAGCTCCTGCCACTCGCAAGGCCCAGGTAAGCAGCCACCGGGGCTCGTCTGGTGCTGTGGAGAAGGGAGGGGAGAGTCGTGGGGGTGATTTTTTCTCCAAAATATAGTCTGGCCCCCCACAAGGTCTGAGGGACAGTGGACCGGCCCTCTGCAGAAAAAGTTTGCCGAACCCTGTAACCCATTGCAATTTACTCAGTGGCAGAGCGCATCTAAATAGGGCCTGGATCGGGTGCAAGGGGCAAGTCCCCAAAGGGGGCGCGACACGGAGGGAGTCCGCTACAGCACTGGCACAGGGGCGCCCTCACATACCCCAGTCCAGGAGAGTGGGTGGCACAGCCTCTCTCTGTCCTTGGGTCTTGATTCACCCTGGGAAGGGGGGATGCGGGGGGGCGTGCCGGGTGGGGGCAGGACACACAGAGGGGGGTCTTCATCCTTCAAGCTCTCCAGCTCCCACTGCCAACAGGGCGCAAGGGGTGCCTCTGAGGGGGTTGCCTAGTTTGTGCCCCCCCCAGATTGTACGCCCTGGGCTACGGCCCCCATGCCTCCCAAGCTACACCACTGAATTTACCTGTTCCTTAGTAGTAGCTTATATTTAGAATACGCAACAAGCCCTCCTGTTGATCATGGCTTATTTATTGTGCCTTCCTCTAAGCCCGTTTTTTCTTCCCATCCCAGATAAAAGCATTTATTAATTGCAGTTTCTACCCATTTATTATCGCTCATATATTTTCTTTCTTTTTTTTCTTTTTTTTGCAAAACGTCAAATTTTTGCCACGTTTATTTTCAGGGTCGTCGCTCTTGTTGTTTTACAATATTTTCCAGATCCTCCTGTTCATTTCCATGGATGCAGTCTAGAAAGAGGCTCCTGTGGTTATGCTTAAGGGTTCGAACTTAAACTGGCTACTGATTAGTTTCTGGGCCCAATTCAAAGTGCTGGTTTTGAGCTATAAAGCCTTAAACGGCTCAGGACTGCAATACCTCAAGGACCGCCTCTTCCCATATGAACCCACCCGGACCCTGAGATCATCTCCTGAGGCCCTCCTTCGTTTGCCTCCTCCTAGAGAGGTCCGGAGGGTGGCAACATGAGAACGGGGTCTTCTCTGCGGTGGCTCCCCGTCTGTGGAACACTCTCTCCAGGGAAGTTCGCCTGGAACCTTCATTATACAGCTTTAGGTGGCAGGCAAAAACATTACTTTTTAACCAGGCCTTTGGTTGATCTTATTGACACCCAACACTATTTTAGAATGTGGCACTTTTTTGGGAAGGGTGTTTATTGGGTTATTGCTTTTGGTTTGATTTTATATGTTGCCGTCTTGTTGTGAACCACCCTGAGACCTCTGGGTATAGGGCGGAGTATAAGTTGAATGAAAGAAAGAAAGAAAGAAAGCTTTTGGTTTGATTTTATATGTTGTCGTCTTGTTGTGAACCACCCTGAGACCTCTGGGTATAGGGCGGAGTATAAGTTGAATGAAAGAAAGAAAGAAAGAAAGAAAGAAAGAAAGAAAGCTAGCTAGCTTTTGGTTTGATTTTATATGTTGTCGTCTTGTTGTGAACCGCCCTGAGGCCTTCAGGTATAGGGTGGTGTATAAGTTGAATAAAAGAAAGAGAGTAAGAGAAGAACTTAGATTATTACATTTACACTGGGGCCTGGGATCAGATTGTGGCTGGGACACAGCTGCGAGGATAGAGTGGGTCAAAGAGGCACTTACGATTGTTCACATAGTCCTCTTTTGTGCATTCGCCTTCCACAATCGAGATGTCGTCGATGGCGATGTCGCCTTCGATACCCTTGCCACGAATCCCTTCAAAAACAACCTGCAATGAGATCACATGAGATGCACCTGAAAAAGATTATCAGTGCAGCAGGAGCAACAGAAATAGGGGATGTTCCAAGCAGAGTTACTTCCAACAGATACAGGGCCAGTTGAATCTCCTATGACTACTATATCTCTCCTTTCTGAATATTCGGTAATCTGTTTGAAGAAGGCATCATCCAAAGTTCCTTCTGTTTCTTTACATTTCTTTACTATGTAACATATGTGGTGGAAATGCAAAAAGATAAAGGAATTTTGGGACATGATCTACCATGAACTAAATTATTTTAGTTAACCTTCACCAAAAATCCCGAAGCCTTTCTCCTAGGTATTATTGGTGTAAATATATCGAAAGATTTGAGGACGTTATTTATGTATGCAACCACAGCCGTGAGAATACTATTAGCCCAATGTTGGAAAGGAGACAATATACTGACAAAAATGGAATGGCAGGCAAAACTAATTGAGTACGCTGAGATGGCAAGACTAACAGGGAAAGTTAGGAATCATGACGCCCAAACACTGAACACAGAATGGGACAAATACAGACAATACCTAAAAAATCCTTGTAAACATCTGAAATGTTTGGCAGGCTTTGAATGACTCCTGCATGGTGACATAACTTATGCATATATTAGATAAATATAAACTAGACGTTATTCAATATGCAGTTAATATAGAATTGTAGAGGACCCACGTGGAGGGAAGTCTTAATACTTTACTATATACTGTATTTTTCTGTCTATAAGACGCCTCCATGTATAAGATGTCCCCTATTTTGGGGGACTCAGATTTAAGAAAATGGGGAGAGAAATATCTGTGTAAAAGATGCCCCCTAATTTTTGACATTATTTTAAAGGAAAAAAACCTAGTCTTATACATGGAAAAATACGGTAATTTTATTTCATTTTCAACATTTAAGTATTTTTTCAACATTTAAGTATCTTTTTTCTTTTTATGTACATCTCTGATGGAGAATGATAATTGTGATGTATATTAAAAAAATCAATAAAGATTAAATGCAAAAAAAGAAGAAAAAAAGAAGGCATCATCCAAGTCTTCAGACTGGCTGGGGGGTCCATCACAGACCCCCGCAGTAAGAGAACAGTTGTTTCCCTCACCTACAGTTTTTACCCATATACTCTCAATCTGCCTTCCATACTCCAGGTCATGGATTTCTTCATAAGTGTACACATCCTTTACATGCAATGCTACTCCCTTCCTGTTTGGTCTATTCCTTTTGAACAGGTTAAACCCCTCAGTTTCTTACATTTCAGTCATGAGTTTTATCCCACCAGGTTTCAGTAATGCCTACCAGGTCATATTTGCTATCCTGAATTAAAAGCTCAAATTCATCTTGCTTGTTTCCCATATTCTGTGCATTAGTATAGAGACAACTGTAACCAGGAGGCAACTGCTGTCTCTGCTCCTCTGGCTCCGAATCAGTGTCTGAGATAAGGGCAAGGAATCAATTTTGCAGCTCCAGGGACACAGCATGGGTCCTGACAGTCCTGCTTCTGTGTGTCATATTCCTCCATCACCTGGAACAGGTGGTCTTCCTTCTCCCTATGGGCACCCCTCATGTCATCTGGCCCAATAGCTTGAATTGTGGATAGGTGGGGTTCAATGAGAGCCATCTTCAAATATCTCAAGGGCTGTTACGTTAAAGGTGGAGAAACCTTATTTTCTCATGCTCCAGAGGGGAGGACCTGAATCGATGCATTCAAATGATTAGAAAAGGAGACTCACACTAAACATTAGGGAAAACTTTCTGATGGCAAGAGCTGCTTGCCATGGGATAGAGTACCTGGCAAAATGGTAGACTCTCTTTCCTTGGAGGTTTTTAAGCAGAGGTTGGGTGGCTATCTGTCAGAGATTCTTTAGCTGTGATTCCTGCAGTGTGGTCGTTGTACTAGATGTCCCTCAGGGGTTCATTCCAACTCTATGATTCTATATTTTTTGTGGTTAATGCATATCTTATGGTGGTTCAGAAAAGGGCTATGTCAGACTGTCAGACTGCAAGACTGCAGTGAGATCTTAGAAGGTCCTTTGGGCAAGGACTGGCACTCTTTTCATCTATACAAAACAGCACTCCAGTAATGTTAAATTCTAGTTTATACTAGGAAATGCTCTTGCTATAATTTATCCCTGCCTTAGCTGGTCATTTAGAATCAGGGATTGCTGCAAAGCATTCATAATCCCCTCTTCAGATGAGAAATGCTTCGCCGATGATATGTGGGCCTGGAAAGCATAAAATAAATCTTGGATGCACTTCAGTGTGCGAATTAACCTATAAAAAGCTTTAATTTCTGTGCTGGAGCAACAGCATTTACTGCAGACAGAAATTCACTCTGATTCACTCTACTTAAAATTAACTGGGAGGTTTACATCCCTTCCCATTTAGGCTCTGAAATGCAAAATAAAGTTTGGTTGGCCCAGGAGCTGCAAAAAAGAAAGAAAGAAAGTAATTTAAAGTTCCAGCTGTGCTGACATTTATTCGGCTTTATTTGTTCAGCGTTTTCACGGCCCTAAATTTGTTTTATGCTGTAAAATAAGAAAAGGAGGGGCAGGGGAACCAGGGAGGCAGGAAACTCCAGGAGCGAATGGACAAATTGAATGATTCCACTGAAACGGACTCTTGCTAGTCCTGTTCATGGGGAAAGTAAGAAGGACAGGGCATTGGAGTTAGCAATGAGTTGTGCAAAAGCTATAAACATCACAGATGCATCTGGAGTTGGGGGTTTTTCAGTGGGGGATTATCTTGGGAATGGCAAAGTTCTTGGGGTACACTGCATAGACTAGAACCCCATGGGACTCACATTCACTATCCCCCTGCCCTCTCTATACTTGTAAGCAGTTTCCCTCTTGGTCTGAATGCCCCCCTATCAGTATTCACTGTGGTTTTCATTCTGCAAATGACACACAATTGATTATTGCCTCCCCCCCTCTGCAATTTGCATTGTGTTTCCTTTGCATTGAAATAAATGGGGTGGACCAGCCTAATAGTTACACAACTGATAGAGTAATTAATCATGGGAAATAAGGCCACAGGCGAGAGAGCAAGGTGGAAAAGAGCAGGTTTGTCAGAAGCCGAAGCGCAGGAGAGTGGAAACAGAGCGGCACGCAGGAAATATGTCTCAGAATAGAAATCAGTGCTGTATTACTGTATATCCCTAGTTGCAATTCAGTTCTAACCATGGCTACTGAGATGCAAGCCCCACTGAGTCTGAGGTATCTATGAAAAGGCAACATGGCTGTGAGTGCGCCACAGGGACAACTTGAATTTCATGGGATGCCCCTCAAAAGCAGCCAAATCTTCATTTCCTCTGCAACGTGTGATATCCAGCCTCGTAGCCCTGGCAGGTGCATTAACACAAAAGGATCAATTTTGTTCATCAGCCAAGAGCAAGAGACCAGAACGGATCTATTCGGCCACCTGACCCGTTTCAGGAAGCATCTGCCAATCATCTGCAGATGCTCCAGACCTTCAGACCTTTTCAGATGCATATGCAAGAGGGGAGAGAATGCTTTGCTTAGGAATATAAAGTCCAATATTGATGCTTAATCAGCAATGTCATCATATGCAAAAAAAATATTAAAAAAATGCTTTGATCAGCAACCCAAACGAAGAGATGAGTAACACATTAAAGATATTTCTATTTCTAAAAAAAAACAAAAAAAAAAAAAACAGTAATTTCGTTGTCCCTGAGAGGGGGCAATGACAATAAAGATATTTCTATTTCTATTTCTACATTATAATAATGGAACTACTGGATGACTGTGAATGTTGGACCTCGACCACCATCTGCCAGTTCAGAAGACTCTGAATTTCATCTATCTTTGGACGTTACATCTAAGACCAGGAGCACGAGTCTCCTGTGCCCATGACCATCCCAATGGAAGACGTGTCATTCCAAATTTGAGCTTCAGCACCCAGGAACGTCCTCCTGACTTGGGTGGCTATTTAGACACAGACAGTCCAACCCCATTACTCAGAAGGAAGCCCCACCAGTGGCGAAGCAACTAACTCAGGAGAAGATAAGGAGGGTCCAGAAGAAGGATTGGGCCAAAGGGAGCCCATCTAGTCTGCAGCCTGATCGCATAGGGACCAAGCAGGTGTCCATGGGAAGCCTGCCAGAAGGACCTGAGTGCGAGATCACTCCTCCATGCTTTATTCCCAGCAACTGGTATTCAGAGATCCCTGGCAAGTGGGTAGGCTTGTAGCAGATGGCTATGGGGATTTACTAATATGATGGCCATCTGTCAGGGTTGCTTTAGCTGAGATTCCTGCATTGCAGGGGGTTGGACTAGATGACCCTGGGGACCCTTCCAAATCTACAGTTCTATGATATGTGATTCCTGCATTGCAGGGGGAGTTGCTGGGTTAGATGACCCGCAGGTCCCTTCCAACTCCTCAGTCCTATGATTCTAGAGGACCTTTGGTCCAAGGTTTTCAGGGCAGATTACATTCAAGTCAATAATCTCACTGCTTTTGGCGATAATCAGATTGGAGCTTCAGTTTGTTAAGTTGGAGGAAAGAACTGAAACACTTGCAGAATCTCAGTGGGATCCCCATGTCTCTAGCACAGGGGTCCCCAAACTAAGGCCTGTGGGCCGGATAAGGCCCGAGGGACTCGTTTATCAGGCCCGCAACGAGCCCTGCCGCCTGCCACCCGCTCTTACCGGCACTGCGCTGCGCGGCTGCCCACCTCCGGGTCAGAGGGGCACCGGAAATAGTTTGTGCACATGTGCAAGCGTTGTGTGCATGCACAAGCATTGTGCGCATGCGCAAGCGTTATTTCCGGTGCACATCTGGGTCCAAGGAGGCCTGTGCACATGCGTACAAGTGATTTCTGGTGCTCCTCCGACCCGGAAGTGCACCGGAAATAGCGTGTGCGCACGCGTATGGGCATGCACTCCCCCGCCCTCCGGCCCGCTGCACGATCAGCGCTGGAGACACCGGCCCGAGGCGCGGTAAGTTTGCTGACCCCTGCTCTAGCACTTGCAATATGAGACATCCAAAGCTCAGTGCAGTTATGGGTGACGATTCCTGCCTGGAGATTTCTCTCTTTTGTTCCACCCTGTTTTGGATCCTGCCCCCCAAACCTCCCCCCAAAACTTCAAAACACCAAAAGCAATTTATAAGCTTTTTGTTGGCAGTGTGCTTGCTCCTATGAGTGCACATTCATGCATAACAGATTTTTTTAAAAAAAAAAAATTAGAGGAACCTCCTTGCTGCTATGAACCGCTGCTATGTTTTTCTTTGCAGTATAATTGTGATCGTTTTTATTGCGCTTCATATCATTTTAGTTGGGATTGAGTGGAATTGTGCACACCTTAGGCACGTTGCTTGTGCTTTGTGCATGACAGGTCGGTTTTTACAAAGGAGGAAACCAAGAAAATGGGGGTTACATGTGAGACTATGGCCCCCTGACCCTCCTTTCTTCCTCCTCTAAGACAACCATCTTACCTGGAACGAAGTGTTTGGGTGTATATTCACTCGGGCCTGAGACCAATGCTGCCCTTTGTTGCCACTCGATGACCAGAAGGGGTTTTCTATGGAAGCCTGGTTCTTCAACCGCAGGTAGACATTCAAGGTTCCTTTGGGGGGGGGAAGCAAACACACACAGCAGAAGGCAAAGGTTAGGAGGTTGTGAGATGTTGGGTGGTGGGATGCCGCAAGAGAAACCTGAAATGGGCCGCTGAGCCAGAGCTCTTGAATCACAGACGGGACCCCCAGAGGCATCTAGTCCAACCCTATGCAATGCAGGAATCTCAACACACAGTTCTCCTCATCCAATCCGAAACCACACCAGACCCTGCTTAGCTTTGCAAATGCATCAGCAGTGATTTGAAGACACGTAAGAAGACGCCTGCTTCTTGGGAGA
Organism: Podarcis raffonei; assembly: GCF_027172205.1. Classification (NCBI taxonomy): domain Eukaryota; kingdom Metazoa; phylum Chordata; class Lepidosauria; order Squamata; family Lacertidae; genus Podarcis; species Podarcis raffonei. Next base: position 2,044,628 of record NC_070602.1, read on the forward strand.
AAAGCAATGTCAAACCTAGACAGCATCTCAAAAACCCTTGCCAACAAAGGTCCATATAGTTAAAGCTCTGGTTTCCCCAGTAGTGATGTATGGAAGTGAGAGCTGGACCATAAAGAAGACTGACCGCAGAAGAATGGATGCCTTTGAATTATGGTGCTGGAGGAGACTCTTGAGAGTCCCATGGACTGCAAGAAGATCCAACCTATCCGTTCTGAAGGAAATCAGCCCTGAGTGCTCACTGGAAGGACAGATCCTGAAGCTGAGGCTCCAAGACTTTGGCCACCTCATGAGAAGAGAAGACTCCCTGGAAAAGACCCTGATGTTGGGAAAGATGGAGGGCGCAAGGAGAAGGGGACGACAGAGGACGAGATGGTTGGACAGTGTTCTCGAAGCTACCAGCATGAGTTTGACCAAACTGCGGGAGGCAGTGGAAGACAGGAGTGCCTGGCGTGCTCTGGTCCAGGGAGTCACGAAGAGTCAGACACGACTAAACGACTAAACAACAACAACAGCACCTGCCTTATTCAGACCTCAAACCTCCGAGGGCACTTGGTGAAGGCCTCAGAAGCTTGTTCCAACTGACTTGGTGACTTTGCGGAAGAGTAACCCCAGAGAAGTTTGAAAGGAGCTTATCCCCCAAACTCGTGTCTGCCCGGCGAAGCCTTTCATTCCCGCTCTAATAAGGAGCAGAGCTTTCATGCATATGGATGTTGCCAGCCAGCCTCGTTTGATCTCCGCAAAGAGCTTAAGAAGGTTTTAAGACGCTGGGGCGCTCGGACAAATGGCGCTTGAGATGCTCAGGCTCCCAGACCTTTTCCCCAGACTCCGGGGGGAACCTTTTGTACGGCAGATGTCAATTCAGCTCAGCAAGCTCCCTGCCCTCTTCCAGATCCATTACCCTAATTTAACAGTCTCCAAAATCCCTTGGCATAGATTCCGGCTGGAAGATTTTCGACGGCGAATAATCCCAGGCAGCGATGAAAGACAGAGGCAGTCAGTCGGCCAAGACTTGCGATGTGGCCACTGGCAGAAGGAATCCACAGCCAGACCTGTGGCTTCATGTCCCAGAAAGAGGCGCAGGGAGTCCTTTTCAGGCCCGAGGGCCATATTCGTATCTGGGTGACTTTCTGAAGGCTACCTGCTACTTGTGCCCAGCAGGGCCAGAGGCTGGGTCTGGTTTGGAGACTCCAGCTGGTGCAGAATGTTGATGGGTTGCTGATGAACACAGCACACCATGGTTAAAACAGCTGCACCAGTTGCACATCCAGTACAGACCTGGGTTCGAAGTCCTTGGATTAATTCCCAAAACCCGGAACAATTTATGTCCGGGGTCTCTCAGGGATCAACTGAACCCTTCAATCCCAACTCAATCTCTGAGATCATCTGCACGAGTTTTGTTGGTCATTCCCGGAGCTGGAGAGGCTCAGTTGGTAGCAATAAGAAACTAGTCCAGTCCTGTGGAACTCCCTGCCACTGTGCCTTCTGTGCCAGCTTTTAAATGCCTGCTGAAAACCTATCTATTTTGCCAGGTAGTTATGAATACAACCTTCACTCAGTAGTTGACTGATGCCAGATTTTAACTCTTTATATGGTTTCTATTGTACTTTTGTTGTAAACAGCTTTGATATATACACATCTATTTAAGGATACAGCAGTACAGATTTTTTTATATAAATAACATAACATAAAATAAATCTGCACAACTTCCTTTCAACTCTACGCTTCTGTGATCCAATGATCTAACGGCTGAGATGTAATAGGATGTCTGGGAACATTAAGAATAAAGGCTGGCCGTGGTGAGAGACAATGGACCTCCCTGGGGCATTTGGCTAAGCCAGAGCTCTCTTCCACCAACTTCTCCACATCTGAATTCTCTCTGGAGGTCAAGCAAGAGATGTTGAAAAGGGCAAGGCCAGTAGCAATATTTGCTAAGCAGTCTCAGCTCATCCCCAAAGACCAGGCGCTGGAGATGAAGGACAGAATAAAGGTCAAAGGTAGGGGAGAAGAGGAGAGGAGCAGAGGAATCTTCCCTGCCCAGAGAACATTCAACATCAATCGGAAGATCTGGGCAAACGTATCTCGTGACAGCAGTGAAATTAACACGAGTGGCGGAATCAGCTCACCTATGTGTTATTTAACTTATATGCAGAATTCATCATGCGAAAGGCTGGACTGGATGAATCCCAAACTGGAATTAAGATTGCCGGAAGAAATATCAACAACCTCAGTTATGCAAATGACACAATTTTGATGGCAGAAAGTGAGGAGGAATTAAAGAAACTTTTAATGAAGGGGAAAGAGGAGAGAGCAAAATATGGTCTGAAGCTCAACATCAAAAAAACGAAGATCATGGCCACTGGTCCCATCACCTCCTGGCAAATAGATGGGGAAGAAATGGAGGCAGTGAGAGATTTTACTTTCTTGGGCTCCATGATCACTGCAGATGGTGACAGCAGCCACGAAATTAAAAGACGCCTGCTTCTTGGGAGAAGGGCAATGACAGGTCTAGACAGCATCTTGAGAAGTAGAGACGTCACCTTGCCAACAAAGGTCCGTATAGTTAAAGCCATGGTTTTCCCAGTAGTGATGTATGGAAGTGAGAGCTGGACCATAAAGAAGGCTGGTCGCCGAAGAATGGATGCTTTTGAATTCTGGTGCTGGAGGAGACTCTTGAGAGTCCCATGGACTGCAAGAAGATCAAACTTCTCCATTCTTAAGGAAATCAGCCCTGAGTGCTCACTGGAAGGACAGATCGTGAAGCTGAGGCTCCAAGACTTTGGCCACCTCATGAGAAGAGAAGACTCCCTGGAAAAGACCCTGATGTTGGGAAAGATGGAGGGCACAAGGAGAAGGGGACGACAGAGGACGAGATGGTGGGACAGTGTTCTCGAAGCTTCCAGCATGAGTTTGACCAAACTGCGGGAGGCAGGGAAGACAGGAGGGCCTGGCGTGCTCTGGTCCGGGGGTCACGAAGAGTCAGACACGACTAAACGACTAAACAACAACACAATCTTGTGACAGCAGTGAAATTAACACGAGCGGCAGACTCAGCTCACCTATGTGTTGTCCGTACATGTTGTAATAGAAGCTGAAGCAGTATGCTGTGTTGGTGGCTCCGTAGGGGTTTTTTGGGGGGATGCTAAAGAGAGGACTGGTCAGTCTGGCCCGGTCTCCTTCCTTCCTGGGACTGGAGGCTTCAATGTACATGAAGAACCCTGCAAAGAGGAAACAGCAAGGTCAAGAAGCAAGATGAAAGCAGCCAACTGAACCCAGGAAAGGAGCTTCTCCTTCTGCCCAGGCTGTAGACCATAATAATAATAATAATATTTTTTTATTTATACCCCGCCCTCCCCAGCCAAGACCGGGCTCAGGGCGGCTAACAACCAATAATAAAAACAAGTTGATTAAAATACAATTTAAAAAGTTTAAATTCCAACATTAAAACATTAGGATGAAGCCTCTTCACAGAAGGAGAAAGGAAAAAGAATAGAAGGGGAGGGAATCAAACTGATTCTGAGCCAAAGGCCAGGTGGAACAACTCTGTCTTACAGGCCTTGCGGAAAGAAATCAGATCCCGCAGGGCCCTGGTCTCATGAGACAGAGCGTTCCACCAGGCTGGGGCCAGTGTTGAAAAGGCCCTGCCTCTGGTTGAGGCTAATCTGACTTCCTTAGGCCCCGGGACCTCTAGGGTGTTGCTATATATGGACCTTAAGGTCCTCCGCTGGGCATACCGGGAGAGGCGGTCCCGTAGGTACGAGGGTCCTAGGCCGTGAAGGGCTTTAAAGGTCAAAACCAGCACCTTGAACCTGAGCCTGTACTCCACCGGGAGCCAGTGCAGCTTGAAAAGCACTGGGTGAATATCCTCCCGTGGCAGAGACCCCCTGAGGAGCCTCGCTGCAGCATTCTGCACCCGCTGGAGTTTCTGGGACAGCTTCAAGGGCAGCCCCGCGTAGAGCGAATTACAGTAGTCAAGCCTGGAGGTGACCGTCGCATGGATCATAAGCAGGTAAATCAGCGGTTCCCAAACTTTTAGGGGGGCCACCGCCCTCTTGCTTCCATAAAGTCACCCCAGTGCCCCCCTTCCCTATAAAAAGCATGATTCAGAATAGCTCTTTGCATGACCCACTAAGGAAGCTGGCAATGCAATGGAATTCAAAACGGAAGCAATTAATTGCGCATACATTCAAATCCAGTTGAAACTATTCAGTTTAATTCAGGCTTTCCCAAACTTGGGTCTCCAGCTGCTTTTGGACTACAATTCCCATCATCCCTGACCACTGGTCCTGTTAGCTTGGCATGATGGGAGCTGTGGTCCAAAAACAGCTGGAGGGCCAAGTTTGGAAAATCCGGGTTGAATTGATTTAACAAAACTGATGAAGTTGATCCAATGTTACCAGCTTTCCAAGGCCTGAAAGAGACTCCATCAGGCAAGTCCCCACCCTCCAGTCTCTGCTTCTCAATTTGTATTGTATTATTTTATGGCTTGCCGTTGTTTTATTGATTGTAGTTTCGAAATTATTTATTGTAATTTATTCATTTATTGTAATTTATTTATTTATTTATAGTGGGTTTCTGTTTAATTTTTATATGCTGATATTATTATTCTACACTATTATGATGATTGTTGAATGTGGCTTTATTTAATGTAGATTGCTTATTTTAAAGCTATGTTTTAAGGTGTATATTCTTTGTTTCTTCAGCTTGTAAACCGCCTTGAGTATTGTAAGATAGAAAGGCGGTATACAAACTAAAAGTGATGGTGATGATTTAGCAAGGGTCTTAGAGGCCACATTTAACAACTATGTCAATTTCCGGTAAATTCTTAATATCATGGGTGAGCATGAAATGACGCCAGATTCCCAAGGTCTAGTTTAGAGTCGCTTAGCAGGAGTTTTAAATTGCCACTTCCAGGGCCCCCCTGTCACCCTCTTACCTCTCAGGTCCCAAAGGCCAACTGCAACTTTCTATGAATGCGCAACCAGGACATATTAGACTTAACAAAAAAAAATTTTTCCTTCCAGTAGCACCTTAAAGACCAACTAAGTTAGTTCTTGGTATGAGCTTTCGTGTGCATGCACACTTCTTCAGATACACTGAAACAGAAGTTGCCAGATCCTTCTATATAGTGAGAAGGTGGGGAGGGGTATTACTCAGAAGGGTGGTGGGAATGGGTGATTGGCAGATAGCTGTGATGAGCCTGTTGACGACTCATAACGACTGCAATAGGTCTTACAGGAAAAAGCAAGGGGTGAGAAGGTGAAAAATGGCTTTGTCATGTATAATGAGATAAGAATCCAATGTCTTTGTTCAGACCAGGTCTCTCCATGGTTTTAAGTTTGGTAATGACCTCATTTGGTAATTACCTCATTGGTAATTAACTCATTACCAAACTTAAAACCATGGAGAGACCTGGTCTGAACAAAGACATTGGATTCTTATCTCATTATACATGACAAAGCCATTTTTCACCTTCTCACCCCTTGCTTTTTCCTGCAAGACCTATTGCAGTCGAGTCGTCAACAGGCTCATCACAGCTATCTGCCAATCACCCATTCCCACCACCCTTCTGAGTAATACCCCTCCCCACCTTCTCACTATATAGAAGGATCTGGCAACTTCTGTTTCAGTGTATCTGAAGAAGTGTGCATGCACACGAAAGCTCATACCAAGAACTAACTTAGTTGGTCTTTAAGGTGCTACTGGAAGGAATTTTTTTTTTTTTTTTTTGACTATGGCAGACCAACACGGCTACCTTTCTATATTAGACTTAAAAGTTCCTGGCTCACGCGAACGGCAATGGCGGTCCCCTTTCGCTTGTGAAAGGGGAAGCTCCGCAGAAACGGGTCGTCCGCTACGGCGAAGCGGAGACCCTCGTCGGAAACCCACAGGTGGAGATAGCCTGTGGCCGTGGGACTCGGCGGGCACCTGTAGCGCTCCCCGATTCAGTTCTATCTGAAATGATGAATTTTCTGATTTGTAAAACCTCAATAAACATTTATTAAAAAAAATAAAAGTTCCTGGCTCAAATGGTAGCATCCTTCCCAGAGATGTCTGAGATTGGAGGGCCTGAATCATGCCCCCAGCACATAAGATAACCTCAAGGTTAGATTACTGCAATATGTGCTACGTAGGGCTGCCTCTGATGGCGGTTCGGAAACTGGTGCAGAATTCAATGGCCAGGTTGCTCACCGGAGCGAGACTGTTTGAGCATATTACGCCAATCCTGGTTGAACTGCACTGGCTACTGATTAATTTCTTGGCCCAATTCAAAGTGCTGGTTTTGACCTATAAAGCCTTAAATGGCTCAGGACCGCAATACCTCAAAGGACAGCCTCTTCCCATATGAACCTACCTGGACCTGAAATCATCCTCTGAGGCATCCTTCACGTGCCTCCTTCTCAAGAGGTCCGGAGGGTGGCAACACGAGAGCAGGGCCTTCTCTGCAGTGGCTCCCCGTCTGTGGAACGCTCTCCCCAGGGAAGTTCGCCTGGTGCCTTCATTATACACCTTTAGGCACCAGGCAAAAATGTTCTTTTTTAACCAGGCCTTTGCCTGACCTGGTCAACATCCTATGCCTTTTTTAAAAATGCTGGCTATTTTTAAGGGGGTTCTATTGGGTTGTCATTGTATTTTGATTTTATGTATGTGATCCTTTATGTGAACAGCTCTGAGACCTTCTGATGTAGGGCGGTATAGAAATAAAATAAAATAAATAAAATAAAGATGCTCAAAGGACACATTCCCTTATTGTCTCTCCCAACAGAGTTCCTCCCCCAGGGTACCCAAGACATTACAAATGGAAGAGTGAAGGAGTTCTTGTGTGTGGTCAAAAGCCAATCTGAGCTTTAGGCTGAGATATGAACTTTACCTTCCTTGGATCCTGACCGGTCAGCGCTGGGCCCTGTGTTTGGGGTGTACTTGGTGTCCCGGAGGATAATGTTTTGCCTCGTCCAGTCAAAGTTGTCCTTCTCGTCTTGGGTGAACAAACAAATGTTGCCGTCTTCAAAGCCGCAGTGGAATTCTCCTGCCAACAGACGGACACCGCATTCGCATGAAAAAAAGAGGATTTCAACAACCGTGAAGCGTTTGGGGCTCATCTTCTCATGCAGACAACCCCGAGACAAGGCTCCACTTTGGACCTTAGCCCTGGCAACCTCTAGGAGGAGACAGCCTGGGAGGTCAAGCAAAGCCTTTGCCTGCATGCAGGAACACAGCGAACAAGCTTGCCCAACTCCCAAGAGACTGCAATCTACTCCCACTATAAAAAAATGGCAGTGATCCACGCATTAGATTGACCAAAGTTGTTGAGCTTTCCAACAATTGGTTGTTGCTGGGCAATCAATCTGGTTCATGCGATCGACCAGGATCGACCAGGGACCTAGTGATCAACCGGTAGATCGCAATCGACTGGTTGGACATGCCTGATGTAGAAGATTTCTTGGGGGGGGGAGAAGGAGCAGCGGTGGAAGGAAGTGGGGCGTGGGATTGAGGTTGTAAAGCAGAGCAGAACATCCCTAGGTAGGTTTAGCTGAAAATTCGTCCGAATTCAATGGGAGTTCTGAGAAAACCTGCCTGGGATCGGGCTGCAAAACCCATCGAATGCAGGAGGACTTGCAGCTAGGTAAACATGCGTGGGATCAGGCTGTAGGTTGCACCGAACTATATAGTAGTGCTTTTAAAAGTTGGGAGCAAAAAAAGAAATTGAGAGACTGCACCTAGGATCCTAGGGAGTGCACAGGCTCTGCTTCTCTTCCCTTGCCATCAAAATACCCCCAGGGCAGAAGGAGGAGACCGAGATTGTTCCATGAGACAAGCAGAAATGTAGAAATGTTTGCATTTATGGAGGGATCTCCTTAGTGCTATGTCACATTCCTCCTTGCATCAGTAAATAGCAGGTTCATAGCCAGCATTGTTTGGGAATAATAATAATAATAATAATAATAATAATAATAATAATAATAATGCTCCACCCATCTGGCTGGGTTTCCCAGAATACCTGGACGGCTTCCAACAGAATATTAAAATACAATATTTTAGAGAGGTTCCGTTCAGCGTCTAACTGTGGCCCAAAATAGACGAAAACCTGTTCCCATGATCTCAGGAACCATCATGCAAAATTTGGTTAAAATCAGTGCTGCTTTGAAAAGTTTGGTCGGCCATCTTGATTCAAAATGGCACCCAACCACATCCCAACATAGGCAAAAAGCTGCTCCCTTGATCTAAGGAAGCAACCATGCAAAATTGGGTCATGACAGCTGAAGAGGTATCCAAATTGCTTAGCAAACAGAGAGGCAAGCAACTTCCCTAAGCATACCATAAATTATTTTTATTGATGTTTCATTTTAATTAATGCAGAAACTAGGTATTGCAAATACTTACGTAGGTGAGGATTCATTGGGGCTAGAAGGGAAGGAGAGAGAAGATCCTAAAATTAATTAATTTCTGCACATGCTGATGAGAAATTTGTGCCTGATTCTCTGCCCCCTCTAATTATCTTTCCAAATCCACTTAAATTGCATTCTCAGTTCGTTTTATTTAAGGCATTTACATTTATTTATTCAAGACCTCAATTTTTCATACTTCTAAATGGTGTGCATACAAAACCACCAACAGAAAACGGGATTTCTGATGTTGCATTTTTTATGTTTTGTCAGTTTAATTTTGTCCAGTTTTTTTTATATTAACTTTGCACTGGCCTTATTTCTTTAGAGTGAAAGGCATTACATAAATACTCGTATGACATAAATGCATTACAATGAACATTTCGCCTCCGGTTTAAGTGGGTTTATTTTGTAAGCGTATATTCATGTTTCAGTAAAACAACTTCTGAGATGGAGGGAATGGGGAAGGAAATCCTGGCACTCTGCCCGACTCTTGCTGATACGTTGGAGGAGATTTAATAAATAAATTCCTGCAAAGGCATAGAAATTTTATAAATAAAATATAATAAAATAAATACAAAGATAAATGATGTCATGTGACTCCAAGGCTACAGAGGAAGGGAAGATCTCGGATCTGAATATCCAGAACCCATTTGTTCTTCTGCGTCCTACTTCAGGGATAGGGGAACGTTTGCTCCCACTCGATGTTGTTAAATGCCAACTCACATTAGGCCCAGGAACCATAGCCAATGGTCTAGCAGGGTGGGGGCTGTAATCCAAAAACATCTGGAAGGCCACAGATTCCCCATCCCTGTTGTGTTTCATGCAAATAGGTTTGAAAAGCATTGTGTATATAAGAGGGTCAGAATCTTAAAAAGCAAAGCGGAGACATCACCTTACCAACAAAGGTCCGTATAGTCAAAGCTATGGTTTCCCCAGTAGTGATGTATGGAAGTGAGAGCTGGACCATCAAGAAGGCTGATCGCCAAAGAATGGATGCTTTTGAATTCTGGTGCTGGAGGAGACTCTTGAGAGTCCCATGGACTGCAAGAAGATCCAACCGATCCATTCTTAAGGAAATCAGCCCTGAGTGCTCATTGGAAGGACAGATCCTGAAGCTGAGGCTCCAAGACTTTGGCCACCTCATGAGAAGAGAAAACTCCCTGGAAAAGACCCTGATGTTGGGAGAGATGGAGGGCACAAGGAGAAGGGGCGCCTTCAGATGTCTTCTAAAAGTCTGGTAGTTGTTGTTCTCTTTGACATCTGATGGGAGGGCATTCCACAGGGCAGGTGCCACCACCAAGAAGGCTCTCTGCCTGGATCCCCGTAACTTGGCTTCTCGCAGTGAGGGAACCACTAGAAGGCCCTCGGAGCTGGACCTCAGTGTCTAGGCTGAATGATGGGAGTGGAGACGCTCCTTCAAATATACTGGACCGAGGCCGTTTAGGGCTTTAAAGGTCAGCAACAACACTTTGAATTGTGCTCAGAAACGTACTGGGAGCTACCCTGATCTGAAATTTGACTCAGCAAATACCCTTTTGAAAGAACACTTTGATTCAGCTGCACTGCCTTTATATTTGATTCTCTCCCCCCCCCAATTCCTTTCTCCGAGAAGAATAATCAGCGATTTGCTTCCTGTGTAATTTTCCACGGGAAAAACGTAGTCAATTATTCAAGATCGCCCTCTCCGTGTTTGCTAACACAATTACTTCTCATTTGCTGAGGAAAGCACTTTCTCTCTCCTTTTTTTGGCATTCTCCTGACTCCAAATGAACCCAAATTGTGGGGGGACAGCGCTGAGCGACACTCGCTTTGTCGCCAAACTTTGTGGCTTTCAGGGAAGCTATCATTAATGGCGGACCTTGAATGGCGCAATATTCATATTGTTCTCATTGTGGCGGCCAGGGCGGAACGGGTGGGCTGGCAAACAAGGCTCACCTCCCCTGTGAGTGACAGGAGCACAGAAACAAATCCAACATGCTGGTTAGTTATTTGAATGTCAGGGAACGGCAGCGAAAAAAGAATCTGGAAATGTAGGTGGGGGGAGCTCCAGCTCACAGTGATTCTTCCGCTGTACCTTCTGAAAGTTCTGGTGCCGAATGGGTGGGAGAGAGGGTGGCGAACCAGTGCAGGGTGGTGAATAGAGCACTGGGCTATGACCCGAGAGAGACCCGGGTTCGAATTCAGCCTCAGCCTTGCAGCTCACCACAGGAGCTTAAGCCAGTTACCGCCTCTGAGACCAGCTTACTCCGCAGGTTTGTCGAGAGGAGAAAAAGCAAAGCAATTTCCCCTAACAGACACTTCTCGGTTTGGCTGTTTCACTAATATGTGCATTTCTATACAAATTTATGCATTTCTGTGCACATTACTAGGCTGGAGAAATGCAGTGCAAAATTCAGAGAGGAGAAAATTTGGAAAGGGCGCCTCTGTTTCAGCTGGCACATCGTCTCAGAAAGTGCGAATTACGTAGATATGCCTTTCAGTGTGAAATGGATCGATTATCTCTCCCATCCCTAAGGTAGTGGAGCTGCAGGAGCAACTACCTCATCCTAAAACAGGGACGTCCAACTCCCAATAGACTGCGATCTACTCACAGTATAAAAAAACTGGCAGTGATCTACCCATGGATGGATCAAAGTTGTTGAGCTTTTCTTAGCAAGCAAATGAATGAATGGAACTGAATCTATGAATGAATGGAACTGAATGAGCATTGCGATATACCCAGAACATAATAAAAAGTCAATTGTGTAAAACACAGCTTGTTGTTTAGTTGTGTCCGCCTCTTTGTGACCCCCTGGACCAGGGCACGCCAGGCACTCCTGTCTTCCACTGCCTCCCACAGTTTGGTCAAACTCATCCTGGTAGCTTCGAGAACACTGTCCAACCATCTCGTCCTCCGTCGTCCCCTTCTCCTTGCGCCCTCCATTTTTCCCAACATCAGCGTCTTTTCCAGGGAGTCTTCTCTTCTCATGAGGTGGCCAAAGTACTGGAGCCTCAGCTTCAGGATCTGTCCTTCCAGTGAGCACTCAGGGCTGATTTCCTTCAGAATGGAGAGGTTTGATCTTCTTGCAGCCCATGGATCATTGCCTTGCCGTGGTGAAGGGGCTTGAATAACTCAGAGAAGCTATGAGCTATGACATGTAGGGCCAACCAAGATGGACAGGTCTTGAGAGTTTTGACCAAACGTGATCCACCTGGAGCCGGCAAGCCACTCCAGTATCCCTGCCAAGAAAATTCCATGGACAAAGACCAAGCACAGATTAGGGTCCTGAATCTGCAGTCAAATAGTGGACTTTAATCTTGGGGGGAAGGATATCCCTGAGGGACCAGAGATCTACCAGGAACACCCCGCAATCACCAGTAGATCGTGATCTACCTGTTGAACGTGCCTGTCCTAAAACATCCCACCTGCTCACGATGCAACTTTGTTATGCACCAATGCGTAAGAGTCAATCCCTGAATGCTCCTCCCCACTATTCCTTATTTCTAACTATAAAATCATAGAATAATTGGAATGTACAGTTGGAAGGAAACCTGAGGGCATCTAGTCTAACTTCCTGCAATGCAGGAATCTCATCTAAATGGCAGATGGCCACCCAACCTCTGCTTTAAAACCTCCAAGGAAGGAGAGTCCACCACCTCCTGAGGGAGATGATTTCACTGTCGAAGAGCTCTTGCTGTCAGAAAGTTCTTCTGAATCTCCTTTCTTGTAACTTGATGTCACTGGTTCGAGTCCTGCTCTCCAGAGTAGGAGGCAACAAGCTTGCTCCATCTTCCACCTGACAGACCTTGAGATATTTGAGGACGGCTCTCATCTCTCCTCTCAGCGTCCCCTGCAAACCATTGTCCTAACCATAAACCAGCTTTGGCAAAACCGTGGCATGCAGATAAATAATAATTAGAATCTGGATGAAGTAATCCACTTATTCCTGCTTATTTCCGGAGCAGATCTGATTGCGTCCACCTTGAGTGTTTGGCGTTGTCATGGAGATAGCCTCAGACGATACCTGGATAACAGGCTCATTTGCAGCCGTGAGTCAAGAGGAAGGCAGGCGATATCGTAAACATTTACCGCGCAGGAGTTCAAACGTTAAAGCAAGACGAATGCAGGAGTTAAGGAAGAATTTACAACCCAGTTGGTAGCATGACTAATCTTTCGCTCTCCCCCAACTCCTCTCTTTCCAGCCTGTGGCCAAAGAGCCATGAATCAGACTATTAATATTCTCAATAAACTTCTAATTGCATGTGTGCACAAGCCAAAATGACTCATTCTTTGAAAAAGATGTTGCCCTCCTTTTTTTGTGCCGGAGAGCCAGCCAAGTATATACATACATGTGTGTGTGCCTGCAACAGAGATAATATTCAGGATGGATTTTTTTTAAAAGGACTTCTTCACCCAGGGCGTAGGCAAACTATTGAACTCACTCTCAGAGAAGGCAGTGGTAGCCACCAAACCTAGGTGGTTTAAAAAGAACTTTGAACAAATTCATGGAGGAGAGGACAATTGATGGCTCCTGGCCAGGATGGCTGACCTCTGCAGCCAGGGTTGGACCTTTCACCACAAGGCTTGGTTTCCAGACCCTGGATCATCTTGGTTGATCTCCTCTGCACACCTTCCAGCTTATCAGCTTGCCAGTATCCTTCTTAGATTGTGGTGCTCAAAACTGGACACAGGTTTCCAGGTGGGGTCTGACCAGGGCCATCTTTACCTAGGGATGCAAGGGGCACAGGGCACCCAGGCGCTGAATTCTGGGGGGTGTCTGGTGCCCACCTCTGAAACCGCCTAAGCTCTTAACTATCTACCTGTTATGAAATAATAAGTAATTTTGATCAAGCTAGAAAAACAAAATACAGTGGTGCCCCGCAAGACGAACGCCTCGCAAGACGGAAAACCCGCTAGACGAAAGGGTTTTCCGCTTTGGAGGCGCTTCGCAAAACGAATTTCCCTATGGGGTTGCTTCGCAAGACGAAAAAATCTTGCGTCCCCCCGCGGGTTTTTTCGCTTTTTTCACCCTTTTCCTAAGCCGCTAAGCCGCTTATCAGCTGTTCCGCTGATAAGCCGCTTAACAGCTGATCGCGAAAAGCCGCTTGACAGCTGTAGCGCTAATCCGCTAAGCTGTCAATGGGCTTGCTTCGCAAGACAAAAAAACTGCTAGACGAAGAGAATCACGGAACGGATTCTTTTCGTCTAGCGAGGCACCACTGTACATATACAGTGGATGCTTGGGTTGCAAACATGATCTGTGTGGGTTGCATGTTCACAACCCGCAGCGTTCGCAACCCGCAGCAGTGCGCCTGCGCATGTGCGGATTGCAATTCAGCGCTTCCGCGCATGCGCAAGGCACAATTTAGCGCTTCTGCGTATGCGTGACCCCCAAAACCCGGAAGTAACCTGTTCCGGTACTTTTGGGTTTCGGCGGGTCCGTAACCCAAAAAAACGCAACCTGAAGCGTCTGTAACCCGAGGTATAACTGTATACCCAGGTGTTACTGAAATGTATACCTACTGTTTCACTAAAGGGCTTTCGACTTTGTGCGCTCATTTACCAAAGACGCGCCGTGCCAGCAGCGGGGCTAGTCATTCACAATGGCGGCGCTTGTCAGACGTGGGGGCGCTGGGTGGATCTTTGCACCCTGGTGGCGCATACACTAAAGACTCCCCTTGGTCTGACCAAGGCAGCATCATAATAATAATAATAATAATAATAATAATAATAATAATAATAATAATTTATTCCCCGCCCATCTGGCTGGGTTTCCCAGAAGAGAGCAGGTATCTCTGTGACTAGAAAGCGGGCTTCACGGCATCTCGCTTCCTCTGCTGCCAGCTCCCTGCAGCACCTACTGCTATTGGGACCTGATCCTGCAGGCACCCAAGTTCTGCAAGCATGATGGATCTGCTTAGCAGGCTGAGCCAAAGCCCTAGCGAGGGGTTTTGGCTTCCTCTCGTGCTATAAAAAGCAGCCTTTTTTATGATGATGTACTTACAATGTGGAAAATTCCCCCTTTAAAAACGAGGTAGAGGGAGATTGTAAACATTCAATTAACTGCCTTTGGTTACCGGCTGATAACAGTTTCGTTCCTGGCATTTGGAGGAGGACGTTTCAGCCGACAAAAGGTTTATGCTCTATTAATACGATTAATTGGCTTTAAAAGTGCTACTGGAATCTAATGTTCCATTACTGCGTGGCGAGACACCCTCCTGTCCTATTGCTGCAAAAGAAAAAAAAAGCCATTTGTTGAGGGAGGGATATTGTCTAAAGCTTTGAAGAGCCACATTTCCCAAGATCCTCAAATTAGGGATTTTTTTAGTTTGTCACTGATTTTATCTTTGGAATATTTTAATTATTTCATTTCCCGATGTCTTCATTGTCTTTCCTTTTCTGAAAACTGCTTTGAGGTTTCGAGGGGTGATTGTTTACAATCTACAATTCTACGAAATTACTACGGCGAAGCAAATATTCTTACCGCTGTATTTGATCACGCGAATGGTCGAGTCTCCGTCTCCGAATATGGTGACCGGGGTCAGGCGGACTTCGTAAGCCTCAGGCTTGATCAGCTCGGTCAGGTTGTAGGTGATCAATTCTCCCTTCTGGATCTTCAGGTTCACAGCAATTTCCTGCTCCCACCAGCGCTGCTGTCCGGCCTAGAAGCAAGAGGCGAGAAGGTTGCTGAGTTCCAGATGAGCAAATCACGCAAATCAGCAGCGCAAAACCCGGCAAAACTTGAGAAAACCAAAAAGATGTTTATTTATGAAAGATATTAGTTCAGGCATAGGCAAACTTGGCCCTCCAGAGGTTTTGAGACCACATTTCCCATCATCCCTGACCACTGGTCCTGTTAGCTAGGGATAATGGGAGTTGTAGTCCCAAAACATCTGGAGGGCCGAGTTTGCCTATGACTGTATTGGTTGCTTACTTTTTTGCCCGGAAACTGAAAACGAAGTACAGAACAACTTGGGGAAGAAAACTACTGTATTTTTCGCTCTATAAGACACACTTTCCCCCTCCTAAAAAGTAAGGGGAAATGTGTGTGTGTTATGGAGCGAATGCAGGCTGTGCAGCTATCGCTGAAGCCAGAACAGCAAGAGGAATGGTTGGACAGCAAAAGCACCGATCCCTCTTGCTGTTCTGACTTCGCTTCGCTGGAGAGGCGCTGCACAGAGAGGGAGAGAATATTTTTTTTCTTGTTCTCCTCCTCTAAAACTAGGTGCATCTTGTAGTCAGGTGCGTCTTATAGAGCGAAAAATACGGTACATAAAACCAGGAAAAAGATATACTGTACGTTGAAACAGGCCACCCACTCTAAAAGACCACAGATAGTTAAAATCGAAAGGCCTGGTTTAAAAGGAATGTTTTTGCACTTGAAGGATGGTGCCAGGCAAGCATCCCAGGGAAAGCCTCATTACGCAAATGAGGAGCCACCACTGAAAAGGCCCTGTTCTGATGCAGTCACCCTCCAGACCTCCCATGGAGGGAAGCACATGTCAAAGGGACTCAGGTGATAGTCCTAGGGTCTGGGTCAGTTCATATGGGGAATATCCCATGAATGGCTGCCCCCTTTGACCTCAGTGGGTCACAGCCATGGCAGGAGAATTAGGGAATCACATGCGGATCTTCATTCATTTGCTCAAATCTCAATTCCAATGGTGTTCCTTTGCTCTCGGCACCTGTTCCAAGACATGCTTGGAGTGGCGAAGGGTCGTGGTCTGCATGCCAATTGCCCCAGCCTCTGTCCCCTGGCATCTCCTGGCATGGCTGGGAAAGAAAGAAATCCGCTGTCTGAAGTGCTGGAGAGCCACTGTCCACACCAAGCATTGAAAGCACTACGATGCCTCACTTTATCATATGTGGTGGGATTGTAACGTAATTAAATTTTTTTGGGAAATGATATACAACGAATTGAAGAAAATGTTCCATTTAACATTTGTTTAAAAACCCCGAGGCATTTTTGTTGGGGATTGTAGGGAAAGACCTGCCAAAAAAGTTGAAAAACATCTTCATGTCTGTGACAACGGCCACGAGAGTTCTGGTAGCACAAGGATGGAAGACGGAAGAAACCCCAGCTAAAGAATCATGGCAAGAAATATTGATGGACTATGCAGAACTGGCAAAACTGGCATACAAGCTATGGGACAAGGATAACTGTGACTTTAAGGATGAATGGGAACCCTTTACAAAGCATTTGAAGATGCAACAAAGAGACTGGACTCCTTGGCTGGTTTTGAATAAACATTCACAATCTTTTTATTGATAATAATCAGCTAAATAGTTTGAGGATCTATACAACTGTGTAACATGCAGAAAACAGCATTTTTAGAGAAAACAAAGACTGGAACCGAGGGAAGCTGAGGGGTGGGGGAGGGTGGGTTTTGTGTGGGAGGGGGGAAGGGAGGAAAAATGGGGGAAAAACAAGGATGATATGTTTTTGGATAATATGTCTTGTTATAATTTTGAATAATAATAAAAAAGAAAGCACTACGATGCCACATTAAACAGTTGCATCACAGGGGGTTGGGCTAGATTACGCTTGTGGTCCCTTCCAGCTCTAAGATTCTACGATTTCTATGTATGTAGAGAGAAAACCCTCTCAATCAGTTCAGAACGAAGTCTGGCTGGTGGAGGCAATTGCCTTGTCTTCATAAACCGAGTCTTTTAACAAACCTTTGCCCAACCACAGTGCGTAGGCTTGATTTCCTTTGACATCCTGCGCTAGCCTGGTTGATGGGAACAAACCGCTCAAGGTGCAAGGAAGCCAGAGCGGAGATGCCTCTTTAAACATCGCTTCTTTCCCTGGGAAATTGCATCGGGAGACGGTTCGCTTGCAGAGAGAGAGTTTCCATTTGACCCGAGAGGGAGATGGATGGGCCACGCTCCATTATTCATTAGGATGTAAGTGAGCAAATTTGTTTGCTTGTTTTGAGATCTTACGGCCGATTTCCAAGGCCGTTCTCTCACAGAGCTGCTTCCGACATGTAAAACGGCAATAGAGCCCTGAAGAACGGATCAAAAAAGCAATAAAAGCCCACTCTCTATGCTTTCCAGAAGTGATTGAAGCCAATCCCGCCCCCCCCCCCATGTAACAAGCTTTCCCAGCTAGATGAGAAGGTCTTTGCACCAGGAGTTCATTTGTTTTGAATTGCCCTGTGATATTCGGGTGAAATGCGGTATACAAATTTAATAATAAACAAACAAATCAATAAATTTGGGATTGTTTTAAAAATGATTTTCAGTTACATTTCTGCACCCTCCACCCACTGTTTTAAAAACAACTTTAGTTGCTTCATGATATGTCTGTTAAAAAAAAAAGTCTTGCGGCAAATATGCAAAAGGACATTCCTAAAGTAATCAGTTTAATCATAAAAAAACCACAATTGAAAAGATAGAGCTTGACAACAACGTCAAGGGAGCCCTCCTGGATGAGGCCAGCGGCCAATCATGTCCAGCTTCCTGTTCTCATAGAGGCTATGATAAGAATTTTAAGGTCCAAGATATATAATAAATGTTCATAAGTGTACCAACCAAGCACGTACATAGATCAGCACAGGAAGACCAACATGAAACCATTTTTGATTCCCAAACTGACCAAATGTTTTCTCTGCAAGGTCAAAAGAAAATGGAAAAGCCTCCCCATTGTCTTTTCCTTCACAAATCCTGTCTTAAAGGTATGTCTGTCTGTGTTTGAATAGGGTGACCCTGTGACCTGGCTCAGGAACTAAGTATTTATCATTACAAAAGACTGGCCAGGCTCCCCAGGGTATCCAGTCAAGTGAGCATTAACACGTAACCCCGTCAGATGAGATAAACAATGCACTCAGATTTCTGCTGTAGACCGCCTTTTCTGTGATGTATGTATGATGTATGGAGGGGTGGTCTGGAGCTCCAGGGCAGGGAATTTAAAATTTCTATATAAGGGCAGGCACACCTTTGTTCTGGGTTCCTCCTTTCCTGCATGTGAGGGGAGCACTCTGTTGCAACAGATCAATAAAGATCAGGCTTTGTTATGTACTGAGTTGAATAGAATCCAAACTGCAGCAGTCTGATTGGTCCTAGAACAATAGGATCCAAACTGCAGCAGTCTGATTGGTCCTAGAACAATAGGATTCAGAATGCAGCAGTCTGATTGGTCCTAGAACAATGCAGCAGTATGATTGGTTGGCAGGAACCACCCAATCATGCTCCAGATAGAAGTGAATCCACAACCTGATTGGCTTACAGTAGAATTCCAGAATGAGCCAATCATGTGCAGCCCATTGTGTAAATAATGTATATAAAGCAGATACTTTGAGGGGACTTTCATTCATTCCTCCTCACCACTATGAGCTGAATAAAGAGCATGAAATCCACTCTCGACTCTGAGTATATTTCAGGCTTACTAGCTGCTTTGCTTCTCAATATTCTCTGGTTGGCCTCTGTTATTTTCTCCTAACAATAGTAAACCTACATAAGGACTCTGTATGTGCTCTTGGATACCCCATAAGGGAAAAAGGGCAGATTTTCGTTTACAATCAGGCCAAGCAAATAATTGGGGCAAACTCGCAAGTAGATTTGAGAACAGCAGCAATTCTCCCTTCCTGTGGTTTCCAACTGCACAGTCAGAGCCAAGCCATACTGGCCAGAAGCCTTCAATAGCCCTCTCCTCCAAGAATCTTATGCGCCCTTGAGGACTAACACCTTTGCTATGGCATAAACTGTAGTCCACGAAAGGCAACCAGCACGTTAGTTTTTAAGATACTGCAAGACTCTTTGTTGTCTCCATTTAAGTGTGTCAGCAGAATCAACAAGTTTGGCTCGGAATGGAGAATTAAAGATGCCCAACTCAGCCCCAGTTAAAATGGCAAGGAGAGCGACCTGGAAGAAAAGATGGCGTGGCATTTAATGATTTGTGCATCACTTAGCTGCAAAAGAGCAGAGTTGTGTCCTGACACATGTAACCGCAGACCGCCTGGGACAGGAGAATAATTGGGCTATCTGCAAGATGAATTTAAAGGGGAGACAGCAATTTCAGAACATGCTGAAAGTTTGCTTTGAACTTCCCATTGCTGGTATTATTTAAATTTGTGGACAAGACCATTATATACAAATGAAATAGAAAAGAAAAAAATAAAAAGAATATGGTGGGGGGGGGGGGAGATAGCATAGCAAGCAAGCAAGCAAGCAAACAAACAAACACCCTCTACAGTATGGTGAATAAACTGAAAGGAAAAAAATATCATTTACATTGGAATTCCAGAAATGTGAAAACAGGGCCTACCTCTCCATTAATTTGTTTTTCATGATTGTGTTTCTCTCATAATTTTTTATCATTAAGGCAGTTTGCCAAATTTTTCTTAACCAATTAGACACGGTAGGGGGGAATCTTTATTTTTCCATTTCCCCGCGAGACACTGTTCTGCTGCTGTTAGCAGTGTGGTAATAAGCTGTAAATCAGTATTAATGGCTTCGTTTTATAGTTTGAAGGGCAACCAACATGATCGGGGTGTGTGTGTGCGTGGAGACAATGATGGCGTCCGATGGCCAAGCTGGCTATGCCTGTGCCTCCCCAGGAGGAAGTTGCTGGAAATTGCTGGGGGCGAAAGGGCTCTTGGGATTGGATCCTGCTCCCCTGTTTCTCATAGGCAACTGCTCAGCCCCTGTGAGAACAGCTAGCAGGTTCTTCTTACGCTCTTAGTCCTAGTGCTTCGTAAGACAAACCACATATAAATATTCCTTACATTCTGCACGCAGCTCAGAGGACTTGACGTTCATCCAGGCTTGTGTGTTGAGCATGCTGCTTTATGGAAGTTGATCGTGGGCAACTTACAACCACCAGGAGTGATGCCTCAATGCCTTCCACATGCATTGCATCAATAATAATAATAATAATAATAATAATAATAATAATAATAATAATATTTTATTTATATCCCACCCTCCCCAGCCAAAGCCGGGCTCAGAGTGGCTAACAAAAGTAAAAATAGCACAATTTACACAAAACCACAGTCAATTAATTGAAATACATTCTAAAATCAGTTCAGAATCAAATGAATGGAAACCATTGGGCTAGAGTTCTATGAGGATTACAGAAGGAGAGAGGGGGTCATGCTGTGCCTTGGCCAAAGGACTGGTGGAACAGCTCTGTCTTGCAGGCCCTGCAGAAAGATGTCAAGTTCCACAGGGCCCTAGTCTCTTGTGACAGAGAGTTCCACCAGATCGGGGCCATGGCCGAAAAAGCCCTGGCTCTGGTTGAGGCCAACCTAACCTCTCTGTGGCCTGGGACCTCCAAGATGTTTTTGTTTGAAGACCATAAGGTCCTCCGTGGGACATAGCAGGAGAGGCGGTCCCGTAGGTACGAGGGTCCTAGGCTGCGTAGGGCTTTAAAGGTTAAAACCAGCACCTTAGACCTGATCCTGTACTCCACCGGGAGCCAGTGTTGGGCACCACATGGCAGGAGAGAATCTCAAACAAAGATGTGCTCTCCCAAACCCACATTCCCAGCATGTTCACACTCTTGTCTCTGCAATGTCTACGCTGGTTTGGTCACGTCCACACAATGGAAGATGGCAAGACCCCCAAGGACACGCTCCATGTGGAACGAGCTTCAGGCACCAGGCCTGTTGGCAGAAGAACTCTGTGCTACAAAGATGCTTATCAATGTGACATGAAGTCTGGCGACATCAACCCCGCCATGTGGGAATCCCTTGCAGACGACCGCAGTGCCAGCAAACAGCCAGCGGTGACCATAGGAGGAATGGCCGCTGGGAGGAGCACCGAGAGAAGGAACTCCCTGGTGCATCTGCAGCAGCACAACCGGGTACCTTCCTCTGCCCTGCTGCAACAAAACATGTCTCTCCCATATTGGTTTCTACAGCCACAGCAGGCGCTGTAACTCCTCAACAGTCTGACTTCATCCACAAAGGTGCACTGTTCCATTCAGGGCTGTCTTTAGCATATGCGGCGCGGGGGTTCAAAAAACTGCCCAGTGCCCCCATTTTTTGGAGGGGGGGGAGGCCAAAGTTGTGGAGCTTTTTGGGGGGTGGGCATGCAACTCTCCCCCATGCCGCTGTGAGAGGAGAGCAATCACCACAGAGGGTGGGAGGAGGCCAGCTGTCTCGGCGCCCGCAGCTGGAAAGCGGCTGTCGGCTGGCCTGACTCTTTTCAATCCCTGGACTCCAAGTCTCGGCCCCGGACTCTCGGCCTGGTGCCCCTGAGAGCCTGGCGCCCGGGTGCCCCACACCCCTAGCGCCTATGGGTAAGGCGGCCCTCGTTCCATTGTCTCCTGAGACAGACAGATGCCAAAGCAACATGCAGGTGCCTGAATAAAAAGAGAGCTTTAAGGTGAATCTGTACATTGCTTGCTTTTCCTCAAACAGCATTGATTGAGGCCTTTTGCCAGCTTGTGATGGTCACCCATACATAAGAGAGAGGGGGGGGCAGACAATGACAGGTCCTGTTCCCTTTCACTGGCTTCGTCTCCTCCTGCGGAGCTTGAGTGACAGCTCAATTTTTTCAGCTCCGAGGGATCTTGGTGATCGACGCCGTTGCAGCCGGAGGGGTGGTGGGTGCGGGAGGGAGGACAGCTCGCTCTGGAAACTTAAAGGTTTTCAACTTTCACAAGATTGTTACCCGTCAAAACCCTCTTGACATGTGTTTAGCACTCGCTCTGTCAGGGAACAGCGGCAGAATGACAAGAGGTGCTGTTTAAGGAATTCTGCCACAGAGCCGGGCGATTGATCTCCGGTAGAATCTGGGTCGTTTCTCACTCAGATCCAGACAGACTTTTGTCTCGCTGGGAAATTAAAAATAAAATAAAATAAGCATCTGCATTCACGAGAGGGCAGGGATGGTTTGCCACTTCCAAGACTGCCTGAGCTGTGTCTGAGCACCGCAACGGGTGGAGGCAACTCAGAGAAGTCTCTTTCGAAGTTGCACCATGCAGTGAGACATCATTGCTCCCGTCAGTTTACTCTCTCGCCATTTATTCCTTGTTATTCAACAAGAAGCCTTGGAAGAAGGATGAAGGGAAGAAAGGGAGGCAGGCGGGTGGTGAATCATCCATCCATCTGCGCAGGGAAGGACTGTTCCTGCTCCATCTGGCAAGTGACTGACACCCTTATCTGCCCTTTCAGGATCCTGGAAGTTGCCGATATCGCCTCCTGTGTCCTCCCATCAATCAAGATGTGATTGACGTGGCTTTGAATAGGCTCCTCCACTTGCCATTTCTGGAGTCTGCTCGGAACCACTGACGAAACTCTCTAGAAAACAGGAGGGCAAAAGAGCATGGGTGCTGGATCAGGCCAGTGGGCCATCTGCGGCTGCAACCATCAACGCTTCTCAAGGGCATTGGCTGGAAACAGTATAGGACTCTTGTACTCACATCCCGCTTGCTGGTTTCTCCTCGGGACATCTGGTTGTGAGAACAGGATGCGGGAATGGATGGACCGCTTGCATGATTCTGCAGGATATTTGTACGTCCTTTAGCTAGTCCAACATCCTGTTCCCAGGATGCTCCATTGGGAATGATGATGGTGGTGGTGGTGATGATGATAATAATAATAATTAATTTATTACTTATAACCCGCCCATCCGGCTGGGTTTCCCCAGCCACTCTGGGCGACTCTCAACAGAATATTTAAAACAGCATAAAACAGTTATATGCCGCTCATATGACTGGGTTTCCCCAGCCACTCTGGCCTGCTCCCAACAAAATAGCAAAAGATCAAACATCGAAAACTTCCCTGAACAGGGCTGCCTTCAGATGTCTTCTAAAAGTCTGGTAGTTGTTCTCTTTGACATCTGAAGGGAGGGCGTTCCATAGGGCAGGTGCCACTACCAAGAAGGCCCTCTGCCTGGTTCCCTGTAACATGGCTTCTTGCAGCGAGGGAACCAGCAGAAGGCCCTCGGTGCTGGACCTCAGTGTCCGGGCAGAACAATGGGGGTGGAGACGCTCCTTCAGGTATGCAGGGCTGAGGCCGTTTAGGGCTTTAAAGGTCAGCACCAACACTTTGCATTGTGCCCGGAAATGTACTGGGAGCCAATGTAGGTCTTTCAAGACCGGTGTTATGTGGTCTCGGCAGCCACTCCCAGTCACCAGGCTAGCTGCCGCATTCTGGATTAGTTGGAAGCCCATAAGCAGGACCTGAATGCATTTTGTCTCTCTGCTCTTATCATACATATTCTATGTTTCTCTGGCCTCAAGAGATCTGCACTGCAGGGGTCATCCCTAGATTAAAGCGGGTTGGTCTAGATGACCCTCTGGGTCTCTTCCTAACCTACAATTCTATGATTCCAGCCAAGATTTTGCACATGGAGAAATGAAGAGCTCTGGATTTTTATTTTTACTTATTTTTCCTAAAGCACAGGCATAGAGGATATTTTGTTTTTGTTTAGCGAAAAGCTTCATTTAAGTTCTAAAAAACCCCACGTTGCTCTGCTCTAACAACACAAAACACCCCGAGCTCCTCAGAACTCCACGGGGCAGCCTTTTTGACAGCCTCACTTTGTAATGCCTATCAGAAAGCCTCTAAGGCCCAGACTGGCGTGGAGCTGCAAAGGCTTTTAAAATGCGGGAAATGAAGAGCTTTGTTTAAGCACAGATTGAAATGGAGGGAGCACAGAGTGACTTGGAAAAAGATCAGAATTTTGTTTAGCCTGGAGAACAGAAGATTGAGAGGAGATATGATTTGTTGTTGTTTAGTTGTTGAGTCGTGTCCACCTCTTCATGACCCCCTGGACCAGAGCACGCCAGGCACTCCTGTCATTTACTGTCTCCCGCAGTTTGGTCAAACTCATGCTGGTAGCTTCGAGAACACTGACCCACCATCTCGTCCTTTTGTCCCCTTCTCCTTGTGCCCTCCATCTTCCCCAACATCAGGGTCTTTTCCAGGGAGTCTTCTCTTCTCATGAGGTGGCCAAAGTACTGGAGCCTCAGCTTCAGGATCTGTCCTTCCAGTGAGCACTCAGGGCTGATTTCCTTCAGAATTGAGAGGTTGGATCTTCTTGCAGTCCATGAGATTCTCAAGAGATAGGACAGCTATGTTCAAATATCTGAAGGGCTGCCCCATGGAAGATTTCTTGATTTCTCCTGCTCCAGATGTTAGGACCCAAACCAAAGAATTCAAATGATACGAAAGGAGGTTCTGACTCAACATTAGGAAGAACTTTCAGAGGGCAAGAGCTGTTCAGTAGCACAGTGCTCTACCTTGGAAGGTAGAATCAAAGAAGGCGCTCCAAGAATCATCTAGTCCAACCCCCTGTACTGGAGCCAGTGGACTCTCCTTCGTTGGAGGTTATTAAGCAGAGGATGGATGGCCACCTCTCAAGGTTTCTTCAGTTGTGATTCCTGCATTAACAGCAACCACTTCCCAAAAGCCTGTCAGACCAAGAAAGTCTTCACCTGCTAGCAGAAGGACTGCAAGGAGGGAGCCAGTCTGGCCTCTCTGGGGAGGGAGTTCCAAAGTTGCCTGGGAGCGGCCACCACCAAGAAGGCCCTGTCTTGAATCCCCATCAGGCATGACTGGGAGGGTGATGACACCAAGAGAAGGGCTTCCCTGGAAGATCTCTAAGCCTGGGAAAGGTTGTATGAAGGAATGCAGTCTTCCAGATAGCTTGGACCTAAGTCATATTCAAGCCAGCATCTGACATCAGAATCACAAGACAGAGAAGCCAATAGGAGAACACTTCAGTCTCCCAGGACATTTAATACAGGATCTCAAAGCAGCTGTCTTATTGCAAAAGAATTTCAGAAAAAGACTTCAAAGAGAAGTTGCTGAATTACAATTTATCACTAAACTGAAAGCTATGGAGAGACTTGGTCTGAATAGAGATATTGGATTCCTCTCTCATTACATATGCTAATCATCTGCATATTATCCCTTGCTTTTTCCTGTAGGACTAATTGCAGTCGTTAACAGTCATCAACAGGTTGACCATACCCATTGAGTCAATCTCCCATCTCTACTCCCCTCCTGAGAAAAACCCCACCCCACCCTCCCACTATATATAAGGGTCTGGTGACTTCTATTTCAGTGTATCTGAAGAAGTGTGCATGCACACAAAAGCTTATACCCAGAACAAACTTAGTTGGTCTCTAAGGTGCTACTAGACATTTAAAAATATTTTTTAATATATTTCAAACCAGCAGTTTGAATTGTTCCAGTGGTGCTGCAGCAGCAATCTCCTTGATGTCAACAGGATAGCAGCATCCCCAAGCCCACCTGAGGGCTGCCAGGAAGTTTTCGGTGTGCAAGGTACTTCCGCGTCTGCTCTCCAACAGAGGGGAACCAAAAAGAACCCCTGTGTTGCAATAAGAGCCAATCACAGCAATACAAACCCAACACGTAGGCTAATAGTTAGTAGGGAATATATAATCGAATAATGATATCATTCAAATTATAGGAGTAAGCCAATCAAAGTTCATATGTACAACATAGCAGAATGGTAGCAAGGACCGTCAAGCCGTGTGTTCAAAACAGATGTCTAAGGACAGTCTCACAACAGTCTTTCAAAAGTTTCAACAGAAGATGTCTCAAAAGTTTCAAAAGTAAAGTCTCTCAATAGCCTTTCAAAGGTTTCAACGGAAGACGTCTCATAAGCCTCAAAAGAATAGTGTCTCCAGTGTTTTGTAATAGTCTTCATTAGCCGATATTTTTCAACAGAATATGTAAGTAAGATTCATGCTAAGGATCAGTGCTCACTAGATAGTCAGCAGCAGCTACATTATCTAGTGAGCACTGATCCTTAGCATAAATCTTTTGAAAGACTGCTTTGAACACACGGCTTGACATGAGTTCCCTTTGTTCGGTCCCTGCTCCTGCCAACCTAGCAGTTCGAAAGCACGTCAAAGTGCAAGTAGATAAATAGGTACCGCTCTGGCAGGAAGGTAAACGGTGTTTCTGTGTGCTGCTCTGGTTCGCCAGAAGTGGCTTAGTCATGCCGGCCACATGACCCGGAAGCTGTCTGCGGACAAATGCCGGCTCCCTCAACCTGTAAAATGAGATGAGCACCGCAACCCCAGAGTCGTCCGTGACTGGACCTTACGGTCAGGGGTACCTTTAACACATTCTGACGTATCAGGTGCCAAGCCTAAGTGACATTGCGATCAACACAATCCCTTTTATGTGCTTGGGAGTTCTTCCAAAATCATTACCATGGAAGGTAATAATTACCTCCACTATTTTAGTGTTGGCCACCCATAAACCTCTTGCAAACAAGATCCGAAGAGCTCTGTGGGTTTTGCTGCTTTAGAAGAGAGCTCTTCTCCCGGTTAACTTGGCCCTGGATGGCGTCTGGAATAAAACCCAAGTGTCAGATTGTGGATTAAGCACCCGCACTCCAACAGGGTGGTTAATTTAAGAAATCAAGGCAAGGCAATCTAAACCTCTCAGTTGGAGCACTCGACACCCGCTCTCCAAAATCAACTCTTTGCCAAAGATGGAAATGAGATGATGTTTTCTCCAAGAAAAGTGTGTGGAAATTTTGACACACAAAAAAAGGTCTCAGCCATTTTTATTTTGCATAGTTTGAGAGCTCCTTTAGCACAGCAGCTGTGAGATGAAAAATCCTCCATTTATCGCTTTGTTTTTATTCCGTTTTTCAGAGTGAGAAACCCTCCTGAGGCAGCTCACGGCTATTTTAAAACTTAAAATGACAAAAAATGGTTGATATGCAATTAAAGATGATTAAAACCAGCCAGACAACAGGAACTCACCGCCAGCATGTATGACAAAATCAACCAAACAGCAAGCAAAACAAAAAAAGTTTTGGAGGACTGCTTAAAGGCAGCTACTGTTAAGGACATTCCACAGATGTGGAGCCAACACCAAGAAAACCCTGACTCTGGCAACTGCCAGTCGGAAGGTGGAGCAGAAAGTAAGTCTGTTTTCGGGGGCTGAGCATCTTCCAGCATTGAAGGGGGTTGGTCTAGATGACCCTCAGGGCCTCATCCAGCTCTACCATTCTAGGATTCTATGATTCTATATGGGTTCTTCAAGGAGTTCCTCAAATAGCTTGGTTCCAGTGCGACCTAAATTGACAGATTCCTCATCATTCCTCATCATGGCCTAGGACCCTTGTACCTACAGGACCGCCTCTCCCGGTATGCCCCATGGAGGACCTTAAACAGCAACACCCTAGTGGTCCCGGGCCCTAAGGAAGCCAGACTAGCCTCAACCAGAGCCAGGGCCTTTTCAACACTGGCCCCGACCTGGTGGAACGCTCTGACTCATGAGACCAGGGCCCTGCAGGATCTGATTTCTTTCCGCAGGGCCTGTAAGACAGAGTTGTTCCGCCTGGCCTTTGGTTTGGAGCCCATTTGATTCCCTCCCCCTTTTTCTTTTTCCTTTCTCCTCCTGCGATGAGGCTGCATTTTAATATTTTAATGTTTCAATATTTTAATTGTTGTATTTTATTCTTGTTTTTAAGTTGTATTCATTCAACTTGTTTTTATTATTGCTCGTTAGCCGCCCTGAGCCCGGCCTTGGCTGGGGAGGGCGGGGTATATATAAATTTTTTATTATTATTATTATTATTATTATTATTATTATTATTATCATCTTTAGCAGGGCTTAAACAGACAGAAAAGTGTGGTGGACACTTTTGGAACTCCCTGCTTATTGATACCAGGGAAGCACTTCCACTGTATTCTTCTCAGCGCCTGCGGAAGCACATTCTTTTTTAGACCAGCCTACCCAGATGTTTAGGAAGTTTGAATTTTACTGAGTTTTAGTCTACTCTATTGTGGCTTTAACTGTGTGTATGTTTTAAATGATGGTTGTAAAAGTTTTAGTGATGATTTGAATTTTTTTTGTATCTTTGAGTTTTTTCCTACAATCAAGTGGCATATAGATTTTATGAAATAATAATAAGAATAATAAATTTTATTTATATCCCACCCTCCCCAGCCGAAGCCGGGCTCAGGGCGGCTAACAACAATAAAACAGTACAAAAGTACTACACAACACTCTAAAATCATTCATTATAAAATTAATTCAAATCAAGCCACTGATGGAATGGAATGAATGGAAAATAAATAAAAACAAACCCCAGCCCGCTCCATAAAGACGAGAGCCGCCTAAATATATACAATTTGTCTGCCATTGAAAGTCATCCAAATATTCCAATCCCTGGATAGCCGGATAGCTCAGCTGGTCAGAGCCTGGTCCAGATGATGCCAAGGTTTGGCCACAGGGCTGGTTCCCCTCCCTGACTTTAGGACATTGCCATAAAAAAATTGAAAGTGATGGACTTTTTGACAGTGCAGAAAAGGTTTCCAAAAGACAGAAAATGGATTCATGGAATCGTAGAATTGTAGAGTTCTACAATGCAGGGATCTTAGCTAAAACATCCATGGCAAGTGGTCATTCAAGCTCTGTTGAACAGCTCTTCCTGTCAGAAAGTTCTTCCTGCTCTTTAGTTAGAATCTCCTTTCCTGTCATTTGAATCCATCGATTGGGGTCCTGCCCTCTGCAGCAGCAGAAAACAAGCTTCCTCCATCTTCCGCTTCGTAGCCCTTCAGATATTGGAAGGTGGCCATCATCTCCAATGTCAGTCTTCTTCTCTTCTCCAGGCTAAACACACTGAACTCCTACAGCCATTTCTCATCAGGCTTGGTTTCCAAATCCGTCACCTTCTTCGTCAACCTCCCCTGGACACCTTCAGCTCCAACCTCTATCCCTAACCAGCGTGTGTATGGCACAGCAGAAAACTGGATTTGCAAAAGCAGAGGGTAAGGAACACACTTTTGAACAACAGAGGAGAAACAGAAATGGTGAAGGATGTTCTTGGTACAGATCCAGTTGCAAGATGGACCAAAGTTGGTGTCTGAAAAGATCCATGCAGTTGTGTAAAGGATGTGACTGTTAGAATTCCTGCTCCATGATTGCAGTTGTGGGATTTTTATCTATCACATGACGGTGCATGTTTTGACTCCACAGAGTGGGAAGTGACAGAGACAGGATGTTTGTGTTATTGTGTTCCGTGAAGTGGGACTGTTGTCCTTTGCTCTTTTTCTCTTTGCTGTCTGATGCTAGAGAGAGAGGGAGCCATGTTGCAGTGCTCAGTGTGTGTTCATATGTAAATAAAGTAGATTAGCCAAAATGCTGAGTTGCTGAGGTCTGTTACACATGATGCGCAAACTCTGCAGATCCCTAAGTGTGCCGGTGTTGGTTGGCATCGGTCGCTGTGATGTTCGGGCTGAAGAAAGCTTTTGAAGCTCCTGAACTATCGACCAGGAGGGAGAGAACATGCCAGTTGGGCATGCGTCTCTGCCAGGGTCCTACTTGAGTGTAGGACGAGCTCCTGACAGTGACTGTGCCTTTAAGCCACACAGAGATGCACACTCAACCACACAAGGATTTCACTAGGGATGAACTGATGTTCCCTGCTCTGCTTTCCAACAATGGAAACATGGCAGATGGTGAGCCACAATCCACAACAGTTAATGTGGAGCCTCAACCTCCTTGGACAAATCTGGATAGCAAGAATTGTATAAGATTCTTACCACACCTGAAATCGACAGCACAATCCTCACCACGCCTTCTCAGAAGGAATTCTCACGGCTTTCAGTGAGAACGTAAGCTTGCCTTTATCTGCAATCCCAGGTAAAGATGAGTAAGACTGTAGCCCTAAATATGTGGCACGTAGCACAGCTGCCTTTCCCACGGGCAAAAGGGGTCACAGGACCATGGATGATTTTTTTAAGTGTTACGGTTGCAGATGAGGAAAGTCCCTTGAGCTGATTTTTCTTTTTTCTTTTTAACATGTGGGTGAGAATTTGATCTGCCTTCAAGCCACCCCAGGAAGACTGGTGTGCCTAAAGATCAAACTGTATTATTTAACACTCATTCCCACTCCTTATCAGGTTCCACAACTGAGTCAAAGAGGGATATTCACTTCTGCAAATGTGTTTGCATTGAGAGATTTCTTGAACGTTATCGCTGGGCAGACTAACTCTTAAGCAAATTCGCAGCAGGTGTTAACAGGGAAGAAGGCGTCTAATTATCACCCTGGCTCCAGGAGATATCACGGCATAATGAAGGAAGAGAGCGGAGTCTCTTTCTCTCTTCCTCAAACAAACACACACGTGAAAATCCCCATTTGCAGTTGAGTCACATAACACAGTCAAGAGCAGCTCCACGTGAAGGCTCCCTGATGGGCACTTCAGGACATTTAAAAGATTGCGGCTGTTTATTTGAAAGATGCCCTACTCACCCTTCACCATAAGGTTCCAAGGTGGGTGAGAACAATACACTGATAGAACTGTAGAGTTGGAAGGGATCCCCAAAGGTTCTCTAGTCCAACCCTCTGCAATGCAGGAATCCCAATGAAAGTATCCATGGCAGGTGGCCAGCCAAGCTCTGCTCAGAAACCTCCAGTGGAGAGCCCACCATTTTCCAAGGTAGACTGCTCTACTGTTGAATGGTTCTTGCCTAATATTTAGCTGGAATCTGTGGGAATGTTCAGGGATGCAGGAGAGGATATATTGTGTGATTATAGCCTTTCCAACTTGTGTAAACAAGTTCATAATTTAGCAGAGTAACATTCCTTTAAAAACTCACAGCAGATGCGTTTGCTCAGGCTCGCTAAGGCCTCTGTAATAACTGTTCTGGTATTTTCCCCTTATTCCCTCATAACAGATAAGACACGACACAGTCTTCTATAAAAGTATAAAAAGAGTTTACTCACATTCTGTTCACAATCAGATCCCAGAAGGCAGACTTAGCTTAGAAAAGTAACATACACCTGGAAACTATCTCATAAGGAGACAGTCCCTTTGTCCTCTCTTGGCTGGAGGCCAAGAGAGCATCTTTGGCTAAGCAGATGTTGCTTCTTTGATGCATGTAGTCAAAGAGAGAGAGGTTGCTGCCCTGCGCTTTTGTCGTTACCTGCACAGGTGAGGCCACGGCCACCTCTAGTCACATGTCCCAGCCCAGAAGGAAACAGGAAGTTTACCTGCTGGCTGGACAAACACTCCTCCCCATGTGTAAACATGTTCACTCTAGGAATGTTGTACTTGACTGCTCTTGTGTTTCACATCCCACAGAATCTCCTCCCTTCCAGAGCAATAGAAGAAAAGCTTGCTCCATCTTCCATGTCATGTTACAGCCCTTTGGATCTTTGAAGACAACAATCATCTCACCCCAAAGTCCTCTCTTCTCCAGGCTAAACAACCACAACTTCCTAAACCAGGGAGTGGCACCATCGCTGAGGTTTTGCAGTGTCCACATTTATGGATTTGCACTTAATGAATGAACGAACCAATTAACCAAATGAATGCAAATGGATGTTCTTTGCACCCCCTTCCTGGCCCAGTCACCATAACTTTAGGGGACGGTCCATAGATGAAGGAGAAGAAGAAGAGTTTGGATTTGATATCCCGCTTTATCACTACCCTTAGGAGTCTCAAAGCGGCTAACATTCTCCTTTCCCTTCCTCCCTCTGTGAGGTGAGTGAGGCTGAGAAACTTCAGAGAAGTGTGACTAGCCCAAGGTCACCCAGCAGCTGCATGTGGAGGAGCGGGGAAGCGAACCCGGTTCATCAGATTAGGAGTCCACCTCTCTTAACCACTACACCACATTGATTTGAGCCTCTTCTGGTAGGGGCCATTTGTGACCATTCACTTCTTCACACGGTGCAGAGGTAGACTGTGGAACTCCCTGCCACAGGAGGCAGAGATGACCACCGATTTGGATGGCTGCAAAAGAGGACTGGACCAATTCATGGAGGAGGAGAGGGCTATTGATGGCTACTATCCAGGACGGCTTTGCTCTGACTTCACGGCCAAATGCTTCTGAAGACCAACTGCTGGAAATTGCAGGAGGGGAGAGCTGCTTTTGTGTTCGAATCCTGCTTGCTGGTTTCCCACAGGCATCTGGTTGGCCACTGTGAGAACAGGATGCTGGACTAGAAGGGCCACAGGCAGCAGGGTCCTCTTATTTTATTATGGAGCCTCTAGGTCCTGATGCATTCTATCTGGATTCTTAGGGTTATTTGGCCCCTGTGTGAACAGGATGCTGAACGACAAGCCTGATCCACCAGCATTCTTTGAATGCTCTTAAGTGCGAGCTGAGCAATGACAAACCTAGACAGCATCTTAAAAAGTAGAGACATCACCTTGCCAACAAAGGTCCGTATAGCAAAAGCCATTGTTTTCCCAGTAGTGATGTATGAAAGTGAGAGCTGGACCAGAAAGAAGGCTGATCGCCGAAGAATGGATGCTTTTGAATTCTGGTGCTGGAGGAGACTCTTGAGAGTCCCATGGACTGCAAGAAGATCAAACCTCTCCATTCTGAAGGAAATCAACCCTGAGTGCTCACTGGAAGGACAGATCCTGAAGCTGAGGCTCCAGTGCTTTGGCCACCTCATGAGAAGAGAAGACTCCCTGGAAAAGACCCTGATGTTGGGAAAGATGGAGGGCCCAAGGAGAAGGGGACGACAGAGGACGAGATGGTGGGACAGTGTTCTCGAAGCTACCAGCATGAATTTGACCAAACTGCGGGAGGCAGTGGAAGACAGGAGTGCCTGGCGTGCTCTGGTCCAGGGGGTCACAAAGAGGCGGACACGACTAAACGACTAAACAACAAGAAGTGCGAGCTGGCAGAACCGCCTCCAACTTGCTTCCCCTCTTGGCACAGCCCCACCTAGCAAGAAAGCAAATAGCGCAAGGCCCGAGGAGAGCTGTTCCAGAACGCTTTGAGCTTCCCTACCCAATGGCAAGCAGCTCAGATCCCGTTGCTCTGCCTGAAACGTGCTCTTGCCACGAGAGCCGAGGTGAGCCAACTCCCCGTCGCAGACATGTCAGCCCTTTCAAAAGCTGCTTATCTCCACGAGTGCTCTTTGATAATGCCGTGTAAGCTTTGCCTGGGGGCCCTGCGTCTCCAGCAGCCGATCCGGGGAGCGCCGAACACGTCCCGCCATCTTGCCTTTCTGAAGACAAACCCGCCTCGCAGGTGTCACTTGTGAGGACGTAAGGAATATCAAAGTGCTCATGTAACTCCTCAGATAAAGGAGGACGTAATTATTGTTCCAGACCAACGCTGGCAGGCAGATACAAAAGCCAGCCTTCGCTTTGCATTATCTCATCCACAGGGAAAGCCGGGAACTAGTCAATGATGTCCAAAGAATTGGTCGTGGTCCTCTGCTCATCAGGACGTTGTCCTCGACCGAGGCCAAAGGCTGCCTATAATTTTCTCACTTCGCCGCTGGTTTATCCTGCCAAGTCTAGGATGGCCTTTGCTGATCTGGTGCCTTCCTGATGTCTGAGACCAAGAACAATAAAAGTTGTGTAGCAGCGTAATGGACTTCCTCAGAAGGTGGGGGACTCTCCATCTCTGGAGGTTTATAAGCAGCAGTTGGGGGGGCATCTGACAGCAATATCTCAAGGACTGCCTCTCCCCATATGAACTGACCCAGACCCTACATTCATCATCTGAGACCCTTCATTGTGTGCCTCCTCCACGAGAGGTCAGGAGGGTGGCAACACAAGAACGGGGCCTTCTCTGCAGTGGCTCTCCATTTCTGAGATGCTCTCCCCAGGGAGGTTCATGAGGCACCTACATTATACACCTTTAGGCACCAGGTGAAAATGTTCCTCTTCAACCTGGGCCTTGGGGTGATTGACATCCGATGCCATTTTAACTGTGTTATGGGAGGGGGGTTCTTGGTGTGGTGTAGTGGTTAAGAGCGGTAGTCTCCTAATCTGGGGAACCGGGTTCGCGTCTCCGCTCCTCCACATGCAGCTGCTGGGTGACCTTGGACCAGTCACACTTCTCTGAAGTCTCTCAGCCCCACTCACCTCACAGAGTGTTTGTTGTGGGGGAGGAAGGGAAAGGAGAATGTTAGCCGCTTTGAGACTCCTTAGGGTAGTGATAAAGCGGGGTATCAAATCCAAACTCTTCTTCTTCTTCTTGGTTTGTTGTTGTTCTTATTTTTACTACAGTGGAACCTTGGTTGTCATACGTAATCTGTTCTGGAAGACCATTCGACTTCCGAAACGTTCGACAACCGAGGCGCAAAGAAAGTGCTGCCTGCAATTTCAATGGAGAAAACGGAGAAACACACCTCAATTTCCGAGACGTGTTCGGAAACGGAAGCAATTACTTCCGGGATTTTCGGCGTTTGAAAACTGAAATGTTCGGCTTCCAAGACGCTCGAAAACCGAGGTTCCACTGTATGTGTTTTGTGGTTTCTGTATCGTGATTTTATGTTGCAAACCACTATGAAATCTTTGGATGAAGGGTGGTGTACAAATGAAATAAACAAATAACAGATGCTTAAGTTGAGATTCTTGCATTGTAGGGGGTTGGACTAGATTATGGGATCCCTCCCAACTCTAAAATTTGCTGATTCTATGATTACGGCTCCCATCAGAGCTGTGTTGGCTGAGGCTGATATTAGCTGCAACATCTGAAAGGGCACCAGGTTGCAGCCTAGGACCCATGTGCCTATGGGACCGCCTCCCCTGGTATGCCCCGTGGAGGACCTTAAAGTCCACAAATAACAACACTTTGGAGGTCCCAAGTCGCAAGGGGGTTAGATTGGTCTCAACTAGGGCCAGGGCCTTTTCAGCACTGGCCCTGACACAGTTTAATGCTCTGGCACAAGAGACTAGGGCCCTGCGGGACTTGACATCTTTCCGCAGGGTCTGCAAGACAGAGCTGTTCTGCCTGGCCTTTGGTTTGGACTCAGTCTGACCCTTCTGTTGCCCTCCCCTTATGGTCTTGATTTATCAGCTATTTTAAAATGAGGCTGCATTTTAAATTGCATTTTAACCTGTATTTGAAATTGGTTCTCCCCCCCCCCTCTTTTTCCCCTATTATGTTTTTACTGTGATTTTATTTTATTGGTGTTAGCCGCCCTGAGCCCAGCTCTGGCCGGGGAAGGCAGGGTATAAATAAAATTTATTATTATTATTGAAGGTGGATCTACCTTAAGAATATAGGGGACACAGGTGGCGCTGTGGGTTAAACCTCAGTGCCTAGGACTTCCGATCAGAAGGTCGGTGGTTCGAATCCCCGTGACGGGATGAGCTCCCGTTGCTCGGTCCCTGCTCCTGCCAACCTAGCAGTTCGAAAGCATGTCAAAGTGCAAGTAGATAAATAGGTTCCGCTCCTGCGGGAAGGTAAACGGCGTTTCCATGCACTGCTCTGGTTCGCCAGAAGTGGCTTAGCCATGCTGGCCACATGACCCGGGAGCTGTACACCGTCTCCCTCGGCCAATAAAGCGAGATGAGCGCCGCAACCCCAGAGTTGGTCACGACTGGACCTAATGGTCAGGGGTCCCTTTACCATTTACCTTAAGAATATAAGAAGATCCTGCTGGATCAGGCCCAATGGCCCATTTAGCCCAGCATCCTGCTCTCACAGTTA
This sequence comes from Podarcis raffonei, assembly GCF_027172205.1. Taxonomy (NCBI): domain Eukaryota; kingdom Metazoa; phylum Chordata; class Lepidosauria; order Squamata; family Lacertidae; genus Podarcis; species Podarcis raffonei. Next base: position 2,080,351 of record NC_070602.1, read on the forward strand.
CCCAGAAGATGCCCGCAAGCAGAACATAAGGACCAGAGCTTCTCTCATCCGTGGTTTCCATTGCTGCCCCTGCCTGTGGAGGCAAAGCAGAAGCCCTTTGTGGCTGGTAGCCCTCGAGATAGCCCCCCCCCCATTAATTTACTGAATCCTCTTCTAAAGCCATTGAGGTTTTTGGCCATCGCTGCCTCCTGTGGGAAAGAGTTCCATAATCTAGCTCTGTGCTGTGCAAAGAAGGACATTTTCTTACCTGCTCTCAATCACCTCTCAAGCTTTGCAAGACGTCCTGGGAGTGGCCTTACACACCAGTGACCAGCAGTGAGTTGGCAGTCCAATTTAGGGAAATAATCTGGAAATAATGCACCCAGTTCCTTTGCAGAAGAAGCCAGCCTCCTTATGCAAGTGCTCTTTCATATTGGAATTATAAATGTGCAACTCAACAGCCATACCTATGTCACACACCTGCGAGGGACCTTGTGCAACCTTTGATTTTTGCCCAAGTGATGCGACAAGGAGGGAGGGATGCCAACTTTCGCCAAAGTGGGGTGATTAAATTCCTAAAGACCATTCCGCTTTCTACATCACTTTCAGATTATTTTAAAAAGTCCTTGTGAAAGTGCATTAGCATTTTAGCACCGATTTCTCCTTCTATATCGTTTTGTTTCTGTGGTTTCTCCAAATCTACCCCGTTTATCCCTAAAATGATGCGTTTGGGTATGCTATTTTCACTGAAATGGATATTTGTATGGACGCTTTCCTCTAATAAATGCATGCACGGCGTTTGGTCAGAAACTGCAGCACAAGATTCAGGCACAACCAGCTCTCCACCTCGGTAGCCAAAAGAGTTGCCTTTGAAATATGTTGGGCTCCATAGACAGAGTTCTGTGCCCATCCTGCCTTTCCCTCGACACCCTCAACAACCAGGGGAAAAAACACAATGTGAAGCTCCTGATGACACCGCAGGTGTCCGTCTCTACTGCAAAACATCTCTCCTTTCTTTTTTTGCTGAGATTCCTGCAGCCCTCCAGCCTCAACCGGGACCACGTCTTTCATCTTCCTGTTCAGCTCTGCATCCCAGAGAGCTGTAAATTCAATTTGCACATCGAAAACCCTCTTTCGTACATCGCGCATGCCCCCCCCCCAACTTCTAATTGATAGACACAAAAAGCGAGTTGAAACAGGAGATGAGATTGGAGTTGGGGAAAAGGCACCTCGCCCAGCTTCGGAAGAAGCACTTGAGCCTCTCACCTGCCGGATGCCCAGGTGGTACGTGAGGATGCGGTCCACAGCGTCCGGGTTCATCTGAGTCCACTCAAGGCTGTAGGCGTAGACGCGGGCCCGATTCTGCCACAGCGGGTTGTAGGTGTCGTAGTAGAACTCCGGCGCATAGGCTTTGCCTGCAGGGAAGAGAGGAACGAGGGTCAGGCGAGAGGAGGCAATGCCAAAACAAACAGTGTGGGCACATCATGTTTCTAGATCATGGGTAGGTAACCTAAGGCCCGGGGGCCGGATCCGGCCCAATCGCCTTCTCAATCCGGCCTGCAGACAGTCCAGGAATCAGCGTGTTTTTACATGAGTAGAATGTGTCCTTTTATTTAAAATGCATCTCTGGGTTATTTGTGGGGCATAGGAATTCATTCATTACTTTTTTTTCAAAATATAGTCTGGCCCCCCACAAGGTCTGAGGGACAGTGGACTGGCCCCCTGCTGAAAAAGTTTGCTGACCCCTCTCTAGATCATGCATCTTAAGCAATAGCCTTTTATTATTATTATTATTTTATTATTTATTGAATTTATATATCGCCCTATACCCGGAGGTCTCAGGGTGGTTCACACAAAAAGATCACAGCATATAAAATAAAAGCAATAACCCAATAATACCCCTCCCCTCCCAAAGAACCACATTCTAAAAGGGTGTTGGGTGTCAATCAAATCAACCAAAGGCCTGGTTTAAAAGGAACATTTTTGCCTGGCTCCTAAAGGTGTATAATGAAGGTGCCAGGTGAACCATTCCACAGACAGCATTCCACAGACAGGGAGCCACTGCAGAGAAGGCCCTGTTCTCATGTTGCCACCCTCTGCACCGCTTGAGGAGGAGACACATGAAGGAGGCCTCAGAAGATGATCTCAGGGTCCAAGGAGGTTCATATGGGAAAAGGTGGTCCTTGAGGTATTGCAGTCCTGAGCCAATTAAGGCTTTATAGGTCAAAACCAGTGCTTTGAATCGGGCCCAGAAACTAATCGGTAGCCAGTGCCATGAGTTTTTCTAACAGATGAAGTTCAAACTATAAACATTCATAAATGAAATACACAGTAAAGCAATCCCATTAAAAAACACACCACAGCAATTAGAAACAGGAGGCTCAGGTTGAACGATGGAAGGTGTGCTGGTGTAAACATAATAATAAGCATAGCTAGCATTGTTTGGGAATAATAATAATAATAATAATAATAATAATAATAATAATAATTTATTATTTATACCCTGCCCATCTGGCTGAGTTTCCCCAGCCACTCTGGGTGGCTCCCAATTGAGTGTTAAAAACAATACAGCATTAAATATTAAAAGCTTCCCTAAACAGGGCTGCCTTCAGATGTTTCCTAAAAGTCTGGTAGTTGTTTTTCTCACCCACAGGGCGGGGGTCACCACCAAGAAGGCCCTCTGTCTGGCTCCCTGTAACCTCACTTCTCGCAGTGAGGGAACCGCCAGAAGGCCCTCAGCGCTGGACCTCAGTGTCTGGGCTGAACAATGGGGGTGGAGACGCTCCTTCAGGTATCCTGGGCCTTTGAGGCTGTTTAGGGCTTTCAAGGTGAACACCAACACTTTGAATTGTGCTTGGAAACATACTGGGAGCCAATGAAGATCTCTCAGGACTGGTGTTATGTGGTCTTGGCGGCCGCTGCCAGTCACCAGTCTAGCTGCCGCATTCTGGATTAGTTGCAGTTTCTGGGTCACCTTCAAAGGTAGCCCCATGTAGAGCGCATGGCAGTAGTCCAAGTGGGAGATAACTAGAGCATGCATCACTCTGGCCAGACAGTCCGCAGGCAGGGAGGGTCTCATCCTGCGTACCAGATGCATCTTCCAGAGCCGGCAGAATGCCAATATAGATGGGGACTCTTGCATTTCATTACGGAGTACATGCCACATTTTTTTTATCTATTCAATTTTTATACTGCCCTTCATCCAAAGACCGCAGGGCGAATCACAGCACAACAATTCAAAATAAGAGCACAAAATACATAATAAAGGCTGCATTGCAGGGGGTTGGACCAGATGACCCTCAGTTGTTTTCCTCTTCCCTCCCCATCCCTGTTTCCTTTTGTGCCATGTCATTTTAGACAGAGGGCAAGGACCATGTTGCATTCCTTGACAATTATTTTTTTTATAAGATATTTATTAACCTTTTTTTAAAAAAAAGACATAAGTTCACAAAATATAAAAAATAAGAACAAAGAGTTACAAAGATAACAAGAGAATATAGAAAATAAAAAATAAAAAGAGAAATACAAGTATTATCAAACAGAAAAATATATAGAAAATACATACAAAATACAAAAAACAAAATAGCTAAGAAAAAACGTTTAAAAACAAATCCAGTTTTCAATATCTACAAACTCATTTGCTTATTTTCTTGACTTCCTCACACCTCCCTTTTTTGTATTCCCATTTATATAATCGATTCAGCAAATCCTTACCCTCTTTCCTTAATTTTAACTTTAGATCTTAACCTATTATAACAATATATTTTCATCCATTTATCAATCCGTATTTACATATTCTTATTAATCTTATTACCAATGCCACTTATTTTCAATCCAAACATCATTTTAACATTCATTAATTTTACAGTATTTCTGCAAGTATTTTTTAAATTTCTTCCAATCTTCTTCCACCGACTCTTCTCCCAGGTCCCGGATTCTGCCAGTCATTTCTGCCAATTCCATGTAGTATATCACCTTCGTCTGCCACTCTTCCAGTGTGGGTAATTCTTGTGTCTTCCAATACTTTGCAATCAGTATCCTTGCTGCTGTTGTTGTGTACATAAAAAAAGTTCTATCCTTCTTTGGCACCAATTGGCCAACTATGCCCAAGAGGAAGGCCTCTGGTTTCTTCAGGAAGGTATATTTAAATACCTTTTTCATTTCATTATAGATCATCTCCCAGAAAGCCTTGATCTTTGGGCACGTCCACCAAAGGTGAAAGAATGTACCTTCAGTTTCCTTACACTTCCAACAATTGTTATCGGGCAAGTGATAGATTTTTGCAAGCTTGACTGGGGTCATGTACCACCTGTATATCATTTTCATAATATTCTCTCTTAAGGCATTGCATGCCGTGAATTTCATACCTGTGGTCCACAACTGTTCCCAGTCAGCAAACATAATGTTGTATCCAAAATCTTGTGCCCATTTAATCATAGCAGATTTAACCGTTTCATCCTGAGTGTTCCATTTTAACAGCAAGTTATACGTTCTTGAAAGTATCATAGTTTTGGGTTCTAACAGTTCTGTTTCCAACTTTGATTTTTCCACCTGGAAGCCAATTTTTTTGTCCAAATTATATACCTCTCTTATTTGATAATAATGAATCATCATTCCTTGACAATTAAGCTGCTCCAGGAGCCCTTCTGAGCAAAGAGAGGGATATAAGTGGCTGTAATGGGAATTGGGGCTTGCTCGTGCGTAAGTTGCCGCCACTCTCGGCGAGGTTGCCTGGATAAACCTTCCCCTGGCTGGACAGCCCTGATTCCGCGTCTGTCTCAGTCACTGGCAGAATCCGTCAGTGGGCGTTTCCTGAACTTCTTCCAACATAAAAGTTCCTTGACGGATAGTCTCCGCCTAGCCTCCCTGCGCAGAAGTCTTCTGCGCAGGGTGGGCGTGGAGGACCCGTACTCTCCTCGCTAGTCTCTGGTGAAGAGTCCTGGAGCCATCTCTCCGAAGCCCGCCTCTGCCCGCCTTTCTCCCTGGTGTAACGCTGATTTCCTTCCCCTGTCGCTGAGTCCCCTCCTTTCCTGCTGGGACCTTCTCCGGCATCGCTTGGGAGCCCTTCCTCCACTCCTGGCTGCGATGGCAGTTCCCTGACATCCACCTCCCCCCCAGGACCCCCTCCACCTTTGGCCCACTCCTTTGACCCAATCTCGTCCCTTTCCTCGGCCGACGATGCGGGGAATCCCCTGAAGGAACTGCCCCCATCCTCTGATGATTCAAACTCTGCTTCCCACCTGCTCCTATCTCCTCCCGCGGGGTAACCTTCCCAGTCCGATTCCTCTCCATCTGACACCTCTCCTCCCTCCCCCTCAGAGGCAGGAAAACCCACAAAATCCTCTTCATCTTCTGTGACTCCAAATTGCTCCTCCCAGAATCTTGCTAGTGTTTTGGGTTTCCTTGGGAACCTGCTGTGAAACTCCTCCCTAAGATATTCATCCCTGATGGCCTCCGTGGGAACCCACGTGTTTTCTGATTCGGGTTCGCCCTCCCAGGCCACCAGGTACTCCACCTGGCGCCCTCGCCATCTAGAGTCGAGTATCTCCGGGGCTTGACTGCGAAGTTCCCTCTCCTCCACCTGTGGGTGTATGGGGACTTCTCCTTCTCGCCCCGGAAATTCCCGTCCCTCCCTGTATGGTGAGAGGAGAGACCTATGGAACACCAGGTGTAATTTCATGCTGGTCGGCAACTTGAGCTTAAATGCTACGGGGTTCACCTGCTGGGTTACCTCAAAAGGTCCTAGTCGCCTAGGCCTTAACTTCTTGCACCCTCCCTTAAAGGGTAACCCTTGGGTTGACAACCACACCCGATCCCCAACCCGTATGGTTTCCCCTTCCCTGCGGTGCTTGTCGGCCTGCCTCTTGTAAGTTTCCTTGGCCCGTTCCAAGTTCATCTTGAGTTGCTGGTGTAGGGCCTCCATTTCTTCCACAAACTGCTCTGCCGCCGGTACGCTCCACCCTTCCTCCCCTCTCCCCGGGAAGGCCCTGGGGTGACACCCATAATTAGCCATGAACGGGCTCATTCCCATGGACACATGTTCAGCGTTGTTGTACGCAAATTCGGCCAGCGCTAGTTTCTCCACCCAATCGTTCTGCCTCTCGCTGACGTAGCAGCGTAGGTATTGTTGGAGTATACTGTTCGCTCTTTCCGCTTGCCCGTTGGTCTCCGGGTGTCTCGCCGTCGAGAAGCTCACCTCGACTTGCAGCAGGCTCATGAGCTTCCTCCAGAACCGCAGGGTGGGTGTGGGCAGTGGAGGACACGTACTCTCCTCGCTAGTCTCTGGCGAAGAGTCCTGGAGCCAACTCTCCGAAGCCTGCCTCTGCCCGCCTTTCTCCCTGGTGTAACGCTGATTTCCTTCCCTGGTAGCTGAGTCCCCTCCTTTCCTGCTGGGACCTTCTCCGGCATCGCTTGGGAGCCCTTCCTCCACTCCTGGCTGCGATGGCAGTTCCCTGACAGTGGCCTTTGAATAAACGTCTGAACGAGCCCTTTATACACATTTGAGCAAAGAGCAACATTGCCCTGCATTGTGAAATGTATCAATATTAGTGGAGTGTAGGATATTTTCTCCCACAGGAAATGGAAACCGTGGTCCCTTTTAGGTTGTAATCCCCGACAGAGCTGGCCTCTGCCTTGAAAGGAGATGCTCTGGGGCGCCTGTCAGCCGAGCCAGGAGAATTTCAGTTAAAATTCCACTCGCAAAGCACCTTCCATCTCCATGGCTTTTGTTATCGACTGCAAGCTTGGCGCTTCCAAAGAGCAGGGGAGGAAAGCGCAGGATCTCTCGAGTTCAAAGAGGTTTCTCCTGCCCCGTGAGCAGAAGGATCAATACAGAACAGAGATTGCGGTGCTGAACTCAAAGCAATGCAAGTGTGTGTGTGTGTGTGCGAGGGAGGGAGGGAGGGAGGGAGGGAGAGAGAGCTGGAAATTGTGGACTTCCAATGAATCATTGCTGCAACAATTCTTCAACATCAACTTCGTTGGACTGGTCATGTTCTGTGGATGCCTGATGATCGTCTTCCAAAACAACTAATCTATTCTACTCTATTCTGTAGTATTAACACCAACAATTGGGAAACACTGGCCTGTGAGCACTCCAGTTGGAGAACAGCCTTTACGAAAGGTGTCATGGGCTTTGAAGACACTCGAACTCAGGATGCAAGGGAGATTCCATCAATGGTGTCTCAGAAATTTTTTTACACATCACTTGGGAAGACAGGCAAACTAATACCAGTGTACTGGAAGAAGCAAAGATTGCCAGTGTCAAAGCAATGATTCTTCCACATCAGCTTCATTGGACTGGTCATGCCTGATTGTCGTCTTCCAAAGCAACTATTCTATTCCCAACTTAAAAATGGAAAGCGTAATGCGGTGGTCAACAAAAGAGGTTTAAAGACTCTATCAAGGCAAATATATATAAAAAAGTAGTATTAACACCAACAACCGGGAAACACTGGCCTGTGTGCACTCCAGTTGGAGAACAGCCTTTACCAAAGGCATCATGGGCTTTGAAGACACTCGAACTCAGGATGCAAGGGAGAAACGTGCTAAGAGGAAGACACGCTTGGCAAATTCAAGCGTCTCAACTGGCTTATTGCGACACAGCTCCCCGTTTTGGTTCTGGAGGAAGAACTGTGAGGGGAGAGACTTCGTCAGGCAAGGCCTCCTTGTACCTGCCTTGCTCCCCCCTCCAGTCTCTGCTTCTCAATTTGTATTGTATTATTTTATGTACTGTGGCTTGCCGTTGTTTCATTGATTATAGTTTAGAAATTATTTATTGTAACTGTTGAGTGGATTTCTGCTTAACTTTTATATGTCGATATTTCTATTTTATACTATTCTAATGATTGTTGAATGTTACTTTTCCAATGTAGGTTGCTTATTTTAAAGCTATGTTTTATTATCACATTTTTGTATTGCATTAGATTGTTATGAGATGTACATTTTTTCTTTCTTCAGCTTGTAAGCCGCCTTGAGTATTGTAAGATAGAAAGATGGTACAGTGGTACCTTAGGTTACAGACGCTTCAGGTTACAGATGCTTCAGGTTACAGACTCCACTAACCCAGAAATAGTACCTCGGGTTAAGAACTTTGCTTCAGGATGAGAACAAAAATTTTGCTCCGGCGGCGCAGCGGCAGGCCCCATTAGCTAAAGTGGTGCTTCAGGTTAAGAACAGTTTCAGGTTAAGAATGGACCGCCGGAACGAATTAAGTACTTAACCCGAGGTACCACTGTATACAAATTGAAAATGATGATGATGACGATGACGCACGAAACATAAGCCTCTTGGGGACATGGGAAAGTACCTTGTAATGAGCCAGACCATTGGTTCATTTTGCTTAGTATAGCCTGCACTGACTGGCAGCATCCCTCCAGGGGGTTGGGGCAGGGGATGTTCTCAGCCCTACGAGGAAATGCCGCCGGGACCTTCTGCATTCATAGCAGATGTTCTGCCACAGAGCTATAGCCTTCCTGTGCAGACAGGGACTCCAGAAAGCCCAGCCATATCCCAAAGGCCTTAATGGATATGTTGTGTGTTCGTTTAGCGCTCTCTGCGTTTTCCATAAATACACACACACAGAGAGACAGGGAGACACAGCGATTAGTCTGTCAGGGTGCGGTGGAGGAAATGAACTGGGGAACGGCGCTCCGGCAGATGGCGGGGAAGCATTTCCTCTCCCCCGGAAAGATCAGGCGCATCAAGTCTCAAAGCCTCGTTCTCATAATTACCAATTTGGCAAAGAATTCGGGACAGGGAAAGCAGACACAACGGTTTACGCTCCCCTTTCTTAAATGGCTCAGGGAAGAAAGAGCATTTTTGCATTCATCCACATTCTCGGAGGAAGAGATCGCAGCGTCATATCGTAGAACTGGGTGACAGTAATTGGGGATGGCTTGTTTTTTAAAGAACAACAACAAAGTTTGTAAAGAAATTAAAAAGGGCTGCAGAGTTGAGAGGCGGTCCCAAAGGTCAACTTCCCCCCCTCCCTCTGCAATGAAGCAATTGTTAAGCATAATTGTTTAATATTCACTGAAATGCGAATGCCAGTGGTATGGGTGAAAGGGTTTAACTCTAAGGGACTCTGAGCATTAACTGAGTTGATAATTAATGATTGTTTTCTGCTAGCCAACGCGTGAGTGTTTAACCTTAGATCACATGAGAGGTATTGAATTGCAAATCCGCCATCCTGGAAAGGGGGTGGCTGGAGTCTTTGTTCTCAGACTCCATGGAAGAAAGGCAGCTCTCCAGGAAAACAGCCTCAGGCTGGAGTGCAGATTGTGGGGAGAGACAGGCCGCTGCTTCTAGGACTGTTGGAATTAGTTCATTTGTTGTAAGATGCTGAGTTTATGCCTCAGACTGGCATATGTCCTGTGGATGCATCCTTTGATGTTTCTGTATCATTTTGAAGAAAGTTCTGCAAGTAAAGTTTTGAATAATACCTAATGAGTCTGGAGAATGTTTCATTTCCAAAAAGAGTTTTTATGTATCCAGTCACATCAAACTACAGTAGGAATCACAGATGGCCGTCTGTGGGGAGGGCAGTTTTGCTCAAGAATTTGTTCCTTTTGGGATCACCACTAAGAGCACAAGATCCCAAGTGGAGTGTTATGGATCAGACCAGTGGCCCATTGAGTCCAGTATCCTGTTCTCTATGTCGGAAACTCACATAGTTCTGAGAGCCAGTGTGGTGTAGTGGTTAAGAGCGGTAGACTCGTAATCTGGTGAACCGGGCTCGCTTCCCCGCTCCTCCGCATGCAGCTGCCGGGTGACCTTGGGCCAGTCACACTTCTTTGAAGTCTCTCAGCCCCACTCACCTCACAGAGTGTTTGTTGTGGGGGAGGAAGGGAAAGGAGAATGTTAGGCGCTTTGAGACTCCTTCGGATAGTGATAAAGCGGGATATCAAATCCAAACTCCTCCTCCTCCTCTTCTTCTTCTTCTTCTTCTTCTTCTTCTTCTTCTTCTTCTTCTATGCTTCTGAATACCAGTTACTGGTGACCACAAGAGGGGGGGCGCTCTTGTGCTCATGTTCTGCTTGCAGGTTTCATATTGGGGGCATCTGGTTGGCCCCTGAGAGAAAAGTGTTGGATTAGATGAGCCATTGGCCTCATCCTGCAGGATCTTCTTAGTTTCTTATGTAGGTCCAGCCTCAAGCTTCATTACACAACTGTTTCAGGTGTTCGGTTTCCAGTGCATCACCTGCCCCAGGTGCACAGCCCTTTACAGCAGCAGGGAGCCTGTCAGGGATGCTTTAGCTGTGATTCACGTACTGCAGGGGGCTGGGCTGGATGACCTTTGGGGTTCCCTTCCAACTCTACGATTCCACGAGCCTCCTGGACGCTCCTTGTGGGGTTTAGGGCCCTGGCTGTTCCCCAAACTGCAGTTCTGAAGATGGGTGGGGGGCGGATTCGCTGACCCCCTCGCAAGTTTTGGTTCCTCTCCTTACGAGGCCTGCGGTTTATAAATCCTAAACAAAGCAGAATATTTACCCTGCGAGTTACGGCCGGCTGCAGCCAGCCTGAAAGATGCTTGGCCTTTATTATGCAATATATATTTTACGAAGAGCTGATAATAAATGCAGATGCAAATTCTGCTCCTCTGTCTGTGCAACGGGGAAGGCATGCCGTCGTTTGAATTAGATACGCAAAGGGTGATTTTCACATCTTCAAGCAGCCGGTGTCTGTTAGAGGAGACCATTCTTCACATCGCAAGTCACTCCCCACCTTCTTGCACCAACTGATCCTCTCTCCCTTTTTGCTGCTTCCATTAATGACACAATTATGGAACTTAAGAAGTGCACAGCGGGATCTCTGGAGCAGGCGCAATCCTAAGAAGTGGAGCCAGTTTCTTCTGTGCTCCTTTCTTTCCTTTTCCCAGATAACAGAAAGTCCACAGAACCTTCTGTGCCAAAACTGAGCAAACGTGACCCCTGCTGGATGAAGAGGGAAAGAGCAGGGACTCATCTGCCTTTCCTGCAGCACAGAATCAAAGAATTGAAGATGACCTCCAGGGGTCATCTAGTCCAACCCCAGCAATCTTGTTTCCCCAACTCCAGCTTCATCCTCCCAGTGCAAAAAAAAGGTGTGTCACTGGCTTATCCTAGAGACCAGGGACAGATCTGTTAATTTCAGATTCTCTCAATCTTCCCATTCCAACCCTAATAATAATAATAATAATAATAATAATAATAATAATAATAATAATTTATTTATACCCCACCCTCCCTGACCAGAGCAACCCAGGTTAAAATGCAATTTAAAATGCAGCCTCATTTTAAAAGTAGCCCATAGATCAAAACCATAAGGGGAGGGAAACATAAGGGTCAGACTGAGTCCAAACCAAAAGCCAGGCGGAACAGCTCTGTCTTGCAGGCCCTGTGGAAAGACGTCAAGTCCTGCAGGGCCCTAGTCTCTTGTGACAGCGCATTCCACCACGTCGGGGCCAGTACTGAAAAGGCCCTGGCCCATAGTTGAGACCAATCGAACCACCTCACGACCTGGGACCTCTAAAACGTTGTCATTTGTGGACCTTAAGTTCCTCTGCGGGGCAGACCAGGAGAGGCGGCCCCGCATTCCTGCAGCAACTTGGCAATTAGGTAAAGGGACCCCTGACCATTAGGTCCAGTCGTGGCTGACTCTGGGGTTGTGGCGCTCATCTCGCTTTATTGGCCGAGGGAGCCGGCGTACAGCTTCCGGGTCATGTGGCCAGCATGACTAAGCCGCTTCTGGTGAACCAGAGCAGCGCACGGAAACACTGTTTACCTTCCCACCAGGGTGGTACCTATTTATCTACTTGCACTTTGACGTGCTTTCGAACTGCTAGGTTGGCAGGAGCAGGGACCGAGCAACGGGAGCTCACCCCGTCGCGGGGATTCGAACCGTCGACCTTCTGATCGGGAAGTCCTAGGCTCTGTGGTTTAACCCACAGCACTACCCGCGTCACTTAATTTGGCAATTACTATTTCTATACTTGGCAATTACTATTTCTATAAATCTTCATGAAAATTCATCAGCATTACAATGAGAATTTCTGCTGATAAATACATTTTCTAGGCAGCTTTGGCTAATAGACCCACTTTTTTCTTTGCAAAGCAATTTAACCAACAGAATATATTTCTATATACAGAGAGAGAGAGATTTACTCTAGGATATCCATTTCCATACCCATTTCTTGGCTGAAGAACTGCACCATGCAATTCAGAGAAGTGTGAATTTCAGAGGGTGCATCGCATTGCATGGCAGGGGGTTGGACTAGATGATCGTTTGGGTCCCTTCCAACTCCACAGTTCTATGACACTCTGTACATTTCCTGCAACAAGCCAACTGGTCATGTTGTGTGGATGCCTGACTGTTGTCTTCCAAAGCAACTACTCTGTTCCAAACTTAAAAATGGAAAGCGTAATGCTGGTGGTCAACAAAAGAGGTTTAAAGACTCTATCAAGGCAAATTTTAAAAAATGTAGTATAAACACTGACAACTGGGAAACACTGGCCTGCGAGCGTTCCAGTTGGAGAACAGCCTTTACCAAAGGTGTTGTGGGCTTTGAAGACACTCAAACTCAGGATGCAAGGGAGAAACGTGCTAAGAGGAAGGCATGATTGGCAAATCCACACCGTGATCCACTCCTGCCCAGAAACCAATGTCCCCACTGTGGAAGGACGTGTGGATCCAGAACTGGCCTCCACAGTCACTTACGGACTCATTGTTAAAACTGTGTTTATGGAAGACAATCTTACTTGGCTATGAGGGATCGCCGAAGAAGAAGAAGCTCTCTGACCTTGGAGAAGAGAAGATGGAGAGGTGACAACATAGCCATCTATCCAAATATCTTCAAGGCTGTCACATGGAAGAGGCAGCAAGCTTGTTCTCTCCTGCTTTGGACGGTAGGACTCGAACCCATGGCTTCAAATTACAAGAAAGGAGTTTTTGACTAAACATCAGGAAGAACTTTCTGGAACAATCTTCCTCAGATGGTGATGGACTCTCGTTCCTTGGAGGTTTGTTAACGCAGGTCGGATGGCCACCAGTTGGGGATTCATTACTTGCAATTCCTGCATTGTGGGGGGTTGGGCTAGATGACCCTGGGGTCCCTTCCTGCAGTTCAATGATTCTATCTCCCAGGCCTCCGACCACCTTATCTCAGGAGATGGATGGAGCTCCACAGCTGAACAATGTTCCTGCAAGGCTTGGAGGTCGTGTGGAGCATCTTTTCAGTTTATGAGCCCCTGGGATTTGGAGCCCAGTCCATTCAAACCACGCAAAAATTAATTACCGTCCTGAGCCTCCTGCGACGGAGAGGCAGCCTGCCAGGCTCACGTTTCCGATTTACCTTGCGCAGACATAAAGCCCTATAATCGGCGTATCGGCTGCGTCAAATAGACGTGACAAAGCGTCTTTGAAAAGACCCACAGCGCTAATTTACTGGAAGCTTTGAACACTTAAAACAGAGTTTTGACTGCGGGAGGAAATGTACAGGGTGGGCTTAATCCTGCCCTGATGTTAGGCGGAGGCTGCGAGGTCAGTGTGATGATGGAAGTGAAACGAGAGGCACAGGTGCGTTTCTGTTTAAACTGGAGCTCGTGGGTGTGTGGGGGTCATTGACGGATCAAGTGCTTTAATAACTGAAAAATAAAGGAACCGGCAGTATTAAATAGTCTGTGGTTTAATGAACGGCCTTTAGTTATTCCTGCAGACTGTAGTTTGGTCAGGCTGTGTCTGTTGCAAAATAATTAGACATCTCCTTGCTGCCATATTGTGCTTTCCTGGACCCACAAAAGATCCCTTTCGAGTTTGGCTCCTCATGGGTTTGGTTTGATATGCCCTCTGCAGGAAAGAAGATTCCACCTAAACATTAGGAAGAACTTCCTGACAGTAAGAGCTGTTCAACAGTGGAATTTGCTGCCAAGGAGTGTGGTGGAGTCTCCTTCTTTGGAGGTCTTTAAGCAGAGGCTTGACAACCATATGTCAGGAGTGCTCTGATGGTGTTTCCTGCTTGGCAGGGCGTTGGACTCGATGGCCCTTGTGGTCTCTTCCAACTCTATGATTCTATGATTCTATGATTCTCTCCTTATCTATTCTGGGCTGCCCTCTGAAGTCAGAATTGTGGCGTGGCGGCTCAGGAATAAATATAAAACCCTGGCACATGTTTGCCCATTTCATAAACTAGACATGGTAGATTGGGATGGAGGTGGCAGGTTGCGATCCAGCAGCATAAAAAATAAATAATCCCATTTTAGGTTGCATCATAGAATCATAGAGTTGGAAGAGACCATCAATTGAAGTGTCACGTCCAGATCAAGTGAAGCAGGGATGGCATTGCCCCACTGGCACAGACACTTTTACCTGGGTTGTGTGGTGGTACTTGTGAAGCAGTAGTTGGTTCCTGTGAGATCTGGCGAGATTTTGGCGAGATCTCACCAGAAACCGGCACCACTTCAGGCTCTGCTTCTCCACAACTGGTGGTGGTAGCAGGGCAGGCAGGGCACTCAAATGGGTGTCACCCTATGGTATTTTGCTGCCCGAGGCAGCGGTTGCCTCAGCTTGCCTCATGCGTGGTCCAGCTCTGAAGGGAAGTCATAGTACCACTCTGTTCAACCTTGGTCAGACCACACCTGGAATACCATGTCCAGTTCTGGGCACCACAATTTAAGAAGGGTGTGGACAATCTGGAAGGTGTGCAGAGGAGGGCAGCCAAGATGATCCAGGGTCTGGAAACCAAGCCTGATGAGGAACGGTTGAAGGAGCTGGGTATGTTTAGCCTGGAAAAGAGGAGACTGAGAGGAGATAGGAGAGCTATCTTCAGATATATTAAGGGCTGTCAGATGGAAGAGGGAGCAAGCTTGTTTTCTCCTGCTCTGGAGGGGAGTGTTAGATTTCTGTTATGCCACTGTGCAGTTTTTGGAGTCACTAGACTCTATTGACATTCCAGACATTCCAAACTGCTGGAAGTCTCACGGGAGACGGATGCTGATGTTACTGGTTTCCTGTTTCTTTGTGCCTTTTCTCTCTGTCTCTCACAGAGAGAGCAGTCACATATTCTTTTCTGTCCTGCGTAGTTAGGAATAAACGTAGCAATGTAGCACACATTTCTTGGCTCCTTCTGCTATTTGGATACTCTGCGTAATGGGGGAGCGTGCCTAAGCCTCATCAAAGGCTTAGGTCATTAATCATCGTCGGAGGAGAGCCTAGATGGATTCCGAAGACATGACCGGAGGAGGAGAGGCATTTCAGCTCTGTCGTACGGAACCCCCGACACAGAGGACCCGAACCAATGGCTCCAAGTTGAAAGGAGATTCCGACTAAACATTTGGAAACACTTCCTGACAGTAAGAGCTGTTTGGCAGTGGAACAGACTCCCAGGAGAGATGGTGGACTCTCCTTCCTTGGAGTTTTTTAAGCAGAGGTTGGATGAACCACCTGTTAGGGATGCTTTAGCCGAGATTTCTGCATTGCAGGGGGGTTGGACTAGAGCAGAGGTCCCCAAACTAAGGCTCGTGGGCCGGATAAGGCCTGAGGGACTCGTTTATCCGGCCTGCAGTGACCCCCGCTGCCGCCGCCCACTCTTACCGGCACTGCGCTGCATGGCTGCCCACTTCCAGGTCAGAGGAGCACCAGAAATAGCTTGTGCACTTGTGCAAGCGTTATTTGCGCATGCGCAAGCATTAGTTGCGGTGCACATCTGGGTCGGAGGAGGCCCGTCCACATGCGCACAAGCTATTTCCGGTACTCGTTCGACCCGGAAGTGCGCCGGAAATAGTGTGTGTGCACGCATATGGTCACACGCTCCCCCGCCCTCCTGCCCGCCACACGAGCAGCGCTGGAGACACCGGCCTGAGGCGTGGTAAGTTTGCTGAACCCTGGACTAGAGGGCCCTTCCAACTCATTATCTGATAAACTTCTACCATGTCCACATTTACCGCTGTTTCTCATAAACTCAAAAGCCCGGCAAACTCCAGGAAGAACGTTGATCTCTTTGCACAGGCTGGCTCTCCGAACTGCCGACTGAACGAGGAGGCAGCACATGAAGGTCTCGACATGGTCCCCAAGACGTCACAGAACATTTGCCGGGTGACTCAGCCGGACCCAGAAGGTCACGTCGTGAGAGCTCTGATGTGTTAAACTGGCTGTGTGAATTGAACCAGAGCCTCAGAGCATCAAAGGTGAGGGATGGCTTGGTTTGAACTTTGCCTGTTGGAGGGTCAGGGCTTCAAAGAGGAACCAGATACATGGCTTGCAGGACTCTGAAACGGCCACCTTGAATGGCACAGCTAGGAAAAAAGAGACTTCTGTTCTCCCTGTCCTTGCGGGAGGTTTAAACATCGCAGGAACCGCCCTTAAGGCTCCTGTGGAAACTTATAATTTACTCTGCTGGTTTATAGCCTCCAACTTTCATTTGGACTTAAAAGCGGAAGCTAATAACTAACAGTCAGTCTGATAATCAAATCTCTCCCATGGCAGGCAGGAGAGAATTGCAGGGGATTTGCTCTCATGGCCCCACAAGGAAACACATTCAATTCAGTGCCATCATTTACAGTGGATGTCTCTGAGGTATTCAATGGACTTGAGGGTACCAGCTGCCCAGTGGGTTCCAGACAGAGAATGTTGCAAGCCCCCGGGATTGAACCTGAAACCTTCCTCATGCAAATCAGGCGCTTTATAGTTTAACGGTCTGTGGCCCTTCCCCTTATCTAATGCTGTCTTGTTGGGACCTTTCTTCGGAAAACCTGAAGGTTGCAAATGCAACAATTGGCGCTGAAAATAAACGCTTTCCCAGTGAACGTTGGTCCTTCTGCAAAAATAAATACAGCAAGGGGCCTCAGATGAAAAGAAAGATACCCAGACAAAAAAGTAGATGAACCCAAAGTTGGCAACTTGTTTAAGGATAGATCAAAAGCCTTCTGAATGTGGTTTTTCCAAGGAGAAACAAGGCCAGGGAAGAGGCACTTTATAAAAATCATGGAGAAAGTGGATACAGAAAGGGTTTTCTCTGTTGTAATGCAAGAAGTCGTGGAAATCCATTGAAGCCGATTGCTGCAAGGTTCAGGATGGATAAAAGAAAGCACTTTTTCACGCAGCGCCAGCAGCACTCGCTCCCCCAGGAGGCAGTGATGGCCACCCACTTAGATGGCTTTGAAAGAGAAGGAGGCAAATTGGTGGAGGAGGAAAAGCCTATTGGCTGCTACGGCCGGGATGGCTCTGCTCTGGCTCCACAGTTGGAGGCAGGAATGCTTTTGAATGCCAGTTGCTGGAAACTCCAGGAGGGGAGACCACATAACACCCATCTTGAAAGACCTACATTGGCTCCCAGTACATTTCCGAGCACAATTCAGAGTGTTGGTGCTGACTTTTAAAGCCCTAAACAGCACAGTATACCTGAAGGAGCATCTCCACCCCCATCGTCCAGCCCGGACACCTGGGTCCGCCTCCTGAGGGCCATCTGGCAGTTCCCTCCCTGCGAGAAGCGAGGTTGCAGGGAACCAGGCACAGGGCCTTCTCGGTAGTGGCGCCCGCCCTGTGGAACGCCCTCCCAGCAGATGTCAAAGAGATAAAGAACTACCTGACTTTTAGAAGACATCTGAAGGCAGCCCTGTTCAGGGAAGCTTTTAATATTTGATGAATTACAGTCATACTACATATTACGTCCGATTCATGCTATGTTCTTTCAGGAAACATCCCACGGCAACCCAGAAGTACCGGAAAGGGTTACTTCTGGGTTTCGCTGTTCGCACATGCACAGATGTGCAAAATGACATCATGCGCATGCACAGAAGCAACAAATCACAACCCATGCGTGTGCAGATGCGCCGCTGCGGGTTGCGCTCTTTTCATGTTGCGAATGGGCCTCTGGAACGGATCCTGTTCGCAACCAGAGGTACCACTGCATTGTATTTTAATATTTTGCTGGAAGCCACCCAGATGGGTGGGGTATAAATTACTATTATTATTATTATTATTATTATTATTATTATTATTATTAATCTTGTGCTCAAATCCCACTTGCAGGTTCCCCCAGGCATTTGGTTGTCCCCGGTGAGGACAGGATAGGCGACTCGAGGGGCCTCTGGGCTAATCCAGCAGGATCTCACGTTCTGAAGCCTCTCAGCCCTCCCACAGACAGGAAATGGCCCTTATGGTTTAAAAACAAAACACTCAACGAGAACTCAAGACTGTTTGCAACCTCCTGAGCCCACTGTAAACAGTTGTCTGCCAGAGGGCACAATCGTGATGTTTTAAAGACCTTGTTCTACAAGTTATCTCATAAGAGCCCAGATTTCGCACAATGGTTTGCAATATCCTTTTTCTTTTTTCTTTTGCAATGCAATAAAAAAACCAAGTGAGGTGTTCAGCCTAGGATCCAGGATTGCAACATGAAGAGAGGAATCAATCCCAAACAGAAGACAAAGAGCGATCCAAGGATTTTGCATGTCCTTGTGTACTTTTCTCTGCCTGTCTATAAGTCATGTTGACGAGAGGTTCCATAATGCCTTGGATGCACTGGGTGCCAACAGGCAGAATGAGGCATCAGCAGGTAATGGGCCCTGATCCTGCACCTCTTTGTAGGGAAGAGCTGAGAGACAGGGGTCGGGTCCCTGATTCAACCCTGCCAGCGCTGTGCGGATCGGAAAATATGTCAAGCTCAGTTTATCATTTCCCCCCGATATTAAATTTGGTTCTGTGCATTTTCTGATCGGCTTATGATTGTTATTTTTTAAAGTCCTCATGAAAAATGTTGTGCAATCATCCCTAATGCCATCCATTTTCACCAATATATCCATTTTTAAAATGCACCTTTCAATCCATTCTTGTACACATCAGTCTGGAGAACAAGACTGCAAATTTTGGAAGAAAGCGAATTTCCGAAAGCAGTTGTGCGTCAGTCTGTATGTTGTGTCAGGAAGCGCAAGTTAAGTAAGTTTGATTTTCCATGGAAATGGAACTGAATTCTTCCTCCATCCCTGTTGTTTAGTTGCTTAGTCGTGTTTGACTCTTCGTCACCCCCTGGACCAGAGCACGCCAGGCACTCCTGTCACCCACTGCCTCCCGCAGATTGGTCAAACTCATGCTGGTAGCTTCGAGAACACTGTCTAACCATCTCGTCCTGTTGTCCCCTTCTCCTTGCACCCTCCATCTTTCCCAACATCAGGGTCTTTTCCAGGGAGTCTTCTCTTCTCATGAGGTGGCCAAAGTCTTGGAGTCTCAGCTTCACGATCTGTCCTTCCAGTGAGCACTCAGGGCTGATTTCCTTCAGAATGGAGAGGTTGGATCTTCTTGCAGTCCATGGGACTCTCAAGAGTCTCCTCCAGCACCAGAATTCAAAAGCATCCATTCTTCGGCGATCAGCCTTCTTTATGGTCCAGCTCTCACTTCCTTACATCACGGCTGGGAAAACCATAGCTTTAAACTATACGGCCCTTTGTTGGGAAGGTGATGTCTCTGCTTTTTAAGATGCTGCCTAAGTTTGTCATCCTCCATCCCTACATAAGAGAAATGTGGGGACTAGGCTAGAAGAAGACTCATCCAAAGCTGAATTGGGTGGCATTAATATCCCTTGAGTTGACAGTTGAATGCTCTGGTTATCTCCCTCTTGGACTACTGCAATGCGCTCTATGTGGGGCTACCTTTGAAGGTTACCCAGAAACTACAACTAATCCAGAATGTGACAGCTAGACTGGTGACTGGGAGCAGCTGCTGAGACCACATAACACCGGTCTTGAAAGACCTACACTGGCTCCCAGTACATTTCCGAGCACAATTCAAAGTGTTGGTGCTGACCTTTAAAGCCCTAAACGGCCTCAGTTCAGTATACCTGAAGGAGTGTCTCCACCCCATCATTCTGCCCGGATGCTGAGGTCCAGTGCCAAGAGCCTTCTGGCAGTTCACTCCCTGCAAGAAGTGAGGTTACAGAGAACCTGGCTGAGGGCCTTCTTGGTGGTGGCACCTGCCCTGTGGAATGCCCTACCACCAGATGTCAAA
This sequence comes from Podarcis raffonei, assembly GCF_027172205.1. NCBI lineage: Eukaryota > Metazoa > Chordata > Lepidosauria > Squamata > Lacertidae > Podarcis > Podarcis raffonei. The sequence goes on from NC_070602.1 coordinate 2,100,304, forward strand.
GAGATAAACAACTACCAGACTTTTAGAAGACATCTGAAGGAAGCCCTGTTTAGGGAAGCTTTTAATGTTTAATAGGTTATTGTATTTTAGTGTTTTGTTGGAAACTGCCCAGAGTGGCTGGGGAAACCCAGCCAGATGGGCGGGGTATAAATAATAAATTATGATGATGGTGATGATGAACAGGCTGAGCAACAATCGGCTGTTCTGCCTTGCGGAGCCCCAGAGCATCTCCCCGTTGCATCAGGCTCCTGAAACGCCTCTCTGTCCTTCCCGCCTGTCTTCAGTCCGAGGCAGACCGGAGAGAAGAGGAAAGAAAGAGGATCAAGCGCCTAATGTACACCTCAGGGGAGAGCGATGGAGCTGCGCTTGCTCGTAATGGGTGGCAAATTGTTGGGCAATGAGTGCCACAGCTATTAAACAGGGACTCGCCAGCGAGCAGGAGGGACGTTAATGGTCCCCGAGGCTCCTCTCTGCACCGGCAATTTGGGCTTCCGACAACGCAGTGGAGTTGAGCACAAAAGCAACCGTGTCAAAGGGATTCTTTTCAGATCACTGCAGAAGGTGGGGAGTCCAAAGCGGAACTTAAGGCAAGTAATGCAGAGATGATGCAAAGCCTGCTTCCTCCTGCACATTCCTCTTCCTTGCAATTTATCTAAATTGCATCCTAAATGCACAAGTCCTTCCTACACACATATGTAGGATGCCTTCCAACATTTCTCCAGTGAAAATAGGGATGTCCTAAGGAACGGTTCAGGACCGCAATACCTCAAGGACCACATCTTCCCATATGAACCTACCCAGACCCTGAGATCATCTTCTGAAGCCCTTCTTTGTGTGCCCTCTCCTCAAGAGATCCGGAGGGTGGCAACACGAGAACAGGGCCTTCTCTGCAGTGGCTCCCTGTCTATGGAATGCTCTCCCCAGAGAAGTTTGCCTGGCGCCTTCATTATACACCTTTAGGCACCAGGCAAAAACATTCCTTAAAGGCCTTTGGTTGACCTGACTGACATCCTATACCTATACCCTTTTAAAATGTGGCTTTTTTTGGGGGGGGTGTTATTGGCTTATTGTTTTTATTTTGGTTTTATATTGTGATCTTTTCTGTGAACCACCCTGAGACCTCCCGGTATAGGGTGGTATATAAATTCTAATAATAATAATAATAATAATAATAATAATAATAATAATAATAATTTATCCATATCCCGCCCTTCCTCGTTCAAAAACCGGGCTCAGGACGGCTAAATAATCAGATCATTCTAGGATCAAATCAGAAACCGGGACAGTTCCTGTAGACCCAGGACTGTCCCTGGAAAATAGGGACATTTGGAGTCTCTCTCTCTCTTTCTCTCTCTCTCCCACACACACACCTACACACAATTATGACAACATGCTCTCAATGCCTTCATTATACACCTTTAGGCACCAGGCAAAAATGTTCCTTTTTAACCAGGCCTTTGCCTGACCTGATTGACATCCTATACCCTTTTAAAATTTGGCTCTTTGGGAGGGGAGGGGTGTTATTGACTTATTGTTTTTATTTTTATTTTATATATTGTGATCTTTTCTGTGAACCACCCTGAGACCTCCAGGTAAAAGGTGGTATACAAATTCTAATAGTAATAATAAAATAATAATAATAATCAGATCATTCTAGGATCAAATCAGAAACTGGGACAGCTCCTATAAATCCGGGACTGTCCCTGGAAAATAGGGACATTTGGAGTCTCTCTCTCTCTCTCTCTCTCTCTCTCTCTCTCTCTCTCTCTCTCTCTCACACACACACACACACACACAACTACACACAATTATGACAACATGCTCTCAACGCACACACACTACTTTTCCTCCATCACAAAGTCACCACTGCCTGCCCACATTGATCAGCGATGGAGAGAGGTGGCCCATCTTTTGCACCCCAGAGGGAAGGCACCTGTTCCACATTCTCATGCGCTGGAGTGCGCACTGCAGCCTTGGCATCATGGCAATCCTGGAGGTGTGGGTGTGGAGGGAAAGCCGCTGTCCCCTGCCCCATTCTGGCCTGCCAGCCCTAGACGGAGCAGTACGGGGGAAGCCTACCTGTCACCAGAAAGGTGCACCTCCCGGCCCCCGCCTCGTTGATGATGTTGCAGTTGTAAATCCCATAGCTGTCCCTGGAAAGGCTCCGGATCGTGTACTCGGTGGAGTCCTGGGCGTCAAACTGCCCCGTCCGAAGGAGTTTGTTGCCCAGCCGCCACTCGAAGGTCAAGACGCGGGTAGGGTAAGCCCTCAGAACACGGCAGGTCATGGTGACGCTTCGGCCTTGGCCCTGACGGATCTCCAAGAAGGTCGGCTCCACGGCGGGAGGATCTGCAAGAAGCGGGAGAGGAGAGGGGATTGCAAGAGGTTTTCTTCAGTGAAGCACACCGGCTGTGATGCTGGAGACCGTTTTGCTAGGTCACAACCCACAAAAAGCAGAGTCACCAGGCCTATAAACCAGTGGGTAACATCCAAGGCAACACGATGACCAAATACAATGATACGATATCAATATACACCCTTTATATAATATGAAATACCGTATTTTTTGCTCCATAAGATGTACCAGACCATAAGACGCACCTAGTTTTTGGAGGAGGAAAACAAGAAAAAAAATATTCTGAATCCCAGAAGCCAGAACAGCAAGAGGGATCGCTGCGCAGTGAAAGCAGCAACCCTTCTTGCTGTTCTGGCTTCAGGGATAGCTGCAGAGCCTGCATTCGCTCCATAAGATGCACACACATTTTCCCTTACTTTTTAGGAGAGAAAAAGTGAGTCTTATAGAGCAAAAAATACAGTATATGAAATCACATAAACAGAAAGGAATCTTTGCAAGTCACAAAATATGCTCTCTTAATGGATTCTCTTGAAAACATAAAACCAAATAAACATAAGTCTTAAAAGTCTCGGAAAGTCTTTGAAGACTATGCAAGTCTCTGAAAGAAGCAATGGGTCAGATTCTGATCTGATGGAAACCGGCTGTAAAGCTTAGTTTATGGTGTCCAAGGATGCTGAAGTAGTTTGCAAACAGATGTTGTGAACGGTGATTCCGGATATATCCACTGTTTCGTGGAATTCTTCTTCAGCACAGAAGAAGAATGAAAAAGTATAAGTATATAATATGCCTTGGATATTACTGACTATTGTTTGCAACACAGGGGTTAAATTGTTAGGTCTCTAAACTACACAGAGGCCTTCCCTCACCTTAGCTTTACACACAAGTAGACATTAAGTCACATAGCAAGCGGAGCTGCAACCGGGTAACTAAGCAACAGCCTTATCAGACGGAGCAATCCCAGGCGCAGAGGAAGCATCAAGGCTGTAAACTCATCCGCAAATTTCTTCAATCATCAGAGGATCTCCTGGCTCTGTTTTTACAACATTCCCCCCCCCCACCCAACAAGGATTTAACAAGTTTCTTTTCACTATTAGCTATTGCTAAGCACTGGAAGGGTGACCATATACCAACTGGAGAAGAAGGGCTGGGGATGCATAAATACCTACCTATCGGAGTCAAGGTTTAACAACCAAGATTTGGTTGTGTTCAGAATAAACCTGTAAGTTTGGGAAAAATTCTCCTTGTACCAAGATGAGGAATATATTGAAATACAGAGAAATTGTTCTAGCTATAGGAAATGAACCACCGCAAGGTCAATGGAAGTCAAAAAACCAAAAGTATAATCAAAAGAGATCCACCCCAGAAGGGTCAGCATCTCAGTAGAGAAATGACATTATGGGATGTCTATTATGGTTAGCTTGTACTATACTTATGTTCGTACTTTTTGCATTGGCTCTGTTTTTTGTTGCATCAATTAAGTGTTTTAAATTTGTTGTTAGCCGCCCTGAGCCCGGTTTTCTGAACCGGGAAGGGTGGGGTATAAATAAAAAAATAGTATTACCTTATTTTTCGCCCTATAGGACGCACTTTTTCCCCTCCAAAAATGAAGGGGAAATCTGGGTGCATCCTATGGGGCGAATGCAGGCTTTCGCTGAAGCTTGGAGAGCGAGAGGGGTCAGTGTGCACCGACCCCTCTCGCTCCCCAGGCTTCAGGAAGACATCCACAGCCTAGGCAGCCCTGCAGGAGTTCCCGCAGGGATGTCTAGGCTACGGATAGCAGCCTGCTTCCCGGAGCGTCGGGCGCTCTGCTTTCAGGGCGCCCGGCGCTTCGGGAACACATCCGCAGCCTAGGCAGCCCTGCGCGAGTTCCCCGCAGGGGTCCCCACGCTGCGGATAGCAGCCTGCCGCCCGGCACGCAGGGCACCCTGAAGCAGAGCGCCCCGTGCGCCGGACAGACATCCGCAGCGTGTGGAGCCCTGCAGGAGTTCTCCACAGGGGTCCCCACACTGCGGATAGCAGCCTGCCGCCCAGCGGCCAGGACGCCCTAAAGCAGAGTGCCCCTCGCGCTGGGCAGACATCGGCCAGCCTCACAAGCTCGGGGGACAGCAGGGTGGCGCAGCGCCACCATTCCGCTGTTCCTCGACCTGGTTCGGTTTCCCCGACCTGCTTTTGGGGGGGAAATAAAGGGGGGGAAATTTTCCTTTATTTCCCCCCAAAAAAACTAGGTGCGTCCTATGGGACGGAGCGTCCTATGGGACGAAAAATACGGTATTTATTATGATGTTTGCTTTTTTCTTTCTTTTTTCTTTTTTTCTGTTTCTTTTCTCTCCCCTTTTCGTATTCAGTTGAAATGTTTGTATACTTTGTTACATTTGCATTTGCATAATAATTCAATTATATATGTATGTGTCTGTGTGTGTATGTATATGTATGTATATATATGTGTGTGTGTGTGTATACACACACACACACACACATATATATATATATTTAAAAAAACAGTTTCTTTTCACTGCCTGTAAGCTGTCATTATCCCAGGTGGGACTCAAACTAAGGATTCAAATTTCAAGGAAGGAGATTCCACCTAACTATTAGGAAGAACTTTCTGGCAGTAGGAGCCCCAGGTAGGAATCACAACTAAAGAACCCCTGGCAGATGACTCCCCCCAACCTCTGCTTAAAAGTCTCGAGTGAAAGACAGCCCACCACCTTCTGAGGAAGTCCATTCCACTGTTGAACAGCTCTTACCATCAGAAATATCTTCCTAATATTATGTCAGAATCGCCTTTCCTCTCCTTTGAATCCATTGCTTGCTACCCTCTGGATCAGCAGAAAACAAGCTCGCTCCATTCTCCATATGACAGCCCTTGAGATGTTTGAAGATGGCTATCATCTCTCCTTTCAGTCTCTTCTTTCCCAGGCTAAACATATCCAACTCCCTCAACTGTTCCTCATCAGGCTTTATTTTTAGACCATTTAATAATTTGGTCACCCTCCTCTGCCCACGTTCCAGCTTGTCAGGATCATCCTTAAATTGTGGTGCTCAGAAGTGGACTCCAGGTGTGGTTTGACCAAGGTAGAACAGAGTGGGACTATTCCTTCCCTTGATCCAGACTCTAGACTTCTGTTGATGCAGCTTAGAATAGCATTTTTTGCTGCTGCATCACACTGTGGACCCCATTAAGCTTGTGGTCTATTATGGCCACACTGCCACTCGTCCCGTACCTAGAAAGTACCGGCCTGAGCCATTTTCATCTTGCCCCTCTCCTCTCCCAGGGAAAAACCACTCTTTAGTGCTAATTCAGAGCAAATGTCCATCTGGTGAAAACTTGCATTGCTGTTTGCTCCGATTGAGTACTAAAGAGCAGTTTTCCCTGGGGGGAAGCAGCAGGACAAGTGGGAATTTGGATAAGGCCTAAGACTCTTAGATGCTTTCCCTGTGTGCTCCTGTCAAGCCAGGTGTGTCCTCCATCCTACCAGTGCATCTGGTTGCTTGTGCCTAAGTGCTGAACAACAAATAAATGACAGAAGAGACCTTCCCAATTTTGCACATCCCCCAGCAACGACCCAAACATTCTTTGTGACCGTCGTCATTAGCCTATGGTTACCTGACGTCCCCGTTTCCCGGGGACAGTCCCCGGATTTATAAATCTGTCCCCGGACAAAATCCGTCCCCGGAATGTCCCCGGATTTCATTTAATGTCCCCGGATTTATATTTTAAGTGTTGTAGATTTATAAGTAGGGAATGAATGTTTCGTGATTGGTTTAATGGCACAAGACACATTATATGGGGACTTCCGGCGAGGCAAAATGGCAGGTGCCATGGCAGTGAGCAGCTCCTGAAGCCAGGCAGAGCCAACTGCACTACCAGGCTGGCTCCGGGCTGCTGAGACTGCCGCTGCCGAGGGGGAACCGGGGACGCCCGGCGTGTCAACTGGGACACTCCCCCCATGACACTCCCCCCATGACTCAAATTGAGCCGGGAGCGAGAGCGCCTGGCCACCCGGCCGACTGCCCAGCGGCGCTCCAGGGCTAGTAAAAACCCTGGAGCCAAAACAGGGAGGAGGAGGAAAGGGGAAGGAGAAGGAAGAGAGAGAGAGAAAGAGGAAGGAGATAAAAGAGGGGAGCCCCGACCTTGCGGTGCTGCTACAGCTGCTGCCACTGAGGAGGAGAGGTAGAGCACCAGGAGGGCAAGGACATGTGGCCAAGCCCAGGCCCGACCCGAGCCTATTCCACGGCAGATAGCGCTCCAAGAGATCAGGCTGGAGCCCAGAGGAAGGAAGGCCACGCGACAGAGGAGACCCAGAAGAGAAGATACAGTGGTACCTCGGGTTAAGTACTTAATTTGTTCTGGAGGTCCGTTCTTAACCTGAAACGGTATTAACCTGAAGCACCACTTTAGCTAATGGGGCCTCCTGCTGCCGCTGCGCCACCAGAGCACGATTTCTGTTCTCATCCTGAAGCAAAGTTCTTAAACTGAAGCACTATTTCTGGGTTAGCGGAGTCTGTAACCTGAAGCGAATGTAACCTGAAGCGTATGTAAACTGAGGTACCACTGTATTACTTCTTCTTTTTTTAAAAAAATATTTTAAAAAAATAACTTTCTTTTTCTCTTTTCAAAAGAAGAAGAAGAAGAAGAAGAAAAGTGTCCCTGGATTCTTTGAAAAAAAATCTGGTACCCTTACATTAGCTATCCTGGCTCTGCTGGGCCCCTTCAGAGAAGCTGCCCCCCTCAGTCATCTTTCCTCCAGCCTTCAGGCTATTAAGGGGCCAGAACCTCCCAGCCTGTGGAGCAGCAAAGACCTTTGTGGCTCCAAGCATCTGTTTGATTGACAGGCAGGAGATTAGACGGTTTTAAACAGCGCTGAGAGTTATAGGTCATTCTGAGTCCTCGGGAGGGCAATTAAAGTTCTTTCTCTTTTCCTCAACTCTCCGCCCCCTCCCCTAAAATCACGGATCCTCTAGGCAGATTTCCCCCCTTCTGATGAATTTCGGTATTCGATCCAGGTGTGGGAGGGAGCTGGAGACATACCTGGACTGGGTTTTTCAGGTGGGTCTGGCTTGGGAAGCTCCCTAGTTCAGTGGCAGAGCAGTGTGGACAATCCTGAGTCATGTAGGTGGATCAATGTTTCTATAGAATCATAGAACTGTGAAGTTGGAAGGGACCAGGGTGGATTTGATTTAAATCACAATTTAAATCACTAGTCAGTAAGACTTGATTTAAATCATTTCTTTTTACAGAAAGACTCCTTGCTGGAAAAATCTTAATATTTACAACCAGAGGAAGGTTTCATTTTTGGAATAATAAATTGGATGCCCGGGTTGCGAATGTGATCCGTGTGGGATGCTCGTTCGCAACCCGCAGTGTTTGCAACCCGCATCTGTGCATCTGCGCGATTGCGATTCATTGCTTCTGTGCATGCACAAAGCACAATTTAGTGCTTCTGTGCATGCGCAGCCGCTGAAACCCGGAAGTAACCCGTTCCAGAACTTCTGGGTTTCAGCGGTCCACAACCCGAAAAAACGCAACCTGAAGCAGCTGTAACCCAAGGTATGGCTGTATAAAAAATTGCTGATTTGGTTATACTATTAGAAATACATAGACAGATAATTATGAAATTATTGTGAGGTTCAATAAGTTAACTGTTTCTATTTAGACAACTTTTCTGCTGTACTTTATTGGAAGGAGAAAAATAATCATTTTCTTAACAACTATTTAAACCATTTATTAAACTAAAACAATAACATTGCGGCATATGTATCCATGTTTGTTAACTGATGTGGTTAAACGTCCCCCCCCCAAGAAAACCTTAGACTGAGTTTTGAAAAACTTAAAATGAGAGGCACAAATACAAGATGGGTGACACCTGGCTTGAGAGCAGTACATGTGAAAAGGATCTAGGAGTCTTGTTGACCACAAACTTGACATGAGCCAACAGTGTGACGCGGCAGCTAAAAAAGCCAATGCAATTCTGGGCTGCATCAATAGGAGTATAGCATCTAGATCAAGGGAAGTAATAGTGCCACTGTATTCTGCTCTGGTCAGACCTCACCTGGAGTACTGTGTCCAGTTCTGGGCACCACAGTTCAAGAAGGACACTGACAAACTGGAACGTGTCCAGAGGAGGGCAACCAAAATGGTCAAAGGCCTGGAAACGATGCCTTATGAGGAACGGCTAAGGGAGCTGGGCATGTTTAGCCTGGAGAAGAGGAGGTTAAGGGGTGATATGATAGCCATGTTCCAATATATAAAAGGATGTCACATAGAGGAGGGAGAAAGGTTGTTTTCTGCTGCTCCAGAGAAGCGGACACGGAGCAATGGATCCAAACTACAAGAAAGAAGATTCCACCTAAACATTAGGAAGAACTTCCTGACAGTAAGAGCTGTTCGACAGTGGAATTTGCTGCCAAGGAGTGTGGTGGAGTCTCCTTCTTTGGAGGTCTTTAAGCAGAGGCTTGACAACCATATGTCAGGAGCGCTCTGATGGTGTTTCCTGCTTGGCAGGGGGTTGGACTCGATGGCCCTTGTGGTCTCTTCCAACTCTATGATTCTATGATTCTATAAAACAAATCCTTATTTCCTGATGAATAGCCTTTCGACTATAATGTAACTTAAATACAGTAGAAAACTATCTTTAAAAAGATTTTTCCTCCAAAAGCATTTTATTTTAAAAATCCAATTTAAATAAAAAAAATCCGATTTAAATGTTAAAAAAATCTGTTCTTTTTTAAAAAAAAAAATCATTGATTTTTATTCACCCTGAAAGGGACACCAAGGATCATCTAGTCGAACCCCCTGACTATGAATAAGGCAGCTTCCAGTCTTCCTATGCTCCCTCTTGCTTTTTCCTTCCCGTTTGTGTCATTAGTGACAACAAGCATGCATTATCTCGCACTCAAACCCACACTCACAATGATTGGATTGCTTCCCTTACAAACTGGTCGGCTGCTGCTCTTTAACTTTATTTCAAATCCGTTTCTTCTCATTTCATTGTTATTTTCATAGAGGCACCACTGAAAATTCTTTGCCTATCCCACGCACTTCGTTTCGCAAGGGAAAGCAGAGTTCTCCTCTTGTCCTTTCAGAGTTAATGGCAGCGACCAGAGAGAAAGAGTCTGGAATCCAGCTCTCAAGAATGGAAAGCATTTGCAAAGGCCAACACGAAAGGGGTCTGATCCGCACCCAGTGGACTAACATCAAAACTGGAATCCACTGGATTTCACATTTGATGAATATTCTGGCACAGTTCTCAGCTCAAAACAAATGAATTTTTAAAATGCATACTTTTAAAAGCAAATTGTGTTTAGAAATGCATATTTTGAGGGGAAACAGGTTTAAATGAGAATTTAATGAATTTTTTCATTGGAACGCAGAACATAAGAAAAATAACATTTGATAAAATGAGCAACCTGGTATTTTTTTCCTTGTGATCTCCCATGAGGCCTTGTGATGAAGGACGGCCTATAAATCTAATAAATAAAATAGTAAGGGCAGAAAAAGAGCTTTGGGCTGGATCCTTCCCCACTGTCAAGAGCTCGGGATTGGGGTTTGTTTTCAGGGAAGAAAAATTACCAAGATATCTTTAGCCTTCAAAAAAAAAAAGACTACGATTCTGAATACCAGTTTCTAAGAAGCACAACTTGGATGTTTGTGCTTTGTGGCACCTGGCTGGCCAAAGGGAGAACAAGATGTTACACAAGATGGGCTCCATTTGTCCTGATCCACCTACAGGGCTTATCTTCTCCTCTTAACAAGAAAGTTCGCTCTGTAGATTTGTTGCCAAAGAAGAGGCAATAATGTTTGGAGGAGCCAAACAGAGACACGAAGGAAGACAGATACTTGCTAAATATCTTCGCAGAAGCTTATGAAAAGCTTGCCCTATGACTCAAAATCCAAAAAACCAAAGTGCTGCACCAACAAGCACTAAAGAACCCCTCTGCAGAACCACAAATCCAACTCAATGGTGTGACATTGGAAAGTGCCAATCACTTTTCCTACCTGGACAGCTATATTTCCACAAGGGCCTGAGCTCTGCGAGTGCGGCTTTCTCCAGATTGAACTACAGAGTTTTTGAGGACCGGGACAATCGCAGGGAAACCAAAATGCTTGTTTACAAAGCTATTGTACTACCAACCTTACTGTATGCTTGTAAGAGCTGTTCGACAGTGGAATTTGCTGCCAAGGAGTGTGGTGGAGTCTCCTTCTTTGGAGGTCTTTAAGCAGAGGCTTGACAACCATATGTCAGGAGTGCTCTGATGGTGTTTCCTGCTTGGCAGGGGGTTGGACTCGATGGCCCTTGTGGTCTCTTCCAACTCTATGATTCTATGATTCTATGATTCTAAAACATGGACCACATATAAACACCATCTCCAGCTCTTCGAAAGATTCCATCAACAGTGTCTCCAACATTTGGGAAGACAGGCGAACTAATGCCAGTATACTGGAAGAAGCAAAAATCACCTGTGTTGAAGCAATGATTCTTCAACATCAACATGGTTGGATTGGTCATGTGGTTTAGATGCCTGATTATCGTCTTTCAAAGCAGCTACTCTATTCCGAACTTAAAATGGAAAGCGTAATGCTGGTTACGGGACACAGGTGGCGCTGTGGGTTAACCCACAGAGCCTAGGACTTGCCGATCAGAAGGTCAGCGGTTCAAATCCCCGCCACGGGGTGAGCTCCCGTTGCTCGGTCCCAGCTCCTGCCAACCCAGCAGTTCGAAAGCATGTCAAAGTGCAAGTAGATAAATAGGTACCGCTCCAGCGGGAAGGTAAACGGCGTTTCTGTGCGCTGCTGTGGTTCGCCAGAAGTGGCTTAGTCATGCTGGCCACATGACCCGGAAGCTGTCTGCGGACAAACGCCGGCTCCCTCGGCTAATAAAGCGAGATGAGCGCCACAACCCCAGAGTCAGCCACGACTGGACCTAATGGTCAGGGGCCCCTTTACCTTTACCTAATGCTGGTGGGTCAACAAAAGAGGTTTAAAGAATCTCAAGGCAAATCTAAAAAAATGTAGTAGAAACACTGACAACTGGGAAACACTGGCCTACGAGCGCTCCAGTTGGAGAACAGCCTTGACCAAAGGTGTCATGGGCTTTGAAGACACTCAAACTCAGGATGCAAGGGAGAAAAGTGCTAAGAGAAAGGCATGATTGGCAAACCCTCACCATGATCTTCTTCTTCTTTGGCGATCCCTCGTAGCCGATTGTCAGATTGTCTTCCATAAACACGGTTTTAACAGTGAGTCCGTAAGTGACTGTGGAGGCCAATTCTGGATCCACATGTCCTTCCACAGTGGGGACATTTACCATGATCATATCCTGCCCGGAAACCTATGTCCCCACTGTGGAAGGACGTGTGGATCCAGAATTGGCCTCCAGTCACTTATGGACTCACTGTTAAAATCGTGTTCATGGAATACAATCTTACTCGGCTACGAGGGATCGCAGAAGAAGAAATCCTATTGCTCCCAATCTGACGCTAAGTGAGGTGATGCCACAGATCCCAGTTTCTGGTTTCCTTGCACCTGAAATATCATAGCAAATGAGGGGGAACCTTCCTCCTGCAAGGAGATTGCCATGGTTTTGGCTTCTCGGCTGCTGATTCCTCAGGCAGCAGAACAATTTGCAACCTGCTTCAATCAAGGATTGCAAACAGCAGCCCCTGAAATCAGCGCCGGCTTTAGGAAGGCTGTCAAAGGGCTGTTTCACAGCAGATCTGCCGGGCGGGCTCCTGGCAGACAGGTTGCTGGGAACAATCAGCACCTCACCTACAATTAATGTTGAGGCTTCTTGACGCGAGTCTCTCCTCCTCTCTATGCCTCTGCTTCCCAGTGGTACACTGTGAATCCTGGCAACAGACCTTCCTCCCAACGAAGATGGCCATAGAGTGCCAAAAACCAAGCTTCAATTAAGCCTAAATATAAGAAGGGAGGAAGAGCCCTGCTGGGTCAGGATAGTGTCCCATCTAGTCATAGAATTGTAGGGTTGGAAGGGACTCCATGTGTCATCTAGTCCAACCCCCTGCTATGCAGGAATCTCAGCTAAAGTCTTGCATCCTGTTCTCACAGTGTCTGAGCAGATGCGTCTTTTGGGAAGCCCCGAGACAGGAGCTGAGCACAAGAACCTTCTCCCTTCCTGCTGTTTTATTAATTTTTATTTTATTTATTGGTTTCATATACTGCTGAGGGTCACAGGGCAGTTTCCAAAATACCGGTGTTCAGAAGCATTGCTGTGGAGGCAGAGCACAGCCCTGGCAGCTAGGAGATATCAATGGCCATTGGCAGCCCTCTCCTCCTCCAGGAATTGAAATGGATTGAAATTGAAATACTTTATGGTCACTTATACAACTTGTATACAGTGAGGTTACATGAGCACCCCCCACTCAGCTCTCTTAGTCTTCATTCCCCTCGTTTACTGACGCACATCCACCAAACCCGAAAGTCCGTTGCCCTGTTGTTCTCTTTTCATTTAGCAGCCTAACAGCCCATGGATAGAAGCTGTTCTTTACCCTGTTGGTGCGACTAATTGTGCTTCTGTATCTTCTGCCTGAGGGCAGGAGATCAAGAAAGTGCCGGCCAGGGTGCGAATCATCCCTGAGAATTTTCCTCACTCTCCTGAGTGAGGAATGTCTTCCGCAATGTCATCCAGTGGATTCACGGGACAGCCCATAATATCTTGTGCTGTATTCACCACCCTCTGTAGGCACTTCCTATCTGTCAAATCCTCTTTTAAAGTCACCCAAACAAAGAAAAAATGGGAGGCTATGTACTCTCTGCAGGGACGTAGTGTCGGGGGGCGAGGGGGGACAATCCACTTAAAACCTCAACTGATGTTTCTGTTGATTCAAGCCAATAAAGCCAGCGAAGTTCAGAGGAATTGGCCACTCTCCAGGTGCCCGGCTTGAATCCTTGTTGACCTCCTGTCTGCGACTCCCGGCAAGATCAAGGCGAGGTCTTACTCGGCGATTCTTCCCAACGTGAAGAAGAACACACCATTCCTCCCCCTCCTCCCAGGGAGGGGAAAGAGACAGGCAGAAATGTATTTACATGCCTTTATTTCTGTCTTTCCAGCACTACAGAGAAATCATGTCTGTACCCTCTCATCACCAGCTGCAGAGAGAGAATAACTCCACCCATGTACTTCCAGTACAGGGTCATGTGCCACTCTGAGCTAACATCCGGTGCTCAGTGCACTGAATAGACCGTCCCTGGTTCCCACGGTACAGTCCCATAACATCAGCTTCCTGTTTACCATTCCAGCCACCTGGAGCTCGCTTCTGCATTGCTCCTTTTTCGTAACAGTTTCTTCTGATTGAACGATACCAGGTCAAAAAACCGCCCTGCTTGAATACATAAGCCATTGGCAGGCTTTGAAAAAGCATTAGACCAATTCCTGGAGGAAAGGGGTATTGATGGCTCCTGGCACAGATGACTCTCTTCTGCATCTACAGTTGGTGGCAATGAAACTTCTAGGAGCCGCAGGTCAATTCTGTGTCCAGGGCAGCTGTCTACCAGCTCCATCTGGTACGCAGGCTGAGACCCTCCCTGCCCGCAGACTGTCTCGCCAGAGTGGTGCATGCTCTAGTTATCTCCCGCTTGGACTAATAACTCTCAACCTGCTAAGAGTTATGAAGAACTTTCCTTCTCCAATAAAACAAAACGATGGCACATAAGTCACTGGGGAAAAGAGTTCCACACCATATAAAGTACAAAAAGTTACAAATGAACATGCGCTATGCAGGGAGATTCCAGCTAACCATTGGGAAGAACTGTCTGGCCAGAGTGATACATGCTCTGGTTATCTCCCGCTTGGACTACTGCAATGTGCTCCACATGGGGCTACCTTGGAAGGTGATCCGGAAACTACAACTAATCCAGAATGTGGCAGCTAGACTGAAGACTGGGAGTGGCCACCGAGACCACATAACACCTGTCTTGAAAGACCGACATTGACTCCCAGTACGTTTCTGAACACAATTCAAAGTGTTGGTGCTGACCTGGAAAGCCCTAAACAGCCTCAGTTCAGTATACCTGAAGGAGCGTCTCCAACCCCCATTGTTCTGCCTGGACACTGATGTCCAGCTCTGAGGGCCTTCTGGTGGTTCTCTCGCTGTGAGAAGCCAAGTTACAGGGAACCAGGCAAAGGGCCTTCTCGGTGGTGGCACCCGCCCTGTGGAATGCCCTCCCACCAGATGTCAAAGAGAAGAACAACTACCAGACTTTTAGAAGACATCTGAAGGCAGCCCTGTTTATTGTATTTGAGTGGTTTGTTGGAAGCCGCCCAGAGGAGTAGGTGGGGAAACCCAGCCAGATGGGTGCGGTATAAATAATAAATTATTATTATTATTATTATTATTATTATTATTATTATTATTATGAAAATCAAAATGAAAAGCAGAACAGTCTGGGATCAATTCAGAAGCCGGGACTGCTTCAGTAATTCCAGGGCTGTCCCCAGGAAATCAGGACACTTGGAGCGCCTGGTATACCCATTGCTGGAAACCCCAGGAGAGGGAGGGCTCCTGTGCTCAGATCCTGCTTCCCAAGATAGCCATCTGGTTGGCCACTGTGAGAACAGGATGCTGGACGAGATGGGCCACTGGTCTGATCCAGCACATGCTCTTCTTATGCCACAGGAAGCTCCCCCACCCCATAAAGTGGTTTTGGTTTCCCGTCATCGCTAAGACTGGGTGTGTGTGCTGGTCCCACGGGGTAACTGAGAGGCGAGGTCCGAGTCCAGTCTGAGGTTGATGGTGTGGTATGGAGGCTGTCCGTCAAAGCTGTAGCTGGGTCCAAGGCAGGGAGTCAGGTGAGGTCAGGAACTCTGGCAGAAGAGCAGGACAGGGTGCAGGCAGGAACTAGCAACCAACAATGTTGCTCCCGCAACCTGGGACTGGGGCTGACTGGCTTTTATCTGCCCCGAGGCATGGGGTGGCCCCGACCCTCTGGTGACTCGCCTCCCCTGGCCTGGAGGTGAGCACTCCTCCTGCGGGAACTTAGTTCCCTCCGCCTCTCTGCCCTGAGCCTCTGCAGCTCAGGAGAGACTGGAGGGTGACCGGACCCAGAGGCAACCTCACCTTCCCCTGATGGGGCTGAGAGAGGAGCACCTGCAGGCAATGGGTCCTCCATCACCTCAGGAGCCAGAGCAGACTCAGCTGGTGCCTGCACCTGTGGATCCAGCACAGTTGAGGACCCTTCCGGCTCAGGCCCCAGCCCCGGCTCAGCTGGTTCTGGAGGCGGGGACTCCTGTGCAGGCTGGGATTCCTCAGGTTCAGCCTCTGAGTCTGAATCCCAGGCCATCACAGTGTGTGTCTGAATCAATCCACTCCAGATCCCCTCCTTCGCCGCAGGGCTCCCTTCTCGGAAGCGTCTGTCTCCTGCTCCCTCTCTCCCTTAGAAGCCGCCAGTCACCAGAGTATTCTCCAAGAGATGGATATATCTCAAGCCTGTTTGTAGTGAATTTGAAACTTTTATTTGCTGAAATAGTCACAAATCACAAGGAGGGGGCCTTACGCAGCCGCCTCTCGAGGGATCCTGATTTGCCACAGTGACAGACTTCTTTAAAGTTCCATGAAGCCTGCATAATTTACAGCTCTTCAGAATAACCTACTCCGCGGCTGATGTTTTATGCATTATCACTCCATACTTCATATTTTGGATGAGGTGGTTTGCATAGCGGAGATGGACTGCGCAAAAAGAGCGATGCATCATTGGAAGCGAGTGGAAATGGCTTGGATTAGCAGGATCTGCCGGGGGTGGGTGGCAGCAAATAGGCGGCCGGGGGGGGGGGATTTTGTTCAATCCAGAGGATGATTCCCCAGTGCAGTTAAGCCACAGGAGATGGACCGGAGCCAACATTGGTCCCCGTCTGTGCAGGCGAGATGAAGGGACAAGCAAGGATGGAGAAGATGGGGATCCCAGGAAAAGAGATGCTATGCTCACTTGCACCTGCAGCATGCCGTTAAAGCCATGTCATACCACTCTAAACAGTCCGTATAGTTAAAGGTATGGTTTTCCCAGTAGTGATGTATGGAAGTGAGAGCTGGACCATCAAGAAGGCTGATTGCCAAAGAATGGATGCTTTTGAATTCTGGTGCTGGAGGAGACTCTTGAGAGTCCTATGGACTGCAAGAAGATCAAACCTCTCCATTCTGAAGGAAATCAGCCCTGAGTGCTCGCTGGAAGGACAGATCCTGAAGCTGAGGCTCCAAGACTTTGGCCGCCTCGTGAGAAGAGAAGACTCCCTGGAAAATACCCTGATGTTGGGAAAGATGGAGGGCACAAGGAGAAGGGGGCGACAGAGGACGAGATGGTTGGACAGTGTTCTCGAAGCTATGAACATGAGTTTGACCAAACTGCGGGAGGCAGTGGAAGGCAGGAGTGCCTGGCGTGCTCTGGTCCATGGGGTCATGAAGAGTTGGACACGACTAAACAACTAAACAACAACAAAACCACTCCAAACATACCGTATTTTTCCGTCTATAAGACGCCCCCCATGCATAAGATGCCCCCGATTTTTGGGGACTAAATGTAAAGAAAATGAGGGGAGAAGGCACAAAATAGTTGAGCTTTTTTAAGGGGGAATTGCACATGCACCATCACCCCAGCAGGGCCGTTGCTGGGGGCTGACAAAGTTTTCCACACTGGGTGGGAAGCACTCGCTAGAACATGCACCCCTGGCATTGGCATGGGGGTTGCGCGCCCGCCAACCAGCTGGCTGATGGCACGCAGCCTCCCCCCATGCCACTATCCATGTATAGGACGACCCCAGTTTCTTGACATGATTTTTGAGTCAAAAAACCTCATCTGAGCCCGGCTTCGGCTGGGGAGGGCGGGAAATAAAGAAAATTTTATTATTTATTATTATTTTATTATCTAATTCAGTGGTGCCTCTGGATGTGAACGGGATCCGTTCCAGAGCCCCGTTCCCATCCTGAGTAGAATGCAACCCGTGACTGCGAGTGCGCAGGTCGCGATTTGCTGCTTCTGCGCATGCACGTGACATCTTTTTGAGCGTTTGCGCATGCGCGAGTGGCGAAACCTGGAACTAATGCGTTCCGTTACTTCCGGGTTGCCGCAGAGTGTAACCTGAAAACGCTCAACCTGAAGCATATTTAACCCGAGGTATGACTGTACATGGAAAAATAGGGTATACGGCTTCCTCCTAAGAACCCTGGGAGCTGAAGTTTGTTAAGGGGTGCTGAGAGTTGTCAGCTAACCCCCCCTTCTCCTCTCAAAACTACAGTTCCCAGGGCAGTTTAACAATCAATCCCTTGTCCCAGGGAACTAGAACGTAAGAAGAGCATTTGCTGGATCAGGCCAATGGCCCATCATGTCCAGCATCCTGTTCTCACAGGAGCCGACCTGCAAACAAAAAGTCAGTCTGGCTCCCCACCCAACACAACTCTGCATTCTTTCAATATTGAGCCTGGGAGGAAAGGTGTTATTCTTCTCTTCAGTATTCAAAATCCAGCCTGCATTTCCTAGGCACCTGCTGTTTATTGAATGGGAGATTCCAGGGTTGAATTAGTATGACGTTATTATTATTATTTGTTTGCAGAATACGTTTCCCTCAAATAAACTTCCAGCCATGGTCCGGGGCAACCCCAGCTCATTCATTAGAGGCAAAACCTTCCCTTGGTTCAAGGCCAAGCAACCCCCTTTCCCCATTTTTTGCATGGTAATAAAACATTTAATTTTTATTATAGTTATTGTCCTTCCTTCTCCCTCAAAGGGGCAGAGAAGCTGCCGCACAGATAACCCTTCTGATCTCAAGGCACACACTCCGTTGAATTGAAAATATTAATTTATGCCCTTGCAATCTTGCCTGGTTACCATCCAACAGAATCCTTCCCATTGTTTACTGGCCCTGTTTATGTGATTTTGTTTTTTGGGGTATTGTATTCCTATGTTGATTTTTATTGCTTCGCTCCCCCTATGAATACTGCAGAAAATAAATAACACAAGACTTTTGCAGGCCCTGCGATGGACGTCCTGAGCACTTTCTAGCCACAGTTAGGAAGGGCCTGGCAGTAGGAAATAAAACACAACAAAAGCGACTGGAGTGGGCACCGCTTGGCAGGCTCTTAATATCCATAAAAATATTGCCAGCATGGCTTCCCTGACCATGTCCTGAGCAGCAGTCTCCTTTTGCCAACAATATACTTCATCTTGGCGGAATTGGAGGGGCTCGTAAAAGGAACCACAAACTCACAACAGTGGGGGCTATTGCTCAGGCACTGGATGCTTGGGCCTGTTGCTCAACATCCAAAAAACAAAGTGCTGCACCAACAAGCACAAAACAACCCTCTGCAGCACCACAAATCCAACTCAATGGTGTAACGTTGGAAAGTGTCGATCACTTCTACTACCTAGGCAGTTATCTTTCCACAAGGGCCAACATTGATGCCAAAATCCAGCATTGCCTGAGCTCTGCCAGTGCGGCTTTCTCCCGATTGAAGTACAGAGTGTTTTGAGAACCAGGACATTCGCAAGGAAACCAAAATGCTTGTTTACAAAGCTGTTGTACTACCAACCTTACTGTATGTTTGCGAAACATGGACCACTTATAAACGCCATCTCCAACTCCTCAAAAGATTCCATCAATGGTGTCTCCGAAAATTTGTACACATCACTTGGGAAGACAGGTGAACTAATATCAGTGTACTGGAAGAGGCAAAGATGTTGAAGCAATGATTCTTCAACACCAGCTTCGTTGGACTGGTCATGTTGTGCGGATGCCTGATGATCGTGTTCCAAAGCAACTACTCTATTCCCGGCTATGAATGATCGCCAAAGAAGAAAGATGAAGAAGAAAGCACAAAAGCACAACTGCACTTTGCAGGGTAAGAACAGACCCTTCAAGTTTCCCTATTTTCCAGGGACGTTGCCTGATTTAGAGAAGCCGTCCTGGTTTCTGATTTGATCCCAGAATGTCCCACTTTTCCCTAAAGGTAAAGGTGCCCCTGACCATTAGGTCCAGTCGTGGACGACTCTGGGGTTGCACGCTCATCTCGCTCTATAGGCCTAGGGAGCCGGCGTTTGTCCGCAGGCAGCTTCTGGGTCATGTGGCCAGCAGGACTAAGCCACTTCTGGCGAACCAGAAGAGCGCACAGAAATGCCATTTACCTTCCTGCCAGAGTGATACCTATTTATCTACTTGCAATTTGATGTGCTTTTGAATTGCTAGGTTGTCAGGAGTAGGGACTGAGCAATGGGAGCTCACCCTATTGCGGGGATTCGAACCGTCGACCTTCTGATCAGCAAGCCCCCAGCTCTGTGGTTTAGACCACAGTGCCACCCACGTCCTACTCACTTTTCCTTACTCACCTTCCCTATTTTGAGAAATCTTGGAGGGTATGGAGTTATCTGACCCCTGAGCTGTCTGAAGTCAATCCTGTATAGGAAAGGTTTTTTTAAAAATGTTTAACGTTTTATTATGTTTTTATATATGTTGGAAGCTGCCCAGAGTGGCTGGGGCAACCCAGTCAGATGTGTGGGGAATAAAATGTAAAATTATCATGATGGAACGGGACGTCCCTATTTTCATCGGAGAAATGTTGGAGGGTATGGGAGGAGGCGCGGCTGCATGTTTCAGCTGACCAGCTGCACATACAGAAGTTGAGTGTGTCGTGCTCATGCCAGGGAGCGGGGGGCAAATGGGTCCATTTCAATTCCTCCCTGCTTCTCATTTTCCCCTAGCTCAGGGGTAGAGCATCTGCTCTGAGTGAAGAAGGTCTCTATGGCATCTCAACCTAGGGGGAGAAGACTCCCTGAGAGAGCTGCTGCCAGTCAGCGTATGGCTTGATTCAGGAGAAGGTCTTCCTATAAACTGACAGGTTTCTCCACCCTTCATGGAGTTCCATGTAGAAACTCTTCAGCTCACAAGAAAATCAAGGTTAGCAAATCCATATTTAAATTATGAACAAATCCAGGTGTGTGTGTGTGTGTGTGTGTGTGTGTGTGTGTGTGTGTTTTAACAAAATAACACCAGGTTCTTTGATTCTTGCAGCTTTAAATATCTTGACTTTTTGGCTCCCTTCCAAAAATTATTTTCTGGGTAGCGTGTGGCCTGACCTTTTCAAAAGCAAACAAACATCAGTGACAACATGTCTAACCCACCTTATCTAGGTCACGCCACTGTGCATGGAGATCTTTCCTGGGCACTCACTTGTTAAAGTAACCCCAAAACGCCACTTTCGTATTTCTGCTAAAGAACCTTGGGGAATGTTGCCTCCTGCTTCAACAGGGATCTCAAGGCACAATGCAGCAATTGGAAAAAGCGCCGTTCCTCCAGCTCATGCAAATGGCACCTCCAGAGTTTTCATTGAAGATTGAAAATGTTTTTAATAATGATAATAATTATTATTAATAATAATAGCTGATTCTGCAATATCTTTTGAACAAGGAGTGTTCCTCCAGACGTTTATTTTATGCTTTTTATTTTGTAAAGTTTACATACTGCTTGGTTGTTTATAAAACTCCTCAAGGCAGTGGACAAAAAGATAAAACAATAAAACTATCAATAAGAAAATAATCAACGACAATAATGCAAGAGTTTTGAAAAGTTAAAATCATAGAATTATAGCGTTGGAAGGGACACCATGAGTCTTCTAGTCCAACCCTTGCAATGCAGGAATCTCAGCTAAATAACCCATGACAGGTGGCCATCTAACCTCTGCTTAGAGACCTCCAAGGAAGGAGAGTCCATAGCCTTCCAACGTTTTTCAGATGAAAATAGGGATAGTCTATACTCCGTCCAGGGACGCGGGTGGCGCTGTGGGTTAAACCACAGAGCCTAGGGCTTGCCGATCAGAAGGTCGGTGGTTCGAATCCCCGTGACGGGGTGAGCTCCTGTTGCTCAGTCCCTGCTCCTGCCAACCTAGCAGTTTGAAAGCACGTCAAAGTGCAAGTAGATTAATAGGTACCGCTCTGGTGGGAAGGTACACGGCGTTTCCGTGCGCTGCTCTGGTTCGCCAGAAGCGGCTTAGTCATGTTGGCCACATGACCCTGAAGCTGTACGCCGGCTCAGTCGGCCAATAAAGCGAGATGAGCGCCGCAGCCCCAGAGTCGGTCACGACTGGACCTAATGGTCAGGGTCCCCTTTACCTTATACTCCATCCAGAATCTTCTCCCACATTTTATCTTGCCACACACATATACGCATGTATAAAATAACAGGTGGAGACGAATCAGCGTATAGAGGGGAGGTCCAAAAAATATCTACATGGTGCCTAGGGAACAACTTGCACCTTAATATCAGCAAGACAAAGGAGATGGTGTTGGACTTTCGGAGGAAGAGAGAAGAACTAGCCCCGCTGTACATCGGGGAGGGCTGTGTGGAGAGAGTCTCTTCCTTTAAATTCCTAGGAGTTTGTCTCAGTGAAGACCTTACTTGGAAAATCTATACAACCCAGGTGGTTAAGAAAGCCCAACAGAGACTCCATCTCCTCAGAGTATTGCAGAAGAACAATGTCAATCAACATC
This sequence comes from Podarcis raffonei, assembly GCF_027172205.1. Taxonomy (NCBI): domain Eukaryota; kingdom Metazoa; phylum Chordata; class Lepidosauria; order Squamata; family Lacertidae; genus Podarcis; species Podarcis raffonei. The sequence goes on from NC_070602.1 coordinate 2,122,146, forward strand.
TGATGATCTCCTTCTACTGGTCCACACTAGAAAGTGTCCTTTCCTACTGCATCATGGTGTGGGACGCTGGTTTGACATCATCTGATAGGAAGTGCCTACAGAGGGTGGTGAACACAGCACAAGATATTATGGGCTGTCCCGTGAATCCACTGGATGAAATAGCGGAAGAACGTTGCCTCAGGAGAGTGAGGAAAAATCTCAGGGATGATTCACACCCTGGCCGACACTTTCATGATCTCCTGCCCTCAGGCAGAAGATATAGAAGCAGGATTAATCGCACCAACAGGGTAAAGAACGGCTTCTATCCGTGGGCTGTTAGGCTGCCGAATGAAAAGATAACAACAGGGCAACGGACTTTGGGGTTTGGTGGGTGTGCGTCAGTAAACGAGGGGAATGAAGACTAAGAGAGCTGAGTGAGGGGTGCTCGTGTAACCTCACTGTATACAAGTTGTACAAGTGACAATAAAGTATTTCAATTTCAATACAAGCTGTTACACTTAGCCAATGACAACCTCTCCGCCTGGCCTACCTCACAGGATTGTTGCAAAGGGAAAAAAACACACGAGGGAAGGGATCTTGTACAACATCTCACACAGATAAATGGAACGAAATAAAATTTCAGCTGTAAGCTGACTTGAGTTCCTCTCAGGGAAAAAGGCTGAATAATAATGATAACGACAACAACAGTAACAAAAACTGTGAGAATGACCAGGATCCTACCAGAGAGTAAATCCTATTGAACTCAGTGGGACTTAGTTCCGAGTAAACATGCTTAGGATTGCAGTGTAAGGCCGCCCAGTCTTTACCCAATTGCCTGGGAGTAAGCTCCATTGAATACGGTGGGACTTACAGCTGAGTAGACATGTAAAGGCTTGCAGGGTAAGGCTCCATTTACAATAAAGGAATAAACGCCTCCCTCGCTTCCTAAGAAATGGCTGACTGCTGAATCATCGCAATTAAAGAATTTTAAGTGGATTGGTGACATTTCCCTTAGAAATTATAGGAAGGGCTTTATATGCCAACTTCAAAATTTACTTCATTTGGTGCAGGTACTTTATTTTCAGTATAAACAGAGCTCCATTTTTGCACCTACACACACCTATTATTATTATTATTATTATTATTATTATTATTATTATTATATTTAATTAAATTTCTATACTGTCCTATACTCGCAGGGAGGGAAAAGGAAAACTGGGGCATTCTAGGATCAAATCACAAACTGGGATAGCTTCTGTAATTCTGGGACTGTACCTGGAAAATCAGGACACCTGGAAGGTATTCAGAAGAAGGTGACCCCTCTGGGGTCGAGGCCCCATTGAGGCTGTAATCCTGCTTCTCATAGCAGATGACCAGTCTGCAGGCTTAATAATAATAATAATAATAATAAATTATTTATACCCCGCCCATCTGGCTAGGTTACCCCAGCCACTCTGGGCAGCTTCCAACCAAATAGTAAAATACAATAATGCATCAAACATTAAAAACTTCCCTAAACAGGGCCACCTTCAGTTGTCTTTTAAAAGTAAAATACAGTGGTACCTCGGATGAAGAACTTAATTCATTCTGCAGGTCTGTTCTTAACCTGAAACTGTTCTTAACCTGAAGCACCACTTTAGCTAATGGGGCCTCCTGCTGCCACCACGCCACTGCTGACCGATTTCTGTTCTCATCCTGAAGCAAAGGTCTTAACCCGAGGTACTATTTCTGGGTTAGCGGAGTCTGTAACCTGAAGCATATGTAACCCGAGGTACCACTTATTGCCTTGATATCTGCTGGGAGGGTGTTCCACAGGGCAGGCGCCACTACCGAGAAGGCCCTCTGCCTGGTTCCCTGTAGCCTCACTTCTCACAGGGAGGGAACCTCCAGAAGGCCCTCGGCGCTGGACCTCAGTATCTGTGCTGAGCAATGGGGGTGGAGACGCTCCTTCAGGTATACTGGGCTGAGGCCGTTTAGGGCTTTCAAGGTCAACACCAACACTTTGAATTGTGCTCAGAAACGTACTGGGAGCCAATGCAGATCTCTCAGAACCGGTGTTATGTGGTCCCGGCGGCCGCTCCCAGTCACCAGTCTGGCTACTGCATTCTGGATTAGTTGCAGTTTCCGGGTCACCTTCAAAGGTAGCCCCACGTAGAACGCATTGCAGTAGTTCATGCAAGAGATTTGTAGAGCATGCACCACTCTGGCGAGACAGTCTGCGGGCAGGTAGGGTCTCAGCCTGCATACCAGATGGAGCTGATAGCCAGCCGCCCTGGACACAGAATTGACCTGCGCCTCCATGGACAGCCGGGAGTCCAAAATGACTCCCAGGCTATGCACTTGGTCCTTCAGGGGCACAGTTACCCCATTCAGGACCAGGGAGTCTTCCACACCTGCCCGCCCCCTGTCCCCCAAAACAGTACTTCTGTCTTGTCAGGATTCATTGTCAATCTGTTAGCTGCCATCCATCCTCCAACCGCCTCCAGACACTCACACAGGACCTTCACTGCCTTCACTGGTTCTGATTTAAAAGAGAGGTAGAGCTGGGTATCATCCGCATACTGATGAACACCCAGCCCAAACCCCCTGATGATCTCTCCCAGCAGCTGCATGTAGATGTTGAAAAGCATGGGGGAGAGGACAGAACCCTGAGGCACCCCACAAGTGAGAGCCCAGGGGTCTGAACACTCATCCCCACCACCACTTTCTGGACACGGCCCAGGAGGAAGGAGCGGAACCACTGTATAACAGTGCCCCCAGCTCCCAGCCCTCTAGACAGTCCAGAAGGATGTTATGGTCGATGGTATCAAACGCCACGGAGAGATCCAGCAGAACTAGGAAACAGCTTTCACCTTTGTCCCCAGCCTGCTGGAGATCATCGACCAGTGCAACCAAGGCAGTTTCAGTCCCATGATGAGGCCCAATGGGACATATGTTTAGCCCTTGGAAGAACAGCCCCCCCCTTTGGCCTGATCCAGTGGGAGTCTCTTCTTACGCTATTTAGCTGCTCCATCTAATATTTTGCCATGCATGCAACTGGGAAAGTTTTGTGATTCAGCCTTTTAAAACAAAATAAACAATGCAGAAAAGCAGGCAGAGAGCTTTCCCCTACATTCAGACAAAACCCGAAATGGAAAAGGGAAGTCATCAACAGACACGGTTCCTTGAAGCGGAGCCAATTTGCATCCGCCACGAAAACTCACGAGTCGGGTCCCAAACGCTGCCGCCCTTTCGCGCAACAGCACAAAACATAAGCCCAGGCGGCGCTTTTTGCGGCCACATGTCCTCCGTAATGAAAGCTAACAGACCAATTTGCTAGTAATTTAGATAATGTACAAGCGAGAGACAGCCACTTACGCGTAATTTCGAACAAATTAGAATCGTCCAGGGTTTGTAAATTTTACCTGGAAATGATTCTTCCTAATGTGGCACATGCACGCAAGGTTTTCTACGATTCAGCGGCCACTTGTAAGTTCATCATCGCTGTTGACTGGCAATCAGATCTCTCCGGCGGGGCTGGCCCTGTTGCACTTCCGCCAACAAGCGCTTTGCAATTTGCGGAGAAAAGCGAGCAGGATTGTGTAAGATGTGTCAGGAGAAAGGAAGCACAAAAGAGCAGCCCAGAGGAGGAGAGGGCTACCCTTCCATGGCCCCTATCTTGCGGGCGAGTTTTGCCTTTGACAAAGGCCCTCATCACCAACAGAGACACAGTTTACAGTGGTACCTCAGGATGCGAACGGGATCTGTTCTGGAGCCCCGTTCTCATCCTGAACAAAACGTAAGATGCGTCTGCGCGTGTGCGGGTCACGTTTCACCGCTTCTGCGCATGGTGTCATTTTGACTGCCTGCACATGCGGCGAAACCCAGAAGTAACACGCTCCATTACTTCCAGGTCACAACCCAGGAGCGCAACCCGAAAATACTTATCCTGAAGCGTATTTATCACAAGGTATGACTGTACTAACAAAGGAAAGAGGAAAGCAGAAGACTGTGAGGAATTTGCATGGAGATAAGGATGTGAGGAAGGAAGCTGCAATTGGGTCACCCAGCTTCGTAACACACTGTCTCCAGTGTTTCTCAGACTCAGATCCCCAGTCATTGTTGGACTACAACTCCCATCATTCCTGACCACTGGTTCTGCTAGCAAGGAGCTGGGACAAAGCAACAGGAGCTCACTCCATCACGGGGATTCAAACCACTGACCTTCTGATCGGCAAGCCCAAGAGGTTCAGTGGTTTAGACCAGAGTGCCACCCACTAGCAGTTTAAAAGCACACCAGTGCAAGTAGATAAATAGGTACCGCTGAGGTGGGAAGGTAAACGGCATTTCTGTGCACTCTGGTTTCCGTCACAGTGTCCCGTTGTGCCAGAAGCGGTTCAAACCTGCTGGCAGCATGAGTCAGAAAGCTGTCGCTTTGGGCCTGAAAAGCGAGATGAGCGCCGCAACCCCAGAGTCGCCTAACAGGTTGATCGTGGGTGTGTCCCAGATAGATCACAGTATGAAGTAAATTGATCTCCTGTGTGGTACTTTACAACTTTGGTCAATCCTCCCCTCCAAAAAGCTCAACAATGACAATGGGTAGATCATAGCCAGTTTTTTAATATTTGGAGTGGATCGCAGTCTCTTGGAAGTGCCTGGACTAGACTGAACCATCCAGGGATCCTTTACCTTTACCTGCTAGCAAGGGATGGTGGGAGTTGTATTCCAGCCACAGCTGGGGACCCAAGTCTGAGAAACAGTGGGACTCTACACTGCTTGGGAGTGGCTCTCCAAGGAAAGATCCCTGATTAGAGAATCTGCTTAGCACACAGAATGGCCTACGTTTGATCCTTGGCATCTCCAACTGGGGTTGGGAGAGATCCCTGCCTGAAGCCCAGGACTTCACATCTGACCATCTCAGCCTCTTCTCCATTTCCAAGACGACCGTTACATCCAGGGTCTGGAACAGGGGTGGATCCAGCAGGTCCAGGATCCAAATGTGATCCTCCAAGACCTCTCTCCCTGGCTCTTCCCCCAGGCCATCATCCTCCGAGTAGGAATGAAAGGATATGTCCATGTTGCTTCTCATTTCTCCAGTCTTAGAGGCTTTTCCTAGCCCTCCTCTGTTTCTTCTGCTGGAAGTGGAGTCTGGGCAAATGTTCATGGGCGACGGATGCTGGACCAGATGGGTCACTGGCTGGACCCAGCAGGCTCTTATGATGATGCTCTTATGTAATTCTTGCACCAGTGCAAAAGCTGAGCTGAATCCCACCTTTTGCTCTGCAACCCCACAGCTTCTGCTGGGCTTTGGATCTCACCCGCACCCCATGCCCAGAGGGAGCCTGATCCAGACACAGCTCCCTGCAGCTTCTGTGAAGTCCACCAGGCAATCTTCTTCCTTTAGCAGGCTCCTTTAGGCAGGAATAAGATATTATTTTTTTATACAGTGCATTCCTGCATCTGATCATCGCCCTCCTATTTCAGGATTCCATGAAATCTAATGCTTCTCCTTTGCAAGTCTGTTTTCTTCCTCTGTGCCGTATAATTGTCTGCTTTTTTATTATTATTAAAAAAGAGACCCACACAAAAGCATCTCACCTGCACCGCCCCGTCCCTTCCGGGCTTCCTCATTCCCTTTCTTCCGTGGTTCTTTGCTGCCCCCTCCAAGCTCCGCGCTCATTTTTATCAAGCCCCCTTTTTATCTCTCAAATTGAATTTCAAGGTTACTGGAGAGAGGTATTTTCCCCTCCTCCTTTTCTCTGTTCCTTCCTGAATACTGTCACACCTTATTCTGCAAATGCACTTTCTCCCCCCCCCCCTTTTGCAACCCTGCAGTGCTTTCCAAGGCTGCCTCCCCCCCAAAAAGAAAAGCCTTGCATGCACAATGGGATACGGATCCTGTGTGAGTCTCCCTCCCCAAGAAACCAAGAGCCACAAGATGAATGCAAAGTCCTCTCTTGCCACTGCTGCACAAAGACACACCTTTCGCCTCCAGGCTGTCAACTGGGCCGTAAAGCACATTTATGTCATCCTCCGGGGAAGCAACACCCTTGTTTGTCAGGTGGGGAAGAAGGCATCGCATTTGGGAGCTCTGGGAGCTGAAAGCCTCCGATCCGGTGACAGGTTTGCTTACCTGGCATTGCAGCTGATTACCCTCCCCTTGAGCGGCCGCGAAAGGTTACTGTTGAAGGACAGACCCCGGGCGCGACTGTCAGTTTTTGAAGAGCCTTTACCGGATCTGAAGGGTTGTGTTTTCTGGAGGGATGTCACAAGGCTTTTCCTCCCTGAGTTGTGAAGGGAGATGCTACACACACACACACACACACACACACACACACACACACACCCTTAGCTCAGACTCATGCAATCATAGAATTGTGGGTTTGGGAGGGACCTCCAAAGCTCATCCAGCCCAGCCCAGCCCCTCCTGCAATGCAGGAATCACAGCTTCGGAATCCCTAACCGATGGCCATCCAACGTCTGCTTAGAAACCTCCAAGGAAGGAGAGTCCATCACCTTCCGAGGTTGCCTGTTCTAGGGTTGAGAAACACCCTCAGAAAGTACAGTGGTGCCTCGCAAGACGAAATTAATTCGTTCCGCGAGTTTTGTCATCTTGCGATTTTTTTCGTCTTGCGAAGCACGGTGTTGGGAAAGTTTTGGAAAAGCTTCAAAAATAACCAAAGGCTTCAAAAACCCCCAAAAAGGCTACCACACCGCGTGCTATGAGTTGCTCCTCGAAGTCAAGTCGCAGCTGTATTAACGGTGTTAAGAAAAAGGAAACAAACTTGCAAGACGTTTCCATCTTGTGAAGCAAGCCCATAGGGAAAATCGTCTTGCGAAGCAGCTCAAAAAACAAAAAACCCTTTCGTCTAGCGAGTTTTTTGTCTTGCAAGGCATTCGTCTTGCAATGTAACACTGTAATAATAATAATAATAATAATAATAATAATAATAATAATAATAATAATAATTTATTATTTATACCCCACCAATCTGGCTGGGTACCCACCCAGCCACTCTGGATGGCTTCCAACAAAATATTAAAATACAATAGTCTGTCAAACATTAAAAGCTTCCCTAAACAGGGCTGCCTTCAGATGTCTTCTAAAAGTCTGGTAGTTGTTCTTCTCTTTGACATCTGGTGGGAGAGCATTCCACAGGGCAGGCGCTACTACCGTGAAGGCCCTCTGCCTGGTTCCCTGTAACTTGGCTTCTCACAGCGAGGGAACCACCAGAAGGCCCTCAGAGCTGGACATCAGTGTCCAGGCAGAACAATGGGGGTGGAGACGCTCCTTCAGGTATACTGGTCCGAGGCCATTTAGGGCTTTAAAGGTCAGCACCAACACTTTGAATTGTGTTCGGAAACGTACTGGGAGTAAATGTCGGTCTTTCAGGACCGGTGTTATGTGGTCTCGGTGGCCACTCCCAGTCACCATTCTAGCTGCCGCATTCTGGATTAGTTGTAGTTTCTGGGTCACCTTCCAAGGTAGCCCCACGGGGAGTGCATTGCAGTAATCCAAGCGGGAGATAACCAGAGCATGTACCACTCTGGCCAGACAGTTCTTCCCAATGGTTAGCTGGAATCTCCCTGCATAGCGCATGTTCATTTGTAACTTTTTGTACTTTATATGGTGTGGAACTCTTTTCCCCAGTTACTTATGTGCCATCGTTTTGTTTTATTGGAGAAGGAAAGTTCTTCATAACTCTTAGCAGGTTGAGAGTTATTGGGGGCTTTTTAAATGTACATTTGATCCAGTTACTCAGTAGGTATTCTATTTAAAGAGGGTTGGCAGAAACATTGGAATAAGCCCCAAATCTCTCTCTCTCTCTCTCTCTCTCTCTCTCTCTCTCTCTCTCTCATCTATCTCATCACACACACAGAAGCTACAGTTAGAACTGGATATGGAACAACTGATTGGTTCAAAATTGGGAAAGGAGTACGGCAAGGCTGTATATTGTCTCCCTGCTTATTTAACATATGCAGAATTCATCATGCGAAGGGCTGGGCTGGATGAATCCCAAGCCGGAATTAAGATTGCCAGAAGAAATATCAACAACCTCAGATATGCAGATGACACAACCTTGATGGCAGAAAGTGAGGAGAAATTAAAGAAACTTTTAATGAGGGGGAAAGAGGAGAGCGCAAAATATGGTCTGAAGCTCAACATCAAAAAAACGAAGATCATGGCCACTGGTCCCATCACCTCCTGGCAAATAGAAGGGGAAGAAATGGAGGCAGTGAGAGATTTTACTTTCTTGGGCTCCATGATCACTGCAGATGGTGACAGCAGCCACGAAATTAAAAGACACCTGCTTTTTGGGAGAAAAGCAATGACAAACCTAGACAGCATCTTAAATAGCAGAGACTGAGAGCTGGACCATAAAGAAGGCTGATCGCCGAAGAATGGATGCTTTTGAATTCTGGTGCTGGAGGAGACTCTTGAGAGTCCCATGGACTGCAAGAAGATCAAACCTCTCCATTCTGAAGGAAATCAGCCCTGAGTGCTCACTGGAAGGAGAGATCCTGAAGCTGAGGCTCCAAGACTTTGGCCACCTCATGAGAAGAGAAGACTCCCTGAAAAAGACCCTGATGTTGGGAAAGATGGAGGGCACAAGGAGAAGGGGGCAACAGAGGACGAGATGGTTGGATAGTGTTTTCGAGGTTACCAGCATGAGTTTGACCAAACTGCGGGAGGCAGTGGAAGACAGGAGGGCCTGGCGTGCTCTGGTCCAGGGGGTCACGAAGAGTCGGACACGACTAAACGACTAAACAAAAACAACAACAACAAACACAGAGACTCAAAAGCAAAGCAATGCCAAACATTTTCTGAGTCTCTGCTAACAGCACATTTCCCTGAGTAATTAAAACATTTTGGGGTCGCTTTCTCTCTCTCTTTCCTCCATTTTCACAGCTCCAACTGCTCCCCACCCTCCACCCACGCCTGCAACCTAACCACATTTCTACATTTCTGCTCTTTTCCTCAGGTATTATCGATTGTCTGGGATTTTCCTTCCTCTTAACATATCCCAGTAAGAATTCTGAGCACAAGTCAATGCATTTCAAAAACCACATTTTTTATATATGTATATAAAAATGCAATCTGGCTAAATCGACAAGTCATCATATCCCATGTTGTACACCTGTGTGTATAACACAACATGCTCACAGAGGCAGATTAGACATAATCTAATGCAGTGTAGCAGGAAATACGGATTCACTCGCCCGTAATGCTTTTACACGCATTCTGGAACCAGACACATAAACATGCAAATGCAGCTTCGTTGATAAACAGAGCAGCTGTCCTCTGTGCCTGGGCTAGACAAATGCACACAAGGCTATCAGCAGCTACCAGGTACAATGACTATGTTCTCCCTTCACTGTTGGAGACACCAGGAGAAGAGGATTCTGGTTTAGATAGCCCCCCTTTAATAATAATAATAATAATAATAATAATAATAATACCCCACCCTTCCCAGTTTAGAAAACCGGGCTCAGGGTGGCTAACAACAAATTTAAAACACTTAATTGATGCAACCAAAAACAGCATAAAATACAGTATAAAACATGAATAACAATAAATTCAGAATTCAAAAATCAATTTAGGGGGAAAACCCATCCAATAAATATTAGATGATCACCAGGACTAGCTGGCTAAATTAGTCCTGTTTGGGCCAGTGAGGAGACCAGGGAAGAATTAGCTGTGGGATCCCAGAACAGGCAATCTTCATAAAAAAGGGGGGGAGGGGAATAAAAGATCAGGCTAAGTTCGAATTGAAAGCCCGGTGGAATATTTTGTCTTACAGGCCCTGTGGAAGGAGGATAAATCCTGCAGGGCCTTGGTCTCATGGGACAGAGCATTCCACCAGGTTGGAGCCATCACTGAGAAGGCCCTGGCCCTGGTGGAGGGTAGTCTGACTTCCTTAGGGCCCGGGACCTCTAAGCTATGATTATTCATGGACCTTGAGGTCCTCTACGGGGCAGACCAGGAGAGGCGGTCCTGTAAATACGAGGGCCCTAAACCCTTTGGCCCTGATCCAGCAGCCAGGATTTTCTTACCTCCTTATGGGTTCAGACCAGGATGATAGGTCAGGAAAATAATAATAATAGTTTTATTATTTATATGCCACCCATCGGACTGGGTGGCCGCAGCCGCTCTGGCTGGCTCCCAACAAAATATTCAAAACACAGTAAAACATCAGCCATTAAAGACTTCCCTGAACAAAGGCACATTTTATCATATGTGGTGGAAGTGTAAGGTAGCAAAAGGCTTTTGGGAAATGACATATAATGCGTTGAAAAAAATGTTTAAAACAACTATTTTTAAAAAAGCCTGAAGCCTCCCTTTTAGGAATTCTAGGTGCTGAAAATAGCAGAAAAGATTATTTATGTCTGCGACCATGGCTGCATGGATGTTATTGGCCCAGAGATGGAAAGAAGGTAAAGTTCCTACCAGAGAAGAATGGAATATGAAGCTAATGGATTATGCTGAAATGGCTAAAAGGACTGGAAGATTCAGGAAACTAACATTTTAATAAGTAATGGGAAAAATTTATAACTTATCTTAAAGACCATTGTGAACAGCTAAAATCGTTAGTAGGATTGGAATATCACTTGTAGTTCAAGGTTGAATTCTGGACATAATGGAAGAGGTAAAGGACTTGGAGTATCATAAAAAATCATAGCTGTCAACCTTTCACTTTTCTTGCGAGGAATCCTATTCAGAATAAGGGAATTTCCCTTAAAAAATGTGAAACGTTGACAGTTATGTAAAAGATGCATTAGGAAATGATTCATAATAGGACCCGCAAAGGGGAGGATGGAAGTCCTGGAGATTCCTTGGAATCCTGTTTTTTATGTTTTATGTTTGATATAGCTCTGTAAAATTTTAATTTGAAAAACCAAATAAATAAATTGGTTTTTTAAAATAACTTCCCAGAACTTCAGGTGTCTTCTAAAAGTCAGATAGTTGCTTATTTCCTTGGCATCTGATGGGAGGGTGTTCCGCAGGGTGGGCGCCACCACTGAGAAGGCCCTCTGCCTGGTTCCCTGTAACCTCACTTTTCGCAATGAGGGAACCGCCAGAAGGCCCTCGGAGCTGGACCTCAGTGTCTGGAAAGAATAATGGGGGTGGAGACATTCCTTCAGGTCTACTGGGCCCCTAAACTATGAGAAGGGAGGTTACAGGGAACCAGGCAGAGGGCCTTCTTGGTGGTGGCACCCGCCCTGTGGAACATCCTCCCACCAGATGTCAAAGAAATAAACAACTATCTGACTTTTAGAAGACATCTGAAGGCAGCCCTGTTTGGGGAAGTTTTTAATACTTGATGAATTATTGTACAGTGGTAACTTGGGTTAAGAACTTAATTCGTTCTGGAGGTCTGTTCTTAACCTGAAACTGTTCTTAACCTGAAGCACCACTTTACCTAATGGGGCCTCCTGGTGCTGCTGCGTCGCCGCTGCACGATTTCTGTTCTCATCCTGAAGCAAAGTTCTTAACCCGAGGTAATATTTCTGGGTTAGTGGAGTCTGTAACCTGAAGCGTATGTAACCTGAGGTACCGCTGTACTTTAATATTTTGTTGGAAGCTGCCCAGAGTGGCTGGGGAAACCCAGCCAGATGTGCGGGGTATAAATATTATTATTATTATTATTATTATTATTATTATTATTATTATTAAGCTGTGATGATGGGACTCCCCTTCATGGATCACTGCCTTGCCGTGGCGAAGGGGCTTGAAGAACTCAGAGAAGCTATGAACTACGCCGAGCAGGGCACACAAGATGAACAGGTCATAGTGGAGAGTTTTGACCAAACGTCAAAATCCAATTTTGTCCAATGCTGTAAAGTCCAATGCTGTAAAGAAAAATATTGCATAGGAACCTGGAATGTAAGAACCATGAACCTAGGTAAGTTGGAGGTGGTCAAAAATGAGATGGCAAGAATAAATATTGACATCCTGGGCATCAGTGAACTAAAATGGACGGGAATGGGCGAATTCAGTTCGGATGACCATCACATCTACTACTGTGGGCAAGAAACTCGTAAAAGAAATGGAGTGGCCCTCATAGTCAACAAAAGAGTGGCGAAAGCTGTACTGGGATGCAATCTCAAAAATGATAGAATGATCTCGATACGAATCCAAGGCAGACCTTTTAACATCACAGTAATCCAAGTTTATGCACCAACTACTGATGCTGAAGAAACTCAAATTGACCAATTCTATGAAGACTTACAACACCTTATAGAAGTGACACCAAAGAAGGATGTTCTTCTCATTATAGGGGATTGGAATGCTAAAGTAGGGAGGCAAGAGATAAAAGGAACAACCGGCAAGTTTGGCCTTGGAGATCAAAACGAAGCAGGGCAAAGGCTAATAGAGTTCTGTCAAGAGAACAAGCTGGTCATCACAAACACGCTTTTCCAACAACACAAGAGACGACTCTACACATGGACATCACCAGATGGGCAGTATCGAAATCAGATTGATTATATTCTCTGCAGCCAAAGATGGAGAAGCTCTATACAGTCAGCAAAAACAAGACCTGGAGCTGACTGTGGCTCAGATCATCAGCTTCTTATAGCAAAATTCAAGCTTAAACTGAAGAAAGTAGGAAAAACCACTGGGCCGGTAAGATACAATCTAAGTCAAATCCCTTATGAATACACAGTGGAAGTGACGAACAGGTTTAAGGATTTAGATTTGGTGGACAGAGTGCCTGAAGAACTATGGATGGAGGCTCGTAACATCGTACAGGAGGCAGCAACGAAAACCATCCCAATGAAAAGGAAATGCAAGAAAGCAAAGTGGCTGTCCAACGAGGCCTTACAAATAGCGGAGGAGAGAAGGCAAGCAAAATGCGAGGGAGATAGTGAAAGATACAGGAAATTGAATGCAGATTTCCAAAGAATAGCAAGGAGAGACAAGAAGGCCTTCTTAAACGAGCAATGCAAACAAATAGAGGAAAACAACAGAATGGGAAGAACCAGAGATCTGTTCAAGAAAATTGGAGATATGAAAGGAACATTTCGTACAAAGATTACCATAATAAAGGACAAAAGTGGTAATGACCTAACAGAAGCAGAAGACATCAAGAAGAGGTGGCAAGAATACACAGAGGAATTATACCAGAAAGATATGGATGTCTTGTACACCCCAGGTAGTGTGGTTGCTGACCTTGAGCCAGACATCCTGGAAAGTGAAGTCAAATGGGCCTTAGAAAGCACTGCAAATAACAAGGCCAGTGGAAGTGATGGTATTCCAGCTGAACTATTTAAAATTTTAAAAGATGATGCTGTTAAGGTGCTACACTCAATATGCCAGCAAATTTGGAAAACTCAGCAGTGGCCAGAAGATTGGAGAAGATCAGTCTACATCCCAATCCCAAAGAAGGGCAGTGCCAAAGAATGCTCCAACTACCGCACAATTGCACTCATTTCACACGCTAGCAAGGTTATGCTTAAAATTCTACAAGGAAGGCTCAAACAGTATGTGGATCGAGAACTCCCAGAAGTGCAAGCTGGATTTAGAAGAGGCAGAGGAACCAGAGACCAAATTGCAAACATGCGCTGGATTATGGAGAAAGCTAGAGAGTTCCAGAAAGACATCTACTTCTGCTTCATTGACTATGCAAAAGCCTTTGACTGTGTCGACCACAGCAAACTATGGCAAGTTCTTAAAGAAATGGGAGTGCCTGATCACCTCATCTGTCTCCTGAGAAATCTCTATGTGGGACAAGAAGCTACAGTTAGAACTGGATATGGAACAACTGATTGGTTCAAAATTGGGAAAGGCGTACGACAAGGCTGTATTTTATCTCCCTGCTTATTTAATTTATATGCAGAATACATCATGCGAAAGGCTGGGCTGGATGAATCCCAAGCTGGAATTAAGATTGCCGGAAGAAATATCAACAACCTCAGATATGCAGATGACACAACCTTGATGGCAGAAAGTGAGGAGGAATTAAAGAACCTTTTAATGAGGGTGAAAGAGGAGAGCGCAAAATATGGTCTGAGGCTCAACATCAAAAAAACGAAGATCATGGCCACTGGTCCCATCACCTCCTGGCAAATAGAAGGGGAAGAAATGGAGGCAGTGAGAGATTTTACTTTCTTGGGCTCCATGATCACTGCAGATGGTGACAGCAGCCACGAAATTAAAAGACGCCTGCTTCTTGGGAGAAGGGCAATGACAGGCCTAGACAGCATCTTGAGAAGTAGAGACGTCACCTTGCCAACAAAGGTCCGTATAGTTAAAGCCATGGTTTTCCCAGTAGTGATGTACGGAAGTGAGAGCTGGACCATAAAGAAGGCTGATCGCCGAAGAATTGATGCTTTTGAATTATGGTGCTGGAGAAGACTCTTGAGAGTCCCATGGACTGCAAGAAGATCAAACGCATCCATTCTTAAGGAAATCAGCCCTGAGTGCTCACTGGAAGGACAGATCGTGAAGCTGAGGCTCCAGTACTTTGGCCACCTCATGAGAAGAGAAGACTCCCTGGAGAAGACACTGATGTTGGGAAAGATGGAGGGCCCAAGGAGAAGGGGGCGACAGAGGACGAGATGGTTGGACAGTGTTCTCGAAGCTACAAACATGAGTCTGTCCAAACTGCGGGAGGCAGTGAAAGACAGAGGTGCCTGGCGTGCTCTGGTCCATGGGGTCACGAAGAGTCGGACACGACTAAACGACTAAACAACAACAACAAAGATGATGGGACTGTGCCCTGATGGCTCCTGCAGCCTTGCTGCTTCAAGATGTGGTCAGAACTGAAATCCAGGCTCAGCACAATGCGGCTCAGGGAGTGTTGCGCCTCAACCCTGTTCTCTGCTGCTTTGGCACAGAGCACTCAGTGGAGGCGAGGGGCCGATGCAAGTTTGCAGAGTCCGATCTGGGCTTTCCCCCCCGTTGGAAAACATTGCCATCGTTTCAGAGTAGAAAGGCCGTCTCCCTTTGCCCACCCCACCCCTGCCAAATTCAAACATGGCCGGATCATTTAGAGGAATCAATGTGCACTTGATACGAAAGTTCGGGTTCCTGCTAACGAGATGCATATTTTGACCCAGAAGCAGAAAGCAAAGCCATCAGCCTTGGACTGGGGACTGATTAGCTGCTCAGGAAAGGGGAAGAGTGTTCTTTTGAACGAGTGTGCTTGATTGAAAAAGAAAATCAAGATGGCCCTTTGGAGTAGCCGTAAGCCGCTAATTACCTCCTCTAATGAAACCAAACTATCCGGGGGTGCTCTGGAGGAAGAGGCATGAAGGACTCGCTTCCACTTCGACACAGTCCCCCGAGACAGAAACTTATGAGATCGGCTCTGCAATCAACCTGCATAATGTGGCTAAGACGGCATAAGCTGCTAATTAGCAATTTTCCAAAACAAAGCTGTTTGAGCTTGTATGAAAGGGCATGGAGGAGGGATTAGTGGGCTGGAGCCTGGAAATTGGAGATTTGTTTGGAGTGCTGTTGGGCGCAGCTGCAGGGAAGGATGCGCAACTGGGGGAAGCGATGGGACCGAGATGTCTGGGCCCCAGAGCCTGGATGGATTTGTCCAGAATCATGAGAAAATGGCTACTTTTTGCAGTGCTCGAGACGTTGCGGTTCAAGAGAGGCGCTTGAGCAGCTCAGGGGAGAGCATGTGCCTTGCATGCAGAAGGGCCCAATTTCAACCCCCCTGGCATCTGCGGGTGGGGATGGCAGCAAGACCGGGGAAGAAATCCTGGAGGGGCTTTGCTGCCAGTCAGTCCAAACAGTACGGCGCAATACAAACCCGTGGTCTCACTCAGGGTAAGGGCTTATCCACATAACAACAACAGCAGCTTGATTACAGTAGTACCTCGGGTGAAGTACTTAATTCGTTCCGGAGGTCCGTTCTTAACCTGAAACTGTTCTTAACCTGAAGCACCACTTTAGCTAATGGGGCCTACTGCTGCCGCTGCGCCGCTGGAGCCCGATTTCTGTTCTCATCCTGAAGCAAAGTTCTTAACCTGAAGCACTATTTCTGGGTTAGCGGAGTGTGTAACCTGAAGTGTATGTAACCTGAAGCGTATGTAACCCGAGGTTGTTGTTGTTTAGTCGTTTAGTCGTGTCCGACTCTTCGTGACCCCCTGGACCAGAGCACACCAGGCACTCCTGTCTTCCACTGCCTCCCGCAGTTTGGTCAAACTCATGCTGGTAGCTTTGAGAACACTGTCCCACCATCTCGTCCTCTGTCGTCCCCTTCTCCTTGTGCCCTCCATCTTTCCCAACATCAGGGTCTTTTCCAGGGAGTCTTCTCTTCTCATGAGGTGGCCAAAGTATTGGAGCCTCAGCTTCAGGATCTGTCCTTCCCGTGAGCACTCAGGGCTGATTTCCTTCAGAACGGAGAGGTTTGATCTTCTTGCAGTCCATGGGACTCTCAAGAGTCTCCTCCCGAGGTACCACTGTATTTATACCCCACCCGTCTGACTGGGTTTTCCCAGCCACTCTGGGTGGCTCCCAACAGAATGCAGTGGTACCTCTAGTTGAGAACGGGATCCATTCCAGAGGCCTGTTCGCAACATGAAAAGAGCGCAATCCGCAGCGGCGCGTCTGCGCATGCACAGGTTGTGATCTGCCGCTTCTGCGCATGCCCGTGACGTCATTTTGTACTTCTGCGCATGCGCGAGCAGTGAAACCTGGAAGTAACCCTTTCCGGTACTTCCGGGTCACCGCAGGACGGAACCTGAAAGAACATAACATGAAGCGGATGTAACATGAGGTATGACTGTACTAAAAACATGATAAAACATTACAAACTTCAGATGTCTGCCTTCAGATGTCTTCAGATGTCTTCTAAAAGCCATATAAAGTGGGACCTTGGGTTACAAACACCTTGGGTTACAAACTCTGCCCCAGGATGAGAACGGAAATCATGCGCCGTTGGCGTGGTGGCAGTGGGAGGCCCCATTAGCGAAAGCGTGCCTCAGGTTAAGAATAGTTTCGGGTTAAGAACAGACCCCCAAAATGAATTAAGTTCGTAACCCGAGGTACCACTGTAGTTCCTTATTTCCTTGACATCTGATGGGAGGGCGTTCCATGGGGCAGGTGCCACCACTGAGAAGGCCCTGTGCCTGGTTCCCTGTAACTTCACTTCTCCCAAGGAGGGAACCGCCAGAAGGCCCTCGGAGGTAGACCTCCGTGTCCAGGCTGAGCGATGGGGTGGAGACTTTCTCTTGTCCCTCTGCTTTTCCCCTGGGAAAACCACTCTTTAGCGTTCAATCAGAGGAAATTGGGTTTTCCCCAGATTGCCATCTGTTCTGATCTATCTGTAAATACAGGGTTTTCCCTTGGAAAGGGGAAAAGTGCTCAGACACTTACCTAGGAAGTGTGAGCCAGGAGGAGAACCACTTGGACTCGGGCGCAGTGCAAACAGAAGTGTCGACCAGCCCTAAGGAATCTTCCTGGGCTGGTATGCGTGCACCACCCAAAGAAAACCACAAATATATGGACTTGTCCTTAGAGGGTTGGCACTGTGGGATATAAGGCTTCTTGGGTGCAAGGCTGGCGCAGGACGTTTTGCTGGCCATCAGCCTGGATAGAATCATAGAGTTGGAAGAGACCACAAGGGCCATTGAGTCCAACCCCCTGCCAAGCAGGAAACACCATCAGAGCACTCCTGACATATGGTTGTCAAGCCTCTGCTTAAAGACCTCCAAAGAAGGAGACTCCACCACACTCCTTGGCAGCAAATTCCACTGTCGAACAGCTCTTACTGTCAGGAAGTTCTTCCTAATGTTTAGGTGGAATCTTCTTTCTTGTAGTTTGGATCCATTGCTCCGTGTCCATTGCTCCGTGATGATTGGAGAAATTCATGGAGGAGAGAGCCGTCAATGGTTGCTAGCTCTCCTTAAGTTCTTGAGCCTTGCTCCGAGACCAGGTTCTCCTTTGCGTTGAGAAACTGAATTGGCTCCTTTTCTGCTGGTTAGCTGGGCCCATGACCCTGATTTAATAAAGACCCCTTCCATATGCACAACAAGAGCGTCTGGCTACGCTCTGTGAGTCAGAGGTAGAGATGCTTCTGCACGCCAGTTGCTGAAAAACACAGGAAGGGGGTGTTGCTCTTGTGTTCAAATCCTGATTGATGGTTTCCCTTGGGTGTATACAGTTGGCCACTATGAGAACAGGATGTTGGGGTAAATGGTCTACTGGCCTGGTCTGGCGGGCTCTTCTCACGTTCTTATTCTGGGTGCGTCCGTTCTGCTCAGGGCCGGATTTAGGTTTGATGAGGCTCTAAGCTACTGAAGGTAATGGGGCCCTTTATATGTCCAGCTGTCCTTTGCCAACCACAAAATGTCGCTGTTTTTGTGTTGAATATATGCTATATGGTAATTTATGGACCTCATAGGTATCTCAAGCCATTTGCCCATGTTGCCCTGCAACCAGTCCATTCAGAATGTAGGCACCCTATACAGCCATACCTCATGTTACAGATGCTTCAGGTTACATGTTTTCGGGTTTCGGAAGTACTGGAATGGATTACTCTAGGTTTCGCCACTCACGCATGTGCAGAAGCACTAAATTGTGCTTTGCACATGCACAGAAGTGCCAAATCGCGCTGGTGCCTGTGCATACGCGGCGCTTCAGGATGTGAATGCTGTGGGTTGCGGACGTGCCTCCATCACAGATTATGTCCGCAACCCGAGGTTCCACTGTAAATAGAAATGAGCAAACCAGTGACATTTGAGGGAGCAGGCTAGCAGGCGGGGCCCATGACTTACATCATAGGAGCCTACACATCACAAAACACTGTTGCTGTATGTAGGTTTTATTTATCTTATATTTTGGAAATGTACATCCAGGTTTTCTTTTTCCTTTAAATTTTTTGGGGGGCCCCCAAGAGAGTGGGGCTCTAAGGTAGAGCTTGTTCATAGAATCATAGAATCATAGAGTTGGAAGAGACCACAAGGGCCATCGAGTCCAACCCCCTGCCAAGCAGGAAACACCATCAGAGCACTCCTGACATATGGTTGTCAAGCCTCTGCTTAAAAACCTCCAAAGAAGGAGACTCCACCACACTCCTTGGCAGCAAATTCCACTGTCAAACAGCTCTTACTGTCAGGAAGTTCTTCCTAATGTTTAGGTGGAATCTTCTTTCCTGCAGTTTGGATCCATTGCGCCGTGTCCGCTTCTCTGGAGCAGCAGAAAACAACCTTTCTCCCTCCTCTATGTGACATCCTTTTATATATTTGAACATGGCTATCATATCACACCTTAACCTCCTCTTCTCCAGGCTAAACATGCCCAGTTTATATGTAAATCCGGCACTGGTTCTGCTTCTTAAACCAAAGTCACATTTTAGTCCTCCGTTGGAGTTCTCATCGCTACTCTGAATTCTTTGCAGGTTGTCAACACTGGATGCTGTTGACACATCCTCCTTGAGAGAGAACCGTGATGCTGATGGTGCCAGACAACTGCTTCAGGGACTGAGGATTCCCTGCCTTCAATATTTGCAACACCGACAGGTGGGGGGTGGGGGCCACCGCCTGCCTTGTTTGAAGGCTTCTGTTTGCTTGTTTTCTTATCCAACAGGTCTCATCTGTTCTACCAGGTTCTTCTTTATTTATTTCGGTGTGTGTGTGTGTGTGTGTGTGTGTGTGTGTGTGTGTGTTGGGATGCACAGATCCAATATCTGGAAAGCCAAGATTTGACTTTCCAATGCACTCATACATTTCCGTTCTTGCCTATACAGTGGTACCTCTGGATGCAAACAGGATCCGTTCTGGAGCCCCGTTCACATCCTGAAGTGAACGTAAGACACGGCTGCATGTCTGCGCGTGCGCGGGTTGCGTTTCGCCATGTGCATGACGTCATTTTGAGCATCTGCCCATGTGTGAGTGGCGAACCCCGGAAGTAATGCACTCCATTACTTCCAGGTTGCTGTGGGGCGCAACCTGAAAATATTTAAGCTGAAGCGTATTCATCCTGAGGTATGACTGTCCCTAGCTTTCAACAAACAGCCGGCCTCTGCTTTTTAAGATGCTGTCTAGGTTTGTTATTGCTTTTCTCCCAAGAAGCAGGCGTCTTTTAATTTCGTGACTGCTGTCCCCATCTGCAGTGATCATGGAGCCCAAGAAATAAAATCTCTCACTGCCTCCATTCCCCCCCCCTTCTATTTGCCAGGAGGTGATGGGACCAGTGGCCATGATCTTAGTTTTTTTGATGTTGAGCTTCGGACCACATTTTGCGCTCTCCTCTTTAAAAGCTTATAAATCACTAAATAGATTTAATTTGATTTTGGAATCAGTGTGCAATGAATTGTTGCTGTTTTGAATTGTATGGTGTTATTATCTTCCTTAGTGGGTTATGGAAACCACTATTCTGGGGAAAATGCTTTTTAATAGGGTAGGGGGCATTGGGGGAGAAGTTTACAGTGCCAAGGGGGAAGTAACCTCCAAAAGTTTGGGAACCACTGCTTTTGATATTTAAAGAAACAGATTCAACCTCTAATAGCCAGACTCTGCATTCTCTACTGATGTGCCAGCCAGGAAGGGCCAAACTACACAACACTCCTTGGGTCGCCTTTTTAAAATAAATCAATAAAATAAAAGACACCAGCTAAGAATAAGAGCCCTTTCCACCAGCCACAACCTTGCTAAACTTATCCTCGGCATTTGCAAGTTTCTGTTTCTGCTAATACTTGCAAATTCCTCACCTTTGCACAGGTCGTTGGGCACAGATAGCCTTCAACCGCTGTAAATGTCAGGGTGCCCTGACTGCTCGCTTTAGTAAACAGAGTCATGGTGTTGACAGCTGCTTAATTTTTCTTGCTTTGTTGCTTTCCGGAGCCAGTGGGGAGTTCTCCCAAGCCACCCACCCCCCAGTCAGTTTGCTGTCATTTTTAGGAGCGGCACCTAGCCTCCCCACACGCTGCCATCCCATAGCTGAAGATCAGCTCCAGCACCACAATGAAGAACGGTTGCAGCATTGGGAATGTGTTAGTTTAGAGAAAAGGCAGGGAAGCAGCGGCATGATAGAAGATTATAAGATCATGCACGGCTTGGAGAAAATGGAAAGATAAAAAGTTTTTCTCTGTCTCTCAAAACACTAGAACTTCTGGGCTTCCAAAAAGCTGAGTGTTGGAAAATTTAGGACAGGTAAAACAAAGCCTTTCTTTATGCAGCACGTTAATGCACTCTGGAACTCACTGCCACATGAGGCATTGTTAACCACCAACGGCAACGGCCAACTTGGAGGAGAGGGCTATTGATGGCAACCAGTCACAATGGCTCTGCTCTGATTATCGTCTTCCGAAGCAACTACTGCTCTGGTTTCGCCAGAAGCGGCTTGGACATGCTGGCCACATGACCCGGAAGCTGTCTGCGGACAAATGCTGGCTTCCTCGGCAAGTAAAGTGAGATGAGTGCTGCAACCCCAGAGTCGTCCCCGACTGGACCTAACAGTAAGGGGTACCTTTACCTTTTGCAGTTTGGCTCATTGCTTCAGACTCCACTTTTCGATCCAAGTTTCCAAGCCAAAGGACTCTCTTCGTTACCGATTCAAATCCCAATGGACATATAGGACAGAAGAATTTAACAAGTGTGAGCATGTGAGCGCGAGAGAGAATTCAAACGAAAGTCTCTCTTTTGACGGAACTGCTGCTTTCGTTATCAAAAGGTCCACGGCAGGAGGCTCTGTGCGGAAACAAGCTGTGAGAGTTGCTACAGGTCGGAAGGTCAGCGCCGATGGATGAATAAGGGTTCAGCTTAATAACTCAAAGCAGGGCAGAAATGATCAAAAGGGAGGTGATATGAAGAGCGATCCTGGGAACGCGAAAAGTGCAGGAGAAGCAAGAGCAACAGAAACATAGTTAAGAGAGATCTCCTGCTGGGGGAGAAGAAAGGAAGAGCGATACACCAAAGGAGCAGAAATCAAGCAGTGACATTATTAGGAATCACCCCAGGAGGAGAAGAAGAGGGCCTCTGTATTTCCTTACAGAGTGACACAGTAAGAGACCTCTTGAGCAGAGTCCTGCAGCCAACATGCTCCCAGCTCCTTTAATAGAATCATGGATCCTTCAACATCAACTTTGTTGGACTGGTCATGTTGTGCGGATGCCTGATTATCATCTTCCAAAGCAACTACAGTGGTACCTTGGGTTACAGATGCTTCAGGTTACAGACCCTTCAGGTTACAGATTCCGCTAACCCAGAAATAGTACCTCGGGTTAAGAACTTTGCTTCAGGATGAGAACAGAAATTGTGCAGTGGCAGTGCCGTGGCACCAGGAGGCCCCATTAGCTAGAGTGGTACCTCAGGTTAAGAACTGCTTCAGGTTAAGAATGGATCTCCAGAACGAATTAAGTTCTTAACCCGAGGTACCACTGTACTCTATTCCGAACTTAAAAATGGAAAGCGTAATGCTGGTGGTCAACAAAAGAGGTTTAAAGACTCTCTCAAGGCAAATCTAAAAAAATGTAGTATGAACACTGACAACTGGGAAACACTGGCCTGTGAGCGCTCCAGTTGGAGAACAGCCTTTCCCAAAGGTGTCATGGGCTTTGAAGACACTCAAACTCAGGATGCAAAGGAGAAACGTGCTAAGAGGAAGGCACGCTTGGCAAATCCACCCTGTGATCAAATCCCGACTGGAAACCAATGTCCCCACTGTGGAAGGATGTGTGGATCCAGAATTGGCCTCCACAGTCTCTTACGGACTCACTGTTAAAACCGTGTTTATGGAAGACCATCTCAGCTCTGAAGGATCGTCAAAGACGAAGAAGGAATCATAGAGTTGGAAGGGCCCTGAGAGTCATCTAACCCTCAGCAATGCAGGAATCTCAACTGCTTAAAAACCTCAAATGAAGAACTGTCCACTGCCTCCCGAGGGAGACCGTTCCACCACTGAAAAGCTCTTGCTGTCAGAAAGCTCTTCCTGATGCTTAATTGGAATCTCCATTCTTTTCACTTGAAGCCATGGGTTCAGGTCCTCCCCTCCAGATCAGGAGAAAACAAGCTTGCTCCATCCTCCATGTGACACCCCTTCAGACAGCTGAAGCACCTCTTACCTCCTCTCAGTTTCCTCTCCTTCTAGATAATGCAGACAGTTAAGAGTACATTGAGGGATGCGTGTGGCACTGTGGTCTAAACCACAGTGCAAGTAGATAAATAGGTACTGCTCTGGCAGGAAGGTAAATGGCATTTCTGTGTGCTGCTCTGGTTTCACCAGAAGCGGCTTAGTCATGCTGGCCGCATGATCCAGAAAAACTGTCTGCGGACAAAGGTTGGTAAAGCGAGATGAGCGCCGCAACCCCAGAGTTGTCTGCTACTGGACTTAACAGTCAGGGGTCCTTTTACCTTTAAGAGTACATCATCCACAATGCTCAACCAATGTTTGCTTTTGTTTATTATTTGCTTTTGACATATTTTTAACTTTTTATTATTTCACTGCCCTGTTTTATGTTTTCCTCTTGTTGTAAACCACTGTGGTACATTTTATGACACTTGTTTAGTCGTTTAGTCGTGTCCAACTCTTCTTGACCCCCTGGACCAGAGTACACCAGGCACTCCTGTCTGCCACTGCCTCTTTTCCAGGGAGTCTTCTCTTCTCTTCTCCTGGGGTGGCCAAAGTCTTGGAGCCTCAGCTTCAGGATCTGTCCTTCCAGTGAGCACTCAGCGCTGATTTCCTTTAGAATGGATAGGTTGGATCTTCTTGCAGTCCATGGGACTCTCAAGAGTCTCCTCCAGCACCAGAATTCAAAAGCATCAATTCTTTGGCAATCAGCCTTCTTTATGGTCCAGCTCTCACTTCCATACATCACTACTGGGAAAACTAAATAAATATTATTTTTTTAAGAAATACACAAATAAAAGTTGATAAGATAAGTTCATGGAGGAGAAGCCTATTAATGATCCAGCCAGAAGGATAATGTCGAAGCTCCGCCTCCAGCATCTGATGCAGAAATACTTCTGAATCTTAGTTGCTGGAAGCCAGAGGAGGAGAGAAAGTCTCCTTCTGCTCAAATCCTGCTTGCGAGTTTCCCAGAAGAGGAAACTTCTGATGTTCTTTTCCATTACTCCTCACAACACTTTCCCTGCGCCAACTGAGCCACTTTGGCTGACTCTCCTGACCTACAGGGTATTCCAAGGATCATTCTAAATTCCTGGCTCCCCTCTTTTTTTATCGACTTGCAGACTTCGTTCTGGCACACTCTTCCACATGTGGTGGAGCTGCAAATCTGTACAGAGATGCTGGAGACAAGTTTCACAAGAGATTTCTGAGATTGGAGGAAGACCAGTGAATCTCAGTGCCAGGCCTTTCTCAACAGCACAGGACTAGTTTATAAATTTGTCTCTGTGTGTGCTTTTTTAAATAGTTTTTTTTCAGATTTTGAAATTTATAAACAATTATCAAACAACCAACATAGAAAGAGAATTTCGAAGAATCTCCTGGACTTCCCTCATCCCCTTTGTGGGTCCTTCTATTAACCTTTTCTTCCTGCATCTTACCTATTAATCCAAACCTATTAAATCTCCATTATAACCAAAATTCAACATTAAACAATGAGTGTTATTCCAATCCTACTAATAATTTTAATTGTTTACAGTGGTTTTTTAAGGTAATTTATATATTTTCCCCATTCCTTATTAAAATTTCAGTCTTCCTGATTTCTGATTCTTCCAGTCATTCTTGCCACTTCAGCATAGTCCATCAACTTAATCTGCCATTCTTCTTTGGATGGGACTTATTATATATTTGTTGGCTGTAGCTAATTACCTGTTGCCCAAGGATGGAGAAATATGTCAGATCTTCCCTTTA
The DNA here is from genome assembly GCF_027172205.1 of Podarcis raffonei. Taxonomy (NCBI): domain Eukaryota; kingdom Metazoa; phylum Chordata; class Lepidosauria; order Squamata; family Lacertidae; genus Podarcis; species Podarcis raffonei. The sequence goes on from NC_070602.1 coordinate 2,146,876, forward strand.
ACATTTGGTTTTGGTAGGCTCTATGCATTGCAATGTGAGAAAAGTTGACTCATTTGATGTGGGTTTCACAAGGCACCGTCAACAGACTACGCTGTTATGTGTTTGAGTGTTTTGACGTATAGTAAGAAAAGATCTCATGGCTGGCAGGTCCCTAACATTCATTTGGTACTTATTATATACCGACTGGTGCTGGAGGAGACTCTTGAGAGTCCCATGGACTGCAAGAAGATCAAATCTCTCCATTCTTAAGGAAATCAGCCCTGAGTGCTCACTGGAAGGACAGATCATGAAGCTGAGGCTCCAAGACTTTGGCCACCTCATGAGAAGAGAAGGCTCCCTGGAAAAGACCCTGATGTTGGGAAAGATGGAGGGCACAAGGAGAAGGGGACGACAGAGGACGAGATGGTGGGACAGTGTTCTCGAAGCTACGAACATGAGTTTGACCAAACTGTGGGAGGCAGTGGAAGACAGGAGTGCCTGGCGTGCTCTGGTCCAGGGGGTCACGAAGAGTCGGACACAACTAAACGACTAAACAACAACAACAACATATACCGACAGCCACTGCTACTGGCCATCTTTGTTTCCACGAGAACAATAATCGTATCTTCTTGTCTGAGTTCAGATCAAATTTCTACAGGTTCTGATGACATATCCAACCATGTGCTATGACTCTATAATAGCAAGCTGCTGCCTGATTCTTGGTTTTGCTTTGTTGAATTTTGATTACTTAAAGTTGAAGAGGGGAGAAATAAGGGTGCTGGAGTGAGTTGTCACAGATGGAAGCTATTATGACTCCAGAATCCAAGAAAAAAAATGAAATCCGGAATGAAGATTTCTCTTCTCCAAGGAAAGAGGTTCCTACAGACCTTCTCAGCTGTGAAGCTCCAAGCTTCTCCAATCAATTTGGAAGTCATAACCTGTGTCGGCACAATTAATTAAATTGTTATACATCACTTCGCAAATACCTCCGGGAAGGAGGGCTTCCTCGCTCCTGTACACAGAGCGAGGCTTCTTCTTCCAAGGTGCTGGTGTTAATCAATAGTTGCTCTGATCCCAATATTGGCTTTAGATGAGAGCTCCTTCCTTGGTGGCCCCCTAGGGGAGCTGCTCTCCGTGATCCTGATTACCGTTAACAAAACAAGGCCATTTGCTCATCAAGTCACAGCACCCCAAGAGCGAGAGAAGGTGAGCGGCGCTCAATACATCTATACTGCCGTCTTCCGTTGGTTGGCTATAGCTATGCCATTGCGTGAGAGGAGCGATTTCTCCTAGTGCAACAGAACTTTGCATCTGCCGTGGATGCTTGAGCTGAGATTCCTGCATTGCAGGGGATTGGACTAGATGGCCCTTGAGGGTCCCTGTCAATGCCACAGTTCTATGGTTCCATGATTCCCTTCCCTCTCTTCCCCTCGCCCCACCCCCAACTTTAAGGAGACGGTGGGTACACAAAGGGTCAGGTGGAGGAGAGGGAAGGAAGGTCCATTGCTGGAGAGGAAGCTGTTCCACTTGAGCAGTGGATCAGAAGGGCATGAGAAGAGCACCTGCAGGATCAGGCCAATGGCCCACCTGGCCCAGCATCCTGTCCTCTCAGTGGCTTGTGGGAAGCTTGAAAGCTGCTCTTCCTGTGGGGCATGCAAATTAGATAGGTTCATACTAAAATGCAAAATGGATGGCTTTCCTTCCTCATCTCTAGCAACAAAATTCCTCCATAACCCCCCCTCCCAACACAGCACATGCCATACTGCAGATTCCTAACACACAGGGGCATATCGTGGGTTGCCAGGTCCCGGGGCAGGGCAAGTGTTGCACCCCCTGGTGGCTGGCAGTGGTCAGTCTCTTCGCCGGACAGCATCTAATCAAGGGAGCCTCTCCTTGCAAACCAGCTCTAGCCTGGGAGCAGAGACAAGGCAGAGAAACGGGATGCCGGGATTGCCGTTGTGTCGCCTCCCCCTCCTGTCTTTGCAGTGAGGCACAACACACGGGGCTCCAGCAGTGCTTTCCCCCCTTCCACTCCCTCCCTCCTCCCTCCCTCTCGGCTGGCTCAGGGATAGGGCATGTGCGGGCATCCCAAGGTGGCTTGCCTCCCCGTGGCTTCGGCCTCAATGAGAGAGCCTGTCATGGGGGCACCTGGTTGCATCCCCCACTTCAGAAATTTGCACCTGGTGCCCCGGTCCCCTGCTCCCCATGCTACACCACTGCCAATACAGTACCAGGATGTCTTCCCTCCCACTTCCCCAGGCTCCCTTGAGCTCCTCTTGGCTTCTAGAGGCAATCCCTTGCCACTTGTTGCTGCCCCATAAAAAGTTCCACAATGGGAAAATTCACCGCAAGTATTTTTTTTGGGTGGGGGGAGAATGCGGTGTCACATTCTATATAGATGTCCCTCTTGCACTCTCCAATATGAACAGTGGAACAGTGACTGTGATAAAAACTATAATCACTTCCGAAGCGGCTGTTTTTGGCAGTCCTGATGGCCTTTCGATGGACAATGAATCTTCCAAACTTCGTTGGATGCTCATTGGACAAGCTGGCACCATCCCTGGCATTGCCCTAATTCTCTAAAGTCTCTTCCGCCAGGCTGCTCTCGGTCGGGAAGGCACATAGCCTCAAAGTAAGCTGGGTTTTCTCAGAAGGCCTCATAAGCGCTCGAGGCCAATCCTTTCCCCAAGCCGCGGATGCTATAAACAATATTTTCTATGCAGCGCCAACGTGAAATGATTGCATATAAACTCTGGACAGAAACCCCGGCAATAACTTACCTCTTGTCCTTTTGGATATTGTGGCTTGATAAGGTACATGATGTAAACATCTGATTATATTGTGCCTGGTGGCATTTTTATGCGCTAGGTGTCGTCCCCGAGGATGGTAAAAGCGGATGGCTGAAATTGCTTTTGGACACGGCTCCACGCTGCATTGACGGTTTTGCGCTCATCAGCATGGATGTGAGGAGTGGGAAGTTGGAACAGAGGGCTCAGCACACTTCTCTTTTGCCCCCCTCTTTCCAAGCACAGGTCCAAATTTAAAGGTCAGAGCGCTCCTTCCCCCCCGTGAAAACCCACTCTCTAAAGCTGAAGTGCAACAAATGGCAGTTTGGGTTTTCTGTGGGTTGCTGTTTGCTCCAATTTAGCTATAAAGATCACATCATCGTGGGGAAAGCTCTGTGACAAAAAGGGCATTTGGTCCTGGAAAGGTTAGTGTGGATATGCCCATAGACAGGCTGAAACTCCAGAGCAGGGGCGCCGCAAGGGGGGTGTGGTCCGCCCCGGGTGTCATGCCTGGGGGGGTGTCAAAATCTCCCCAGGCGTATCGGTGTGGCAGCACGTCATGTTTGCCACTCCAGGTGCATGCGCAGTTTCCTCCATCACTGCTCTCGAGGTCTTCACTGTTGCATCTCACGCTTCGCTCTCTCTCTGTTTGTTTGTGTTTAAGCCTATCCAGGACAATGGGCACAATCCACTGGAAATATCTCCTGCACACCCACCCAGACCACAAGAATGAATGGAATCTGTGCAACAGCCTTACCCCAGTTTTGCCCAGGCCCCATTAATTTCAGTGGGTCTTGGGTGGGAGAACAATCCCAGGAGATTGTGTTCAGCGTGTTTAAGGTGGAAGCTTCCCACATAAGAACACAGTAAGAGCCTTGCTGGGTCAAGCCAAGGGCCCGTCTAGTCCAGCATCCTGTTCTCACAGTGGCCAACAGATAATCCCAAAGGGAAACCAGCAAGCAGGATTCAAACACAAGAGCTCTCCCTCGCTTTCCAGTAAGCGTCACTCAGAAGCATTGGCGCCTCCAACTCTGGAGAGTCCCCATGGCTAGAAGCCATTGTTAGTCCTCTATGGAAGTGAGAGCTGGACCATCAAGAAGGCTGATCACCAAAGAATGGATGCTTTTGAATTCTGGTGCTGGAGGAGACTCTGGAGAGTCCCATGGACTGCAAGAAGATCCAACCTATCCATTCTTAAGGAAATCAGCCCTGAGTGCTCACTGGAAGGACAGATCCTGAAGCTGAGGCTCCAAGACTTTGGCCACCTCATGAGAAGAGAAGACTCCCTGGAAAAGACCCTGATGTTGGGAAAGATGGAGGGCACAGGGAGAAGGGGATGACAGAGGATGAGATGGTGGGACAGTGTTCTCGAAGCTACCAGCATGAGTTTGACCAAACTGCAGGAGGCAGTGGAAGACAGGAGGGCCTGGCGTGCTCTGGTCCAGGGGGTCATGAAGAAGCGGACATGACTAAACAACTAAACAACAAACAACAAACAACAACTTTTGAAGCCATCCAAGTTGGTTGTCATCGCCGCCTTCTGTGGCAGGGAGTTCCACAGTATAACCATGTTGCATGGAGCACAAGTGTGACCCCAGACCAGGAATACATAGGCTGCGTGAATCCAGCATCCTTTGAAAAGCAGCAAGATCATTATTGCAGCACAAGCTTTTGCAAATAACACTATTATTACTGTTACCTTTGGCGTGGTCCCTTCACATCTCCCAGGAAAGAAGGGAATACAGGGTTGATGATCTGCTTAGTGAGGATGGTGAGAATTTAGGGCCATTATTCGTTGGGGGGGGGGTTAGAGAGATTTCAGCAGAGGGTGCCCATGTTGTGATTCCTGCACTGTGGGAGGCTGGACCAGATGGCACTTCCAGCTCTGCAGTTTTATGATTTTCCAATCTTGAAAAAGGTGGTATCAGGGAAAAGCAAGTCCACTCTTGTCTATGAAAGCTCCTGCTGCTGCAGTGAATTTGTCAGTCATTAATGTCTTTAATTTTCAGACATTTTCTTTACTTTCTAGATCGTGTGTGTGTGTGTGTGTGTGTGTGTGTGTAGGCACTTGCTTCTGTAAAAGCTCCAATTTTCAGCCATTAAACAAGATCACTTTGCAGAGGAAAGAGGGTGATGATGAAGTAAATTGCTCAATTTGCACACACGCACACACACACACACACACACACACACACACACAAATCCATCCTTCCAGCCATGTGTAAAGTGGCTGTTTAATAGCAGCAACTGGAACAAATAACACGAATGGCTACGCCTCCAACAGGAATGTACTATTTTTGCCAATTTCATGAGAGTCTTAGGGCCAAGCTACATATTACACCGGAATGCAGCACTTAAGCTCAAAAGAGACATTGTAGAGTCGAAAAAGGCTTGGAAACGGGCCACCCAAATGCTTAACTGGATGGAGTGCCTCTTCTGCAAAGAAGGGTTGCAGCGCTGGGGGTTTTTAGTTTAGAGAAATGGCAAGTAAGGGGGGACATGATAGACGTTTCTAAAATTATGCATGGCATGGAGAAAGTGGGGAGACAGAAGTTCTCCTCTCTCCAATGCAGCTGAATATTGGGAGATTCAGGACAGGGAAAAGGAAGGACTTCACCACGCAGTGCGTAGTTTATCTGTGGAACTCCCTCCCACAGGAAGCAGCAATGAATAGAAGAAGAAGAAGAGTTTGGATTTCATATCCCGCTTTATCACTACCCGAAGGAGTCTCAAAGTGGCTCACAATCTCCTTTCCCTTCCTCCCTCTGTGAGGTGAGTGGGGCTGAGAGACTTCAGAGAAGTGTGACTGGCCCAAGGTCACCCAGCAGCTGCATGTGGAGGAGCGGGGAAGCAAACCAGGTTCACCACATTATGAGTCCACTGCTCTTAGCCACTACACCACACTGGCTCTTTTAATTATTATTATGAAAAGAGGACTGGACAATTACATGGAAGAGGAGAGGGTTGTCGATGGCTCCTAGCCAGGATGGCCAAGCTCTGCCTCCACAGTCAAGGTAGCAGCAATTCTGTATATGAGATGCTGTGAGCCAGAGGAGGAGACAATTGCTCTTGTGCTTGGATCCTGCTCGCTGGTCCCCCCCCCAGCCATCTGGTTGGCCACTGAGAGAACAGGTTGCTGGACTAGAGTGGGGTGCCACAGGGTTCTGTCTTGAGCCCGGTCTTATTCAACATCTTTATCAACGACTTGGATGATGGACTCAAGGGCATCCTGATCAAATTTGCAGATGACACCAAACTGGGAGGGGTGGCTAACACCCCAGAGGACAGGATCACACTTCAAAACGACCTTGACAGATTAGAGAACTGGGCCAAAACAAACAAGATGAATTTTAACAGGGAGAAATGTAAAGTATTGCACTTGGGCAAAAAAAATGAGAGGCACAAATACAAGATGGGTGATACCTGGCTTGAGAGCAGTACATGTGAAAAGGATCTAGGAGTCTTGGTTGACCACAAACTTGACATGAGCCAACAGTGTGACACGGCAGCTAAAAAAGCCAATGCAATTCTGGGCTGCATCAATAGGAGTATAGCATCTAGATCAAGGGAAGTAATAGTGCCACTGTATTCTGCTCTGGTCAGACCTCACCTGGAGTACTGTGTCCAGTTCTGGGCACCACAGTTCAAGAAGGACACTGACAAACTGGAACGTGTCCAGAGGAGGGCAACCAAAATGGTCAAAGGCCTGGAAACGATGCCTTATGAGGAACGGCTAAGGGAGCTGGGCATGTTTAGCCTGGAGAAGAGGAGGTTAAGGGGTGATATGATAGCCATGTTCAAATATAGAAAAGGATGTCACATAGAGGAGGGAGAAAGGTTGTTTTCTGCTGCTCCAGAGAAGCGGACACGGAGCAATGGTTCCAAACTGCAGGAAAGAAGATTCCACCTAAACATTAGGAAGAACTTCCTGACAGTAAGAGCTGTTCGACAGTGGCATTTGCTGCCAAGGAGTGTGGTGGAGTCTCCTTCTTTGGAGGTCTTTAAGCAGAGGCTTGACAACCATATGTCAGGAGTGCTCTGATGGTGTTTCCTGCTTGGCAGGGGGTTGGACTCGATGGCCCTTGTGGTCTCTTCCAACTCTTCTATGATTCTATGATTCTGCAGGCTCTTCTTATTCAGATGTTCTTATTTAGTTTAACTGCGATAATTTCTAAAATTCAAAATTAAAATTTGGAATTTTAATGCGTGCAACTTGCCATCATTTTCAGGCTGAACCTGCGGTGTAGCAATCCTTGCTTCTTAACAGGTTTCCGATAGCCACCTGAACACATGGGAAACGGTGAAACTGCAACTCTCCCCAAATGTATCTAGGTGAGACTGCAAAAACCACAGCACTGTGATTTTTTTGTGCTGTGATCTCCGGGCACAATGTAGCCGCTGCAAAATGGTGACTTGCAAAAATAAAAATAAAAATTAATAAGAAAGTTGCAAATGTAAAACTTCAGAAATACGTGCGTGCACAGAAGTCTTGGCAAAGCCAGAGACTGCAACTTCTGTCTTTGCATTTGGAGGGGAAGAAACGCCCTCTCATCTTATATAGACTCACACGTTTTACAAGAAACCAATTATGGCATTCTAAGATAAGATACCGCATTCTATTTATAGCCCACCACAGAGTCATCGCAGACCGAATCTTACATAATTGCTTCCCAAAAAAGAAATGGAGTGCCTTAATAAGGTGTTCTGCAGGATCCTCATCTGCGTTCAGAAATAACCCTGAACTCAGTCATGCAAGCACACCTCCTCACTGAGCAAAAAACCCTCCCCATGTAACACCTCCACATTCTTTCACATAATAGCAGCCAGATTTCATAATCTTTACTTTGATTCTTTTTCTCTGATTGCCACGCTAAAAGCAGGTGACTGGGATTCTATAGAAAGCCATTTTCCTCACCCTGAGAGAAAAAAGTGCAGCGCCAGACCAAGAATCTAAACATATTATCCCCATAAAGGTAAAGGTACCCCTGCCCGTACGGGCCAGTCTTGCCAGACTCTAGGGTTGTGCGCCCATCTCACTTAAGAGGCCGGGGGCCAGCGCTGTCCGAAGACACTTCCGGGTCACGTGGCCAGCGTGACAAGCTGCATCTGGCGAGCCAGCGCAGCACACGTAAACGCCGTTTACCTTCCCGCCAGTAAGCGGTCCCTATTTATCTACTTGCACCTGGGGGTGCTTTCGAACTGCTAGGTTCGCAGGCGCTGGGACCGAGCAACGGGAGCGCACCCCGCCGCGGGGATTCGAACCGCCGACCTTTCGATCGGCAAGCCCTAGGCGCTGAGGCTTTTACCCACAGCGCCACCCGCATCCCCATAATGCAATATTAAAAAAATGGTGTCAGTGTGGCACCTTCCAAAGGCCTTTAAGGAGCCATTGAAACTTCCAGTTCCTTCTGTTTAGACATGAAGAGTGATCAGCAGTCAAAGACCCCCCAGAGCCGGACTCTGTAGAGACCATCACCCAAACCCCTGCAAGCAGCAGATATCCCTCTAAATAATATTGGATGGAGGCAAATAGCTCAGTTGAGTAGAGCATGGGGCTGACAATGTCAAGGTTGCAAGTTTGATCCCTGTAAGGGGCACCTGCATAATCCTGCATTGCATGGGGTTGAACTAGATGATTTTCTGGGTCCCTTTCAATTCAATGATTCTATGAGCTAAAGCTTCTGGAAAAGAAGAAAAAAAACACCTCAATTTATCCTGCCTTATGGAACAAACCCATCTTAAGCAAAACAGGATCCGATCCACAAAAGTTGTCACTATAAAGCTGTGAAAGGCACAACAGACTAAGAAGGTGACATCTCTAGAATTTTATTACACTAAACTGGATCACAAAACCACTAAACTGTAGAGTTGGAAGAGACCGAAATGGTCATATAGTGAAATCTCCTGCAATGCAATGTATCCAATGTATCTTTTAAACAACAACAATACCACACTGTGACTTGGGAGAGGGGTATGTTTTGAACTCAATATTTCGTTACTAAAGAGCTTTCCCCAATCATACAAGGGTTAAGAACACCCATCGCATTGTCAAAGGTGACCATCACCTTCTGTTCTCCAAGATACCCAAAGCCACCTCTTTTGGCTTGCCTTGGGCCAACTACACAATACAGTTGTGAGTTTGTGGGGCCAGTTTGAAGGATGCCCCAACTTACTTCCGATGCTTGGGGTCCTGCACCCAGTGAGGGTTAGAATCTAAATAAAGGGTTCAACTCCTACCAAATTACCAGACATGTTTCTTTGCAAAACAACGACATGTGGTGGGAGTGTCCCAAAATTCAACTATTCTGGACAACAGCCATACAAGAAATATGTAAAATAACTAAGCAAGTAATAGACATCACCCCAGAATTGGCCCTACTAAACATCTTCCAAGACAACAATGCCCATTTACACCACAAAGAACTCATAGCCCACCTGCTCTCAGCAGCCAGAAACACCATAACCGGACACTGGAGAGACCTGTCAGGAGTAAGCATGGACCAATGGTACCAAATAGTATGGGAAACAGCCCTACTAGAAAAATTAACTAATAAACTGAAACTGACACGGGGACAAACAGAAGAAGACGCCTTCACCCCGGTATGGCTCCCCTTTATCACATACACAGCCCAACAGGACAATGACAATAATCCACCAACAGCATACAAATCAATATGGCTAACCTGATCCAAAACACACACACACCTCACTCACACACGAAAACAAAGATCACCACAGCCAATCACAAGCAAACAATCACACCCTAGGCCAACCCCAACCTCTCTCACCACCAAAGGAACACAAGTGAACAACACAAGCAACGCTGACACCAAACTCTACATACATTAAACATAATAGAAACACCGCCACCCGACCCCACCCCCATCCATCTTCCCTCTCTCCACCCCCTTTCTTTTTTCTTTCTTTTTTCTTCTCCCCCTAATGCCTCAACAAATGAAACGGATTTGTAAAAATGTTACATGGAAGAAGAAGAAAAAATACGAGGCACTACACTTCTGTAAAACTAGGTAGGAGAACAAGAGCCAGAGAGGTGTGTGTATGAACTGAAGCAGAAGAAGGCTGGAAGCTGGAGAAACAGACTTGCTTGCTCTGTGCTGGATCCAAAACTGTGACTAATGGCGAAGCAAGATCCTATGCTCAGGTTGTGTTTATGTGTAAATAAAACCACACATCCCAAAGACATTGCAGTCGCTGGTGATCTTCACTCCAAGGAAACAGAGCCCAGGTAACTGCCTGGAACCCCCAGAGTCCCTCTCCACTGGGAGATTGGGGTACATGCAACAATACTGATTTACCCAAGACATCGTTGTTGGGTAAAGCTGAACCCCTGACAACAAAGGAGAAGCCACAAAACTCTCACACAAAACTGTATCATGAAGCAGGTTCCCAAACCTACCCCCAAGACTCTGTGGAGCTCAGGAAAACCTCGGGCGCTTAGCACCAACAGCGGATGGTTCCAGAGACAAGACCTGGCCCAGAAACGCAATCCAGACTCATTTTTACAAAACCGGGGGGCAGGGGAGGGTGTGGACTTACACTGCACTATGAGCTGCACCAGGGCTTCCCTTGGCTTGACGTTAAATCCATTGTACTGGCTGGTCTGACACCTGTAAGTCCCCGTCATCTCCCTCGAGACGTTGACGATCCTCAGGATCCCATCGTAGCTCTCCATCTGCATAGTTCCATCGGGCATGGGGACCTCCTTGTCCGCCCTGGACCAGAGGATGATCGGCTTGGGCTTCCCAGTCACCTGGCACTGCAGCTCAACTGTGTCTCCTTCCCTGGTCACCAAGGGCGACTTTTCTTGTGGGACAGTCAGGTTGGGTGGAACTTCAAATGGGGGCAAAGGGGTGGGAGAGAGAAAAGGGAGGAAAGAGGGGGGGCAAAAAAGGGAGGATTAGTACTTGGAAGTTCTCTGCATATGATGCAAGCATAGGATTGCTCTGTCTGTCAGGATTTACAGCATATATATATATATATATATATATATATATATATATAATGGTTGAAACTGTGAAACTGTGCAAATTAAATGCAGGGGGGGGACTCTTTTGCACCGGGTGACCCAAGTGGAGCCCATGCAAAAAGATTTTAATCTCTCTGCCTTGCTTGCTAGGCTAGGGATGGTCTTGTGGATAGCTGGATGGCCCTGTGAGATCCCGTGAGAGCATCACAGAGTCTTGCCCAATAAACAAAGCAGAGAACTTTTAGTTGTGGAGCGGGGGTATAGCCTGGTTGGCGCACCAGCTCCAGAAGGCATGAATGCATATATGGGGGCAGTTCCAAGGAGGCCGTTTGAATATATGCATTTTTGCATATCCGCACCATCCCCAGAACATAACACCCAAGAAAGATGCCATTGTACAGAAATTATCTGGGCTTTTGAGAATTTCACATGAAGCAGGACAAAGAGGGGAAAACTCCCCCTTGCAGTAGACCAACCACTGTGCAGTCCATCTCCCTCAATGTCTGCTGCTCACAGCACCAGAAGTGTGGGAAATTAGCAGCCAAATCTAACAGTGCATATTCTTGCTAGTTAGCATAAGAAGGGGTTAAGGCCACAGAGCTGTATTGCTGATGGGCAGAGACTCAGACCATAGAAATGTAATTGGTAGAGAGGGCTCTGCGTGATGTCATTTCCCCTCCTCTCTTGAGCAGGAAGAATCAAAGAAGTATTTCCTGTTCCTTTCCGCTCTCTTTCTCTATGACCAGCGATGGGAGCAGACATGGATCCTACTGTTCCATCTCAAGCACACGCCTCAGGTCTGTTTATGCAGTAAAGATTTTCCCTTCATTTATTTCACTGCTGTTGCTGCTGAGAACAAATGCAGGACTATGAGTAAATAAATCATATTTTAAACTACTTCTCAGCCTGTTGTCTGCATCTTTGTTAAGCAGGGGAAGAAGAGGGGGAGGCAGCTTGCTTCTCAGCTGGACTTAATTCGCAACCTGCTCCTATAGGCTTTCCATTTTTCCGCTAAGGATCAGACTTTAAACTCTTCTCAGTGTATGTTCAGCCCACACACGTTGGCACCTGGAGGGATAAATTGCCATTAATATATCCTCTCCTACCTATTAAACATGTCCCACAAGAAGTAGATAAAAAGAAGTGGAAAAATAATAACTTACTTTTCCATTAAAACGGGTATTTGTTTTGCAGGCACAATAATATTGAAAGGTGTTTAAAAAGTTTTAGAAATGATTGGAGGATGGATGGACGGTTGGAGGATGGATGGCGGCTAACAGATTGAGGTTGAATCCTGACAAGACAGAAGTACTGTTTTGGGGGGACAGGAGGCGGGCGGGTGTGGAGGATTCCCTGGTCCTGAATGGGGTCACTGTGCCCCTGAAGGACCAGGTGCGCAGCCTGGGAGTCATTCTGGACTCACAGCTGTTCATGGAGGCGCAGGTCTATTCTGTGTCCAGGGCAGTTGTCTACCAGCACCATCTAGTGCACAGAATGAGACCCTCCCTGCCCACACACTGTCTCACCAGAATGGTGCATGCTCTGGTTATCTCCTGCTTGGACTACTGCAATGCACTCTATGTGGGGCTACCTTTGAAGGTGACCCAGAAATTACAACTAATCCAGAATGCGGCAGCCAGACTGGTGACTGGGGGCGGCCGCCGAGACCATATAACACCGGTCTCCCTGGTTCCAAGTACGTTTCTGAGCACAATTCAAAGTGTTGGTGCTGACCTTGAAAGCCCTAAACGGCCTCGGTCCAGTATACCTGAAGGAGCGTCTCCATCCCCATTGTTCTGCCCGGACACTGAGGTCCAGCTCCGAGGGCCTTCTGGCGGTTCCCTCCCTGCGAGAAGCCAAGTTACAAGGAACCAGGCAGAGGGCCTTCTCAGTAGTGGCGCCCGCCCTGTGGAACGCCCTCCCATCAGATGTCAAAGAGAAAAATAACTACCAAACTTTTAGAAGACATCTGAAGGCAGCCCTGTTTAGGGAAGCTTTTAAAGTTTAATAGGTTATTGTATTGTACTGTTTTGTTGGAAGCCGCCCAGAGTGGCTGGGGAATAAATTATTATTATTATTATTATTATTATTATTATTATTATTATTATTATTATTGCTCTGAGTAAGGCTTGCCGTTTTTAATTGCAGCCTAGGAATTTACTCTTGTCATGATTGCAACGGACACATTTATTTAAAGGTAACAAAATACTCCAGCGGTTGCTTTCGGAATGAAGAGAAGGTTGGTTCTCTCCTTCCCCGCCAGGTTCATCCGGGGAAGGGAGCAAAAGCACTGGGAAGAACAGGCTCCCTTTGGTCTCTTGAGAGTGTGACATTCAATTAGTAAGTGCATTTTGCAGATAAAAAGGTCAGTCAAAAGGAGGAGAGGCCACCCCGACCCGCCACTTCCTTGCTCAAAGAGCTTAACACAGTTTCCAACTGTGACTCACCCTGCACGATAAAAAGGGGGGGGCAGAGAAAGAACCAACTTCTCCAGATGCTTAAAGAAATGACTCAGAACAGGAATCCTGATGGATGTTCTGCAGCAACCAGCCTGTGCCCTAACTTTTGGCAAGGTTACCCTAGTTGAAGGTAAAGGTAAAGGTAAAGGACCCCTGGACGGTTAAGGCGACTATGGGATGTGGAGTTCATCTCACTTTCAGGCCGAGGGAGCTGGCGTTTGTCCACAGACAGCTTTCCAGGTCATGTGGCCAGCAAGACTAAACCACTTCTGGCACACAGAGGACCGTGACGAGTGCCAGAGCGCACGGAAACGGTGTTTACCTCCCCGCTGGAGCAGTACCTATTTATCTACTTGCACTGGTGTGCTTTCGAACTGCTAAGTTGGCAGGAGTTGGGACTGAGCAACGAGAGCTCACCCCGTCACTGGGATTCAAACCGCCGACCTTCTGATCGGCAAGCCCAAGACGCTCAGTGGTTTAGAGTACAGCGCCACCCAAGTTCCCTCTTTTTACTTTTACCTAGTTGAAGAGGAGGAAAGGATGGGAGAAGCAGCTTGAAAGTCAGATGATGATGATGATGATGATGATGATGATGATGATATCATCATCATCATTATCATCATCACTTGTTTATTTAATTCACAAAATTTATATACCGCTTGATTGTAAACAAAAGCAGTTTACAAAAAGATAAAACAAGAAAATCTGGGCAGGCTTGTCTAAAAAGGAATGCATTGAAAAAAGCACCATGAAGGTGCCTGCTTCATCTCAATAGGCAGGGAGTTCCACAGAGTACATGCTGTCTCACTAAACGATCAGCTTCTTGCTAATGCGGAACTGGTACCACGTGGCAACTGCCAATCCTGCCAATTGAAGCAATCGAGTGGGCATGTGTGGAGTAGGGAGATCTTGTAGGCTTTTGCCAAGTCAACTCCAAGAGGCTTACAAAACAACTTCCAGAAAACAAACAGCCATACAGTATATTAAAAACATTAAAAACACCCAGAAGTCAGGAGAGGGCTGCTGCCTCATCACATCATCATGGAATTGTAGAGGAACAGGAGTTTGGAAGAAGAAGAAGAGACCGAAAGACAATGGGAAAGCCTTCTTCATATATCTGAAGGGCTGCCCCATGGAAGATGGAGCAAGCTTGCTTTCTCCTGCTCTGGAGAATAGGACCTGAACCAATGGATTCACATGACAAGGAAGGAGAGTCCAACTAAACATTAGGAAGAACTTTCTGACAGTAAGAGCCGTTTGGCAGTGGAAAGGAGCCATTGGAAGGTGGTGGACTCTCCTTCACTGGAGGTCTTTAAAAAGGTTGCCATTTGTCAGGGAATCTTGAGCTGAGATTCCTGCATTTCAGGGGGTTGGACTGAATGGCCCTTGGGGTTCCTTCCAACTCAACAATTCTATGATTCTGTGATTTTAAATACACCTGGGGAGTCATAGAGGAATGTGCAGAACAGATTTGGGGGCATGTGGGGAGAGGTGGAAGTCCCACTGCAGAAGCAGAATTCATTCCACTCATGCAGTGACTTAGCACTACTTGGGATTTGATATATATACACGGTATATGTGTGTGTGAATTGTTGGACATTATGGAAATGTTTCTAAATATCTCTTTGCTATCCCTGCAAGTCCAAACAGCGATGAGTAACTCTCAATGACCTTCACATGCACTTGGAGTTTGCTGTGCGATTGTGATCAAGTCCTGCCCTCTAGACGGTGTTGATGACTAAGAGGACACCCAAGGAGATTGGTTCTACCTCAAGGCTTTCTTCCTCTCAGCCCTTTCTCCATCCATCATCGCCCATCCATCACTGCCCGAGGAAGTTATGGAGAGCTTTCAGGTCCGACCTTCTGATGGATGCTTCTGATATCTCCAATCCCTCTTCCAAATGAATCCATCACAACTAACAATAATGCATCGGTTACTTTCTGCTGGAGAAGAAATACGCCACTGTGTGGAACGGCCCGGCGGCAACCTGGCGAGACGGTCACAACACAGCCGTGTCCGCCGCCCATCCATCATGCCATGGACATCCAATAAGACCTGTATTCACACTACACTTCAACATTTGGGTCTTGCTGTGAGTTATGAGCAGCTGTGTTGTGCTAAAGGAAAGAAGGATGTTGGCAACCCTGAGCAAAGTTACTTTAGGATCCATGAACATTGCTCACATTCTGTCTTATATTGATTTTAAATCCTAGAGGAAGGGTGGGGATTCTCTCGCCCGCAGGCCCACCAGAACTGATAGGCTGGCCAGCGAGGATGTTGGGGGCAAATGCCCACCTTTCCAGGGCCTGACATATTGTGTGTGTGTGCCTGTAATGAGCTTGAGGGGCGGGGTCAGCCTGGATGATGCCCTGAGTTCCTTTCAATTCTCAGAGCACTGTACCCTGCTGTTAGCTGGTCTAGATGCAGGTCAGCACTCAAGATGTAGACAAGAAGAATGGTTGGCTCTTCCTTCAAGAAAACAGCATACCAGGCAGCAGTGCCTATAAAAAAGGACTGGTCCCCTTGAAACAGTTGCCAGGACTGAAGCTCTCTGCCTTCTGCTTCCCACTAAGTCTCCTCCCCAGCCAGATGTCTCCCAAGCAGCCTTAAACTAAGTTGGGGTGGGGCCACCGTGCCCACCGTTCTGCTACATGCAAGGCTCTCTGTGACCTTGGAGACAAGGGGCCCCTCCTTCTCTGCTTCATATCCTGAGTCTGCATTGCTTTCTGCTCTAGCTCTTCTCTCTCACTCCAGCAGGTCGCTTCTTCAGCTTCCAACCCTCCTGTCCCCCACCTTCATCCTCCGGCCTGTCCTCAGTGTCCCACCACCACTGCCTAGGCTCTGAGTCTTCCTTGCCTGAGTCTTCTTCCCTGGTTGGTGCCTCCCACCCCTCCTCTTCGTCCAGCCAGCACCTGACATCCCGCTTGCTCTGTGCTGGGTCCAAAACTGCAGCTAATGAAGAAGTCCACTGACACCCATTGGAGTGTCAATGTTGTGAGCTCCTCCATCCTATGCTCAGGATGTATCTATGTGCCATTAAATCAACATAGCCTAAAGACACCACAGTCTCCGCTGACCTTCATTCCAAGGAAACTAACTCCTGGGTAAGCGCAGAAACTCCTGGAGTCCCTCACCGCCCAGAGATTGGGCTGGCATGTCACACTCTCCCTTCTTCTGGTTTCCAGCAACTGGTGTTCAGAATCATTGCTGCCTCCAAGTGTGGAGGCGCAAAATAGCTACGATGCCTAGTACTTATCAATAGCCTTGTCCTCCATGAATCTGTCCAGTCCTCTGTTCAGGCCATCCAAGTTGGTAACCATCACTGCCTCCCGTAGGACGCCAGTTCTGTTGTCTTACTATCAGCATCATGAATTGTCGAGTTGGAAGGGCCATCTAGCCCAACCCCTGGAAATAAGAACCCAGGAAGATCCCTGCAGGATCAGGCCAGTGGCCAGGATCCAAGCACAAGGGCAACTCCTCCCTCCTGTAACTGGCATTGCTGCCTCCGACTGCGACTGAATCTCTGCCCCCCTCATTGTCCAACCCCCCCTTCTCCTTCTGGTGAGTCAGCAGCCTGACTTCCTCGAAGTCGTCCCAGGAGACGTGTTACTCATACCACAAAGGACCAGGAGACTGTGGAGAGACACTCATTCGCAGGACACAATGTCTGCTTTACAGGTCAGGGTGTTTGGCTTTACAAAAGCATCAAACAATGGGAGCGCCTCTTGCCTTTCAGTCCTCAGCTGAAAACTCACCTCCTCTTCTTCCCTGACACCTCCTTGGTCACCCTCCCAAAATGTTAATCTTTCTCAGAAATCAAATCTAAAGCTTCATGAGCTCTTTCTTCCTCTCCTCTGGTGCTCTGAGCCTTAAGTAATAAGCAGACTAAATTAGGCTGAATTGGGGCCTACGCCGAGGTGCTTAATTTGCAGAATGCATTCTATTCACAGGATTGGGATCCATATCAATACAGTAGGTGGCCATACATACCCTTCAACATTTCTCCAGTGAAAATAGGGACGTCCTATTCCACCCCATCCGACTTTTCTCCAATGAATACAGGGGTGTCCTATTCCACCCTCTCCACCATTTCTCCAGTGGAGAGAACGTGGGACATTCCAGGATCCAGTCAGAAACTGGGATGTCTTCTGTAATTGCAGGCATCGGAAATTGGGATACTTAGAGGGTCTGGCCTCATACGGAACCAGACCCACTGGTCCACCTAGCTCATAACTAGCTAGGGTTATATATATTTTTTGTAACTCTGCAAATCTGTTCATGTTGTAAGTCACCTTGGGCATGGTTTTAGCAATGAAGAGGTGAGCCAGTGATGAATCCCAGCCCAAATTAGCTCCTTTGATATTTGCCCCTGTTGAAATGAGTGGTGGGGCAAAGGTTGCCCATCATTCCTGGAAACAAAACGGAGTCTCAAGGCTCTGTGACAACCGTGCCGCTGGTCTCCATTCACTGCCCACCCACCTGAAGGAGGGAAACATGCCCTTGCCATCGCTATCCTGCACACATAATAATAATAATTTATTATTTATACCCCACCCATCAGGCTGAGTTTCCCCAGCCACTCTGGGTGGCTCCCAATCAAGTGTTAAAAACAGTACAGCATTAAGTATTAAAAACTGCCTTCAGATGTCTTTTAAAGATAAGATAGCTGCTTATTTCCTTCACATCTGAAGGGAGGGTGTTCCACAGGGTGGGCGCCACTACCGAGAAGGCCCTCTGCCTGGTTCCCTGTAACTTGGCTTTTCGCAGCGAGGGAACCACCAGAAGGCCCTTGGAGCTAGACCTCAGTGTCCGGGCTGAATGATGGGGGTGGAGACGCTCCTTCAGGTATACAGGACTGAGGCCGTTTAGGGCTTTAAAGGTCAGCACCAACACTTTGAATTGTGCTCAGAAACATACTGGGAGCCAATGCAGATCTCTCAGGACCAGTGTTATGTGGTCCCGGCGAACACTCCCAGTCACCAGTCTAGCTGCCGCATTCTGGATTCATTGCAGTTTCCGGGTCACCTTCAAAGGTAGCCCCACGTAGAGTGCATTGCAGTGGTCCAAGCGGGAGATAACCAGAGGATGCACCACTGTGGTGAGACAGTCCACAGGCAGGGAGGGTCTCAGCCTGCGTACCAGATGGAGCTGGTAGACAGCCACCCTGGACACAGAATTGACCTGCGCCTCCATGGACAGCTGTGAGTCCAAAATGACTCACAGTAGTTTGAGGCACAGAGAGGGGAGGAGACGTTTGGGGGTTAAGAAACTCTTATGTTGGGGAAGCTTCAAAAACATACCACTCCTGGATTCTGCTAACGATTGAGCCAGACATGAGCTTTGGGGCTCTTCACTGTAAATAGTTTGCACCAAAATAAAGCCTGTAAATGACAGGTTGGAGTCCTGCCTGGTTACTCTTGAGCAACCGCAACAGCCACCTGACACATTACCTCTTGCCTCCCATTCTGGCTGCCAAATCAGACTCCATCAGTGATGGAAATGCCCTCACCTGTGCTGCTGGAAATGTTGACATCGATGCTGATGTCCGAAATCCCCCCACCCTTCAGGGATGCAACACAGGTGTATGTCCCAAAGTCCGTGAACTTCAGGTCAATGATATCCAAGTTGGTGGTGCCCGGGGAGACGTCGGGGTCCGTCTGCGTGATGACCATCCTCTCTGAGCTGCGCAGTGGCCGGCCGTTTTTGAACCAGCTGAAGGTGAGCTCCTCGGAAGGGACTGCCTCCACCTGGCAGGAGATCTTGACCTCCCGGCCGATCTGGATGTTGTCGTCTTTGTGATACGGGTCAGGTGTGATCCAGAACCGCCCTTTCTTCAAGGCTAAAGGGAAGAGAAGCGCAAGGTGAGTTGGGGGGGCAAGGACCCCTTTTGATTCACTGCACAGGTGAGACCAGGGATGCAGGAACCTGCCAATTTCTACTTCTCACAGCTTTTCCAATTGAGTTGTCCACATTTTTTCAGCAACTTGCAACACAAGTATAATGTTTCAAAAGCTGTGTGAAACTTTGATGGCAATTTAGTGCAAATTTCTCTTAACGTACACATTTTTTGTATGCACTTTTGACTAATGTTCATATTTCTGCAAACTGCTTACTTCCATATAATGCATTCATTGATGCTTTCCCCCACTAATACACACATTCTTATGCACCCTTTAATACACATTATTTGGTTGGAGAAGCGTTTTGCAAAATTCAAAGAAGTGCAGATTGCAGAGGATAAGTGTGTGTTGGGTTCATGCAATGGTTTGTAATGCTGGAATAAGGTCGTTTCTCATTAAAACAACGCAGATATAACCCAAATACCTAAAAAACCACCTCCTTCCTTACAGACTCTCTTGGGTGCTGAGATAGGCAGAGGGGGCCCTTTTGGTCTGTCCTCCACCCACTGAGGCTCAAGGGGTGACAGCACAGGGCCTTCTCTGTAGTGGCCCCTGAGCTGGGAAACCCCTTCCCCACAGAAGTGTGTCTGACACCTTCATTGCGCAGCTTCTGGCAAATGACGAATGGCTTTTGACAACCTGGGATGTATATTTTCAGCCCCTACATTATTTCTGTGATTGTAAGTTTCTTTAAACTGATTTTAATATTGTGTTTTCACTGTTGCAACCAAACCCTGGGGCCTTATGTGGGAGGGCAGAGAAATAACAACAAAGTAAGTAAGATTTCTCCCCCTTCCTTAGGGGAGACACAACACCATGGCAAACTGTCAAAAAGGGAGAGCATCTCTGTTGGGCCAGCAGTTCTGTAAGTAACAGCCAATTCCCCCCAATTCTACATTCTCCTTTGGACTGAATGTGCTTTGCTGTGTTAGGCTGTAGCCACGAGGCCAAGGAGAAGCAACCACTGTGCCTCCCTGCCTGGCCTGCTGCTCTCACTTAGCCTCTGGGCGTGCTGAAGTTTGATGCTCCACAAGCCACCTTAAAAGATAAGCCACTTTTTAAGTGCCACCCATACGATTCCTGCTCGTATAAGTGTCTCTGTTTTGCTTCGTGCTGGAAAAGTGCCACGAAGACAAAGACACGGGCCGAACGTTTTAGCAAGCAAACATTCAGGCTGAATGCAAACTGTGCAAGACAAATAGCAAAAAGCAAATTTCAGCAGCAGCAGCAGCACGGACTCCGCAGCCTAGGAGAACTTCCAGGCCCCCTTATTTCTCTGGCTGCTGATTCCATGCCCCCTTATTTCCCAGGAGGACGAGGTGTGGGTGAAATTAGGACACCGCTGACAGTCTGTTGCCCTGGACTGATGCAATGGTGGACTGACCAAGGGGGACATTATCGCAACAAAAGGCAGAAGGCTCTAGACAAGCTCATCGTCTCTCTTGTGTCACAACACGGTTCCTACGTCATTTAGCAATTTCGTGGCCGGATGTGCAGCAATGCATGCTGGGAAAGGTCTTACGAGGTCATCCATAGTTCACATCAGGACAGCTCCCTCCCCCCTGCCCGTATGCATGGCAAATACAGAAATCTCTCATCCACACTCAATAGCTTTGACTCTTTGGACCAAGGTTCTGGAAACCAAGCCTCCTGAGGAATGCTTGAGGGAGTTGGCTGGTCTAGCCTGGAGAAGAGAAGACTGAGAGGAGATATTGAAGGGGGGGTTAGACTAGATGATCCTTGGGGTTCCTTCCAACTCTATGATTTTGTCATTCTATGATATGAGAGCCATCTTCAAACATCTTATTCCAGAAACTACAACTGATCCAGAATGTGGCTGACAGGCTGGTGACTGGGAGCAGCTGCCGGCACAATATAACACCGATTCTAAAGGATTAAGAGCTGTTTGACAGTGGAACCGTCTCCCTCAAGAGGTTGTGGACTCTCCTTCTCTGGAGGTGTTTTTTTTTTTGCAGAGGTTAGATGGTCATCTGTCATGGATGCTTTAGCTGAGATCCCTGCATTGCAGAAATGACTTTTGGGGTCCCTTCCAACTCCACATGGGACGCAGGCAAGCTGTATCTCCAGCTGGTTTGGGGATCGGCCCTGGTTCTGGTGCTGGTCAAATAAATGTGCTCCTGGCTCCTCATTCTCTTAGCAGGTGGCTAGGACAGCCAGGATGGGCCCTTGCGCCAACGCACACATGTGCAACAGTAGAGTAGTGGGCTGGAAAGCTCAAAGCCCACAGCTGCTACACAGGAGAGGGGCTGAAGGAAAGGAAATGCAAACGGGTTTGTCCTGTAGCTTGTCAAACAGCAGCTAGGAATCATAGGTCTAAAAAAGAGAGTAGACTTGCACATGCTGGCCAGCTTCTGCTTTGCTCTTCTCAGAAGTACGTAAAGGCGAGAAGGGACATGGGTGGTTCTGTGGTCTAAACCAATGTGCCCCTTGGGCTTGCCAATCAGAAGGTCAGCAGTTCAAATCCCCGCGATGGGGTGAGCTCCCGTTGCTCGGTCCCTGCTCCTGCCAACCTAGCAGTTCAAAAGCACGTCAAAGTGCAAGTAGATAAATACAGTGGTACCTCGGGTTAAGTACTTAATTCGTTCTGGAGGTCTGTACTTAACCTGAAACTGTTCTTAACCTGAAGCACCACTTTAGCTAATGGGGCCTCCTGCTGCTGTCGCGCTGCCGGAGCACAATTTCTGTTCTCATCCTGAAGCAAAGTTCTTAACCCGAGGTACTATTTCTGGGTTAGCGGAGTCTGTAACCTGAAGCGTATGTAACCTGAGGTACCACTGTAGGTATCACTCCAGCAGGAAGGTAAACGGCATTTCCATGCGCTGCTCTGGTTTGCCAGAAGCGGCTTAGTCATGCTGGTCACATGACCTGGAAAAACTGCGGACAAACACCGGCTCCCTCGGCCTATAGAGCGAGATGAGTGCACAACCCCAGAGTTGTCCGTGACTGGACTTAATTGTCAGGGGTCCTTTCCCTTTCCCTTTTTTACCTCCAACTCCACAATTCTCTGATTCTATATGGAGCGCTGCTGAGTTGTAGCTTTCTGCTTATTTTTAATTGTTCCTTTCATCTTTCCTTCCTGATCATTTTAAGCCGCTTTGGACGGGCGTTTGCCTTAAAGGATTTGACACCATTAGAAAAAAGGGAGGCCATTTTAGCAGCTGCCTGCTCCACACTCAGGAAACGCCCCACCTGCAAGACTCACCCACTCCAGAACATCTTCTTAAGCAATTCCAAAACATGTCCTAAGCCCTCCCTGTGGCCAAAACCAGCCCCTCCTATCCGCTGCCTCAACCAACTGCATTTCTCATGCACAAATTAAGTTGCAACTGCCTTGGCGACAACTTCTCCACGTCCTCTCAGCTGTGCTGGCCTTCCTCCACCCAAAGCACTCCTCTAATCTGCCCAAACATCCCTATCTTGCAAATGCACATTTAGCAGGACATGAATGGCATCAAAGGGAGCCTTTCAGCTCCCTTCTGTCAACAGGCTTTGCTGGAATACTTATGGCAAAGTCAGCCGCCTCTGAAGCACCCACCAGGGACCCAGGGCTGCTCACGTCGGCCTCTGCAGAGGGTGTTTACGGGTTTGACCATGCAAAGCCCGTGGCGTCGACCGTAGTAAGGAGCCGGCCTGCGAGACGAAGCAAATTGGGCTAGAGCTGAGCCAACAATTCTCAGAAGACTGTTTCTCCCCCCCCCCCAAGGAAATTCTGCTGAGTCTTTTTTTTCTCTCTCGCCCCCACTTCGTGATCAAAGCCACATTCACACTGTGCATTTAAAGGACTACGGTGCCGCTTTGAAACACACATGGCTTTCCCCCCAAGAATCCTGGGAACTGTAGCTTCTTGAGGGTCCTGGTGGCTGTAAGGAGACTCTCATTTTTCCCCTGCCAAAGCTACAATTGCAGGAGCTCCCTGGGAAAAGGGATTGGTGGTTTTGGGAGGGGAATAGGAGGGTCTTATAACAGCCTGCAGTGCCCTTAACAAACTACAGCTCCCCCAGATGCTACCCCATCTAAATCAGACTGGCAAAACAAATTAAGAGAACCTGTGGAACTAGCGAGACTGTCAGGGGACTGGAAAAGGGAAGGGAGGCAGAGGCGTCGTTGGGAGACAGGGAGGTTCCAGAAATCTTGCTTCCAATTGTGGAACAGTCCTAACTGCAATAGAGACCCCCGTCTGAATCCCCAGAGAGTTGTAGCTGCCAGTCCGTGTGGGCGATACTGAACTGGAAGGAGCCACAGTCCGGCTCTGCAAACAGCATCTCCCCGCGCTCCTCTCCTTCCAGACGCCAGCAGCGCCTTCCTCTGCTCCTGGTGGGGCTCCTCCTCCGCTCCTTAGCATTTAACAAATCCCCAACTTCCAAAAAGTGTCGGTGCAATTAAGCAGCAAGGCATTATCCTACCAGGGCATCTCAAAACTTTTTAATATCAAGTAATTACTTGGCACTTATGAGACCAGATGCATTCACATTTTCAATTTAAATGCAAATACTGCTGAAGGATTTACACAGGTTGGTACCTCTAATTTTTATAAATGCCTCTTTCTTTAAAAAGGGGGGGAGGAGAGGAGAGAGGAGAGGGGGAGAACAGCAAGAGAACTTGATCTTTTGCAAGTGTAGCGCTACAGATGTCTCCATCCACCTGGGATCAAGTTAATTAGGTACTGTTTGTCTGGCAGGATTCCAGTGGGTGTGGGGGCCATAGGTGGATTCTCTGCAGGAGTGAGGCACTCAGCAGCTGAAGTGCACCTGAGCACAGTTCTGGCACCTCTCAGGTGGGCACCATTGCGGGCTGGTGCTCCCCCTACCTGCTTCTTGCCTATTCCTCCACTGCACTGATTCCCGGGGTCCGTCCCAACTCTACGATTCTATGATCTGACTTAGCAGAAGACAGCTTCCAATATTCCTCAGACCCTGGAGATCCACTGCTGTTTGCAGCCTTCCTTCAGAGCTTGATTGCACCCTCTTCCCCCCAACTCTTCAGAGGCGCCCTCGTGGCACGGAAAGCTTTTAACCTATTATTTAGGAAGAATCATTACTGCATCCGGCTGCAACAACCATGATCAATAGGCTATCTACATCTTAATGTGGAGCTGCCTATAAAATTGACCCAGGAAATGCCTTGGCTGCTGGCAAAGGAGAGAGTCCTGGACGCGGTTCCCGGCTGTAAAATGCACAAGGCGATTAAACTGAGTGGCCGTTGCCCTTCTGTGTTTTTATGCATGGGCTTGTAAAGTTTCATGGGGAGAGGGATGCTCAGCACGGCAAGAGTGCAAAACTTAAACCACTTGCAAGCCGCTAAAGAATGTAGGAAGAGCCTGCTGGATGGGGGCAATGGTCCATCTCGTTCAGAATCCTGTTCTCACAGTGGCCAACCAAATGTCTATGGGGAACCAGCAAGCAGCATTTGGGCGCAGACCCTTCTTCCCTTCTGTGGCTTCCAGCAACTGATATTCAGAACATTGCTGCTTCCAACTGTGGAGGCAGAACAGAGCCATCGTGACTAGAAGCCATCAACAGCCCACTACTCCATCAGTTTGCCTAATCCTCTTTTAAAAACATCTAGGTTAGCGGCCATCCAGTTTAACTATGTGCCGCATGTAGAAGTACAATTCTGCTGCTTTGGATTCCACTGAAGAACATTGGCTCTAGTAGGTTTATTGAGATGACCTAATTGCCGTCAGATCAACAATTCATGCTTTGCCTGATAGGCACATGAAGGGACTGAGGCTCACAGAGTTTTTTTCTGAAACAAAATAAAAAAATTCCTTCCAATAACACCTTAGAGACCAACTAAGTTTGTTATTGGTATGAGCTTTTGTGTGCATGCACACTTCTTCAGATACAGTGGTACCCCTGGATGCGAACAGGATCTGTTCCGGAGCCCCGTTCGCATCCTGATGCAAACGTAAGACGCGATTACGCATCTGCGCGTGCGTGTTTCACTGCTTCCGCGCATGCGCGTAACGTCATTTTGAGTGTCTGCGCATGCACAAGCGGTGAAACCTGGAAGTAACGCACTCTGTTACTTCTGGGTCGCCACAGAGCGCAACCCGAAAATATTTAAGCTGAAGAGTATTCATCCCGAGATATGACTCTACACTGAAACAGAAGTCACCAGACCTTTATATATAGTGAGAGGGAGGGGTATTACTCAGAAGGGTGGTGGGAATGGGTGATTGGCTGATAGGTGTAGTAAACCTGTTGACGAGCTTTCTTGTAAAATTTGCTAGAGAGAATTCTGTGAGATTACTTCTTTTGTCTGCCTCGGCAGGAAGCTGCAACACTACTTCCTTCCTTTCTGAGCAGCCTCCTCTTTCTTCATCGTGATTCCAAGCGTGTCTGAGCTCTGCACCTGAGATGCCATTTTTGAACTTAAGTTTTGAGCTTTTGTAACTTAGATAATAGTTATAAGCTTGCCTTCATTTTGCTACTGCAATTGCTGTGTCAAGACCTAGATTATGTAAGTAAGTCCTACTTTTACTTCTTCACAAAACTGTGATTTTTGCTTTTAAGAGGGAGGAAAAGGGCTAATCCCAGGAAAATCCACTCCGCCTTAAAGCATCCTGCATAATTGTTTCTAGAAGTTTAAAACAACCTTGTCTTAGCTTCTGAGTATAAGCTGCAAAGAACTGTACTCTGCTGATCTCACTCATGTGAGCCAGGAAGGATCATAACTATGCGATATATCTTCTTCTAGTGTTTAAATCCAGACCTGCACATTGAGGAGACTCCTTTACAGATGCGTGGTGCATGCACTTTGAGGGTGCCAAAAGTTGGGGTAGGATATTGAATCCTCTGCAACTTTCCGTCTGTAGTGGGAAACATGAATGGGCCTGTCTGAGCACCACATCAACAAGCAGAAGGTGAATGGACCCAAACACATATTACAGGCATCTAGCTGTCTCCAGTAGAAAGTAGAAACATCACCTTGCCCACAAAGGTCCATATAGTTAGAGCTATGGTTTTCCCAGTAGTGATGTACGGAAGTGAGAGCTGGACCATAAAGAAGGCTGATCGCCGAAGAATGGATGCTTTTGAATTCTGGTGCTGGAGGAGACTTTTGAGAGTCCCATGGACTGCAAGAAGATCAAACCTCTCCATTCGGAAGGAAATCAGCCCTGAGTGCTCACTGGAAGGACAGATCCTGAAGCTGAGGCTCCAAGACTTTGGCCACCTCATGAGAAGAGAAGACTCTCTGGAAAAGACCCTGATGCTGGGAAAGATGGAGGGCACAAGGAGAAGGGGACGACAGAGGACGAGATGGTTGGACAATGTTCTTGAAGCTACCAGCATGAGTTTGACCAAACTGCGGGAGGAGGTGGAAGACAGGAGTGCCTGGCATGCTCTGGTCCATGGGGTCACGAAGAGGCGGACACAACTAAAGGACTAAACAACAACAGCTGTCCGCAGAAGGAGATTGTCCCTCCTGGTGGGACATGGCTTGATTTAGATTCAGATGACTCAAGCAGTATGCTGAAATGGCAAATAAATTCTTGCCCCTGAATCCCCCTTCGCTCGCATTTCTCCCCAGCCCTGGAACAGGTGCTAACATCTGCGTTGGGCTTCTGAGACTTCTGCTTTGGAGACTTGAGCTGAGGAAGGAAGAATTGCAACTCACACTGACAGACCCTTGAAAGGGCACACACACCCCTTTTAAAATAAAGTAAAGGTAAAGGTACCCCTGCCCATACGGGCCAGTCGTGACCGACTCTGGGGTTGCGTGCTCATCTCGCTTAAGAGGCTGGGAGCCAGCACTGTCCGGAGACACTTCCGGGTCACGTGGCCAGCGTGACAAAGCTGCTCTGGTGAGCCAGCACCAGCGCAGCGCACGGAAACGCCGTTACCTTCCCGCTATAAAGCGGTACCTATTTATCTACTTGCACTTAAGGGTGCATTCAAACTGCTAGGTGGGCAGGAGCAGGGACCGAACAATGGGAGTTCACCGTGGGGATTCGAACCGCCGACCATGCGATCGGCAAGTCCTAGGCACTGAGGTTTTACCCACAGCGCCACCCGCGTCCCCTTAAAATAAACTCTCGGAAACCAAAAATATGGAGAAGAGTTTCGCCACAGAGGAACAAAGCACCAAGATACCTTGGCAGGAGAAGGATGGAGCTTCATTAAATTTACAGATTTCTCCAGGAAACCAAACACCCGTTTCAGTGGTTTATACTAACCACTGGATCACTAAATAAGAATGTGTTTTACAGATGTATATACAGTTGTACCTCTGAAGTCGAGCGGAATCTGTTCCAGAAGTCCGTTCGACTTCCGAAACGTTCGACTTCCAAAGCAGGACTTCTGATTGGCTGCAGAAAGCTCCTGCAGCCAATTAGAAGCCGCGGAAGCCCCATTGTATGTTTGGCTTCCCAAAGAACATTTGGAAACTGGAGCAGTCACTTCCAGTTTTCTATCATTCGGGAGCTGAAACGTACAAGTTCCAGGGTGTTCAAGAACCGAGGTACGAATGTACTGTAATTCATTGTGGTGTATGTACGGGGATACAGTGGTACCTCTGGTTACGTACTTAATTCGTTCTGGAGGTCTGTTCTTAACCTGAAACTGTTCTTAAGCTGAAACACGACTTTAGCTAATGGGGCTTCCTGCTGCTGCTCTGTTCTCATCCTGAAGCAAAGCTTCTAACCCAAGGTGCTATTTCTGGGTTAGCAGAGTCTGTAACCTGAAGCATATGTAACCTGAAGCGTATGTAACCCAAGGCACCATTGTATAGGTTTTCATAATGTATTTTTTTGGGGGGGGGGGTCTTCAGGGAAATAAGAAGGAAAGAAAAAAGAATTGCAACTCACATGAACAAAATCTTAAAAGCCCCCCCCTTTAAAAATCTCTCTGAAACCCAAAATAGGGAGAATAGTTTTCCTACAGAGAACCTGGTACCCTGGAGCATATAAAACAGGACAAAGTAATCTTGTAATAATACAGGAATGGTCCCCACTGCTTGAGCATGGAAGATTAAAAAGCTGGCACCAAAATGCCCACTCTGCCAATGCTGTGGCTGCCTGCTGGCGTTCCCTGCCTAAGTGCAAACATGGGGCTGCTACATGAATGACTCGCTCCTTCCAAATGAGCCACAGAGGCTTTGGAGCATTAGGCTGCACTTCCACAGATGCGGCGCAGCTCCCATGCCCTCCCTCCCGACCTTTTCATTCCCCTGCCCAAATGAGAGCTTGGCACAAAGGAGACACAAACCAAGGGCCTGCTTCCTCTTAAGGATGGAGCAGCTGGGGTGGAGGAATGGGGGGGGCGGGCTGCCCCGGGCGTCATCACTGAGGGGGGTGACATTCGGCATGTCGCCTGCCCATGACTCCCAAGCCTACCCTGAGCCTCCGGGCGAAGGGGCAAAGCTGCGCCGCCTTGCCAGCAGCCTTCCTCCCTTCCCTCTTTGTTTTGACAGCTCAGGGGAGGCTTGGGAGTCACGGGCGGGCAGTGTGCCATTGCCCTCTGCTCCTGGGCTGTTTCCTGGGGGGGGGGGAGCCTCACCCAAGCTGTCAAAAGGAAAAGGGAAGGGAGGAAGGCTCCTAGCAAGGCAGCGCGGCTCCCCACCCCCGCCCAGGAAGCAGCCTGCCATGGGCGGCTTCTCCACCCCCATGGTGTCTCGCCCCCTGGGATGCTTGCTTTTAGAATTCCTGCTCCAGGATTGCAGTCATGGGAGTTTTGTCTATCACATGACGGTGTATGTTTTGACTCCACAGAGTGGGAAGTGACGGAGACGGGATGTTTGTGTTACTGTGTTCCGTGAAGTGGGACTATTGTCCTTTGTTCTTTTTCTCTCTGTCTGATGCTAGAGAGAGAGGGAGCCATGTTGCAGTGCTCCGTGTGTGTTGATATGTAAAAAAAGTAGATTAGCCAAAATGCTGAGTTGCTGAGGTCTGTCACGCGCATGATGCAGAAACTCTGCATGATGCAGAAACTCTAAGTGTGCCGGTGTCTGTTGGCATCGGTCACTGTGATGTTTGGGCAGAAGAAAGCTCATGAAGCTCCCGAACGAAAGACCAGGAGGAGAGAACATGCCAGTCGGGCATGTGTCTCTGCCAGGATCCTACTCGAGTGTAGGCTGAACTCCTGAACACCCCGCCCCATGGCCCCACAACTGCAGTCCAGACAACTCTGCACAACTTTCCTCTGGCAGAAGACGGCACTCACAGTGGACGGAAAACAAAGGCATGCTAACCCTGGCAGAATCAGGGTGCCAAAGGCCCAGATATTCATTTTCATTTTTGCACCTTTTTCTCCAAGGGGCTCAAGGTGGCATCGATGGTTCTCCCCCTCCCCATTTAATTCCCCCAACTGTGAGGTAGGTCAGCCTGTGATTGCCCCAAGGTCACCAAGCGATCTTTGTAGCCGGGTGAGAGATTTGGACCCTGGTCTCTCCGCAAAAATGCCTTGGGTTGAATGTTTTCAAGGACTGCGGTTGGAAGAAAGATGAGCTGGGATGCCAGAAGTTGACAGAAAGCAGTTGACTATCATTAATATGCAATGACAAACCTAGACAGCATCTTAAAAAGCAGAGATATGACCTTGCTGACAAAGGTCCGTATAGTTAAAGCCATGGTTTTCCCAGTAGTGATGTATGAAAGAGAGAGCTGGATCATAAAGAAGGCTGATTGCCAAAGAATGGATGCTTTTGAATTCTGGTGCTGGAGGAGACTCTTGAGAGTCCCATGGACCGCAAGAAGATCAAACCTCTCCATTCTGAAGGAAATCAGCCCTGAGTGCTCACTGGAAGGACAGATCGTGAAGCTGAGACTCCAAGACTTTGGCCACCTCATGAGAAGAGAAGACTCCCTGGAAAAGACCCTGATGTTGGGAAAGATGGAGGGCACAAGGAGAAGGGGATGACAGAGGACGAGATGGTTGGATAGTGTTCTCGAAGCTACCAGCATGAGTTTGACCAAACTGCGGGAGGCAGTGGAAGACAGGGGTGCCTGGCGTGCTCTGGTCCATGGGGTCATGAAGAGTTGGACACGACTAAATGACTAAACAACGACAACAATCATTAATATTATTGCTATTTCTGCACTGTTGAATGAAGCCCGGCTGACTGGGAATCTTGAGCCTCTTAACTTGAACCCTCAAAGGGAATTTTCTGGGTTCGCTGCGGAGATGTTTCAATGCCACGTCCGAAGCCAAGCTCACCACATCTCAGCCACATGGTGTGTCCACCATGTGGGGACATGTTGCAGAAATCAAATAGCTGCTTTGGTCCACATCCTCGGTGTGCATCTTTGCAAAAGAATGAAAGGAGGAAAGGAGAGCCATTTTGTACGCGTTCCCCTTATTTCCGACGCTTTCCCTGTTTTCAAAATGTGCTTGGAAGGAAGCTCACTGTTTGAGCTGTAAATTTGTTTATTTCATAAGGAAGCTCACAGTTCCCAGTGGCCAATCTGCTTCTTTCAAACGCTGATGGGCTCCCTGAGCTTCTGGAGCAGGCCTGGTTCAGGCAACAGAGAGAGAGGCAGGCCATCACAAGTATTTTCTCTCGCCGGCGTTGGAGGCTTTGGGAACGCAGCTGAGTTCACTCGAGCTCCCTGACATTTCCATTTCCTTCTCCCAGCTTCTGATCATTTGAGGAATTCATTAGGCAGCGCAGGAGTGTGGTTTTTGTTGTTTTTTTAATTTAAAAAAAAAATCAAGATAGAATTTTAATTATATTTTGTTCAGTCTCATGAGGCTCTCGGGCTTGAGTTGCTATGAATAAATATGCAGAAGGTTTGGTTTATTATGCCATGACTCATGAAATCTGTATCCAAGGGGAGTCAGGGTTTATATTCTTTGCTATCTCTGAGAGAATCTTGGATGCTAACCTCTTTGCTTGCCGGTTTTGAAATGCTAAAACACACACACACAGAGAGACACGCATACCAACCCACTCCAACAAAACACACCAACATGTCAAGTCAGTTTCTTCTCAGTTTACATTTCCGGTCAGGGATATGTGAGACCTCCCCCCCCCCCGGAGAAATTGCACCTCTAGATTGAGAGCTGGACCATAAAGAAGGCTGATCGCCGAAGAATCGATGCTTTTGAATTCTGGTGCTGGAGGAGACTCTTGAGAGTCCCATGGACTGCAAGAAGATCAAACCGATCCATTCTGAAGGAAATCAGCCCTGAGTGCTCACTGGAAGGACAGATCCTGAAGCTGAGGCTCCAGTACTTTGGCCACCTCATGAGAAGAGAAGACTCCCTGGAAAAGACCCTGATGCTGGGAAAGATGGAGGGCACAAGGAGAAGGGAACGACAGAGGATGAGATGGTGGGACCGTGTTCTCGAAGCTACCAGCATGAGTCTGACCAAACTGCGGGAGGCAGTGGAAGACAGGAGTGCCTGGCGTGCTCTGGTCCAGGGGGTCACGAAGAGGCGGACACGACTAAACGACTAAACAACAAAAATTGATTTTCCCGGTGCAAAGTTATGCATTTCCATGGAAAACACTACAAAGATCTACTCCACTGGTCTTGGCTGTTCCTGCCAGCAGTGCGACAATTCTCAGTTTCAACACTCTTGTGCATTCTCCCTTCACACTTTCACTGCATCATGGGCCTTGCAGTATTACACGATGCGGCAAGAAATGTTGAAGGAGATGCTCGATTGCGTTTCGTTTTGAGGTGCGTTGGGCAAGAAAAAGCGACCCATAAATTTAACAAACCATCAAAACTTTAAATGAATTTCACACTGCATTATGGGTTTTGTTGCTTTTGATGGCATCCACTAGCCCCCTGCAGCCTGGCCCCCGGCAGATGTCCTGAACTGCTGACTGGGGCTCATGGGAGTTGTAGTCCAAACTGCCTGGATGGCATCAGATTGGGGAAACGGTTATTATTAATAATAATATTCACAATTACTTTGAAATAAGACTATAAACACATGATGCAGTGCGACTGCAATCTACCTATGAATGAAGGAGCACATGCAGCACTTGTCTGTAACAGTCTTTGAACTGCAGCTGAGCAGATGGTAGCAATGAACATATCAACAGTCTGCCTATGAATCTTGAATGAAAGTGCCCATAATTGGGGTATTCCATTTTAGGCAAAAATCTGGCTCTTTTCAGAGAGGGGAGAGTGGTTTTAAGCCATGGCTCACTTGCTATGAAGGACCAGCCATCTCCACAGATTCAATTTAACAGTGTCTCCGCCTTAGCATGAACAATATTTACGGCACAGTGGTACCTTGGTTCTCAAACGCCTTGGTTCCCAAACGCTGAAAACCCAGAAGTAAGTGTTCCAGTTTTCAAACGTTTTTCGGAAGCCGAACATCCGATGTGGCTGTCGGCTATTGTTTCCGGGGCGCCTGCACCAATCAGAAGCTGCGCCTTGGTTTTTGAACATTTCTGAAGTCAAATGGACTTCCAGAACAGATTAAGTTTGGCACTTTTGTTATTTCTAATTATTTTGCATTTTTCTTTTTGAGGTTTTTTCGGTTCATTTGTTTTTGGGACAGTGTGGAACACAGTTCAGCTACTGATTGATTGATTGATTTTGTGACTGCGGAAATGGAGAAAAGCCCCCCATCCAAACAATAGCTATCATCAGTACAGGTAAAGAAAAAAAGTTTTTTTTAATTTTTACCATCTACAATACTGTCTTATTTATTTTATAGTACAGTACATTGATTATTGCTTTCATTTTATGGATCAGTGGTCTCATCAGATAGTAAAATTCATGTTAAATTGCTGTTTTAGGAGTTGTTTTTAAAAGTCTGGAACAGATTAATCTGTTTTGCATTACTTTCTACAGGAAAGCGCACCTTGGTTTTGGAACATTTTGGTCTTGGAACGGACTTCCGGAATGGATTAAGTTTGAGAACCAAGGTACCACTGTATTTATAGGGGAGACCTCCCACAAACAGAGGACTGAGCATGCTCAGTGAACCCAGAATTTCAATTGGCTGATGGGGAGTTAGGGTAACTAGGATGATGGGATAGAATAGCCCAGAAGGAGGTCATAGCAGGTGAACACTGAACAGGAACTTTCCATGCTGCACCATTTTACTGCAGATCCAAATCGCTCAATTTTAAAATTTACCAGGTGTGACACCTCCACACACACACACCCAGTGCCGCTGTGAGCCACACACTATAAAACTTGTCATCCTGAGGAGTCCATAGTTTTCTGGGTAATAAAGTGCAAACAGAGGTTATGACCCTCATGAAATAATCACAGCGGGATATCTCTGACACCGCAAAAGCCCTCCGAGGCTATTATGATTAATCTCTGGTTCTTATTAAAAGCCCCCATTGTGAACGAGGCTGTGTTCTAGTGTTATTGCCCTATTGGATTACAGAAAGAGAGAGAGAAAACACGGTTTATATGAACTACTCGGTTTGGGCAGATTAATGTGCCACATTGGCGCTAAGCAGCCAACACAAAGCAACCGGCTCGCCACAAGAGTTATCAGTAATGTTTTTAGTTGCAAATTGGGAAGTGTCACCTTTAAACTCTATGTGGGGTTACCTTTGAAGGTGACCCGGAAACTACAATTAATCCAGAATGCGGCACCTAGACTGGTGACTGGGAGCGGCCACCCAGACCACATAACACCAGTCCTGAGAGATCTCCAGTAGGTTTCCGAGCACAATTCAAAGTGTTGGTGCTGACCTTGAAAGCCCTAAACGGCCTCAAAGGCCCAGTAGACCTGAAGGAGCGTCTCCACCCCCATCGTTCTACCCGGACACTGAGGTCCAGCGCTGAGGTCCTTCTGGCAGTTCCCTCACTGCTAGAAGCCAAGTTACAGGGAACCAGGCAGAGGGCCTTCTCGGTAGTGGCACCCACCCTGTGGAACGCCCTCCCATCACATGTCAAGGAAATAAGCAGTTATCCTATTTTTAAAAGACATCTGAAGGCAGCCCTGTTTAGGGAAGTTTTTAATATTTAATGCTGTATTGTTTTTAACATGTGATTGGGAGCCGCCCAGGGTGGCTGGGGAAAATCAGCCAGATGGGCGGGTTATAAATAATAAATTATTATTATTATTATTATTATTATTATTATTATTATTATTATATTAAACGCAGATGGAATCAAATTTCCCTCCCACCCCTACTTTTGAGAAAACTTATTCTGATGGAAGAATGGAGGTGTCCTAACCACACACTGAGAGAGAGACACCCTGAGCTGTTTGACAGTGCAACAGATTCCTCCAGGAAGTGATGGAGTCTCCTTCATTGGAGGTTTTTAAACAGAGGCTAGATTCCCGCCCCCAATCCTCCATGCATTCTACTAGATCATAGAATCATAGAGTTGGAAGAGACCACAAGGGCCATCGAGTCCAACCCCCTGCCAAGCAGGAAACACCATCAGAGCACTCCTGACATATGGTTGTCAAGCCTCTGCTTAAAGATCTCCAAAGAAGGAGACTCCACCACACTCCTTGGCAGCAAATTCCACCGCCGAACAGCTCTTACTGTCAGGAAGTTCTTCCTAATGTTTAGGTGGAATCTTCTTTCCTGCAGTTTGGATCCATTGCTCCGTGTCCGCTTCTCTGGAGCAGCAGAAAACAACCTTTCTCCCTCCTCTATGTGACATCCTTTTATATATTTGAACATGGCTATCATATCACCCCTTAGCCTCCTCTTCTCCATGACCCTTGGGATGACCCTTGGGATCCCTACAATTCTATGATTCTAAAAAACAACAACTTATCAGTCACCTTTTTCTTAATTTGCAAAAGTACAGAGGTACCTTGGTTCTCAGACTTAATCCATTCTGGAAGTCCATTCCAAAACCAAAGCATTCCAAAACCAAGGCGCGCTTTCCCATAGAAAGTAATGCAAAACAGATTAATCCATTCCAGACTTTTAAAAACAACCCCTAAAACAGCAATTGAACATGGATTTTACTATTTATGGATCCATAAAATGAAAGCGATAATGTACTGCAGTCACAGAATCCATCGATCAGTAGCTGAACTGGGTTCCACACAGTCACAAAAACAAAACAAAAAAGAGCTACAAAAACGCAGAATAAATAGCAAAAACAGACAGACCTCAGCGTAACACTCAAAATGGAAGCGTAACACTCAAAACGGAGCATGTTTGTCTTCTGAAAAACATTCGCAAACCAGGAACACTTACTTCGGGGTTTGCAGTGTTTGGGTTCCAAGTTGTTTGAGTACCAAGCCATTTGAGTACCAAGGTACCACTGAAATTCAAAGCAACTTACAGCAATAAATATGGAAGACGTGCATTAAAAGCAGTATAAAAAAATCCAAAACACATTCATGTTTTTAAAAGGCAGGATGAAAGCATGCCACCCACAGGAGAAGGGCCCAGATAATGAAAAACCAAAGGCCTGGCAGGAAATAAATGCTTCAGCCATCTCCCCACCAATCTTTACTGCATCCCCACCCATCAAATGTGATTTGCCATTTCTTTTGACGTCCAGACACCAGTTTTTCTGTCGGATTGAGGCCACCCACTCCCTTGCCACTGTATGTCCCTTCCTTCCCTGATCAGCCACCTCTCCACACATTAATTTTATGGGTCCTGTCCTTTATTGGAGGCCCTTGGAGTGCTGTGATGGGTCCCTTGAATAAGGTGGGGACGGGGAATATGAGCTCAGAGCTTCCATGGTTGAACAAGTCTAACACCCTCTATCTTTATATTAACCACCTACTGTTTAAAAACAGAAATACAACATGAAGTCGAGAAAGCAGTATCATAAAAACAGATGTGCATTTTTTTCTTTTTTAAAAAGTATGATAAAAATAGGAATTCAGTGATAAAAGGCTCCGATCTTATGGGCCAGGGAAAACCTGGGAATAAAGATATGTCTTTACAAAACACCTGAAGCAAACTGATGGATGGCGCATCACATACCCACAAAATCCACTATATCTCAGAGGCTGACATCACCGCTCTCCATCTCTCTGCTTGCCAGCAAGATCTATTACCAATCTGGACCTCTGCAATTATGGTGGGAGATACGCAAAGGACCCTGAGAGAGATGTAGCCATCACTCAAAATTCAGGAAGTCCCTGTGTGGTTTCTCACTTGTGCATATTCTTCGTCCTGGAAAAAGAGGAGGAATGGCAGCCCTAGATGAAATGCCAAGTGTGAAGCTTGGTTGGAGAGGCAGCAGTTGTCCTAAAGGACCATCCTGGGCGCTAGCAGAACTCTGGGGCAATGGCCTGTCTCCTCCGTCAACAGGCAGGAGCTGACATCTGTCCCCAATGCAAAGACACTTTAAGAATAGCACAACTATTTCTTCCTGAATTACCTTCTACATGTGTGCCATGCTAAAAATAGTTGTTGTTTCGAAAGAACGGCACTAAAAATAACTGAAGTTAGGTCAGGAAACGGTATAAAATGAACTCCTCAGACAGAGACCTTTTCATCCCAATGAGAAAGCTTGTTGGAAGCAAAAAAAATGTCTTCAGCTGTTTCCAGAAAGCACCTGTGATATCTGGACGCTGTGATACGGCGCCACAGAACATGGGCAGCCACGTTCAAAGCCCTGCTCTGTGGAGAAGGCCTCGGGTATTTTGGGGACACGCCCCCCCCAAGGAGAAGAAGAAATCAATCAGCTGGTTTCTCCAGTTACCTGGTCCTGAGATAGGACAGATATAAACACACAAACATGGAATCATAGAATCGAGTCCAACCCCCTGCAGTGCAGGAATCTTTTGTCCCATGTGTAAACACATTCTATCAGACTGTCTTGGTGGGATAGATAATAAGGAGAAGGCTCACTGCATCAGCTTTGCTGGAGGCCCTGCTCCACCAGCCACCTCCTGCCCCAAATTGTCCCAGCTGGTCAGAATAAGAACTGTTTAGAAATTTCGGTGGAAGAAGATTGGAAAAAATTTAAAGTATATTTACAGAAATACTGTAAAATTAATGAATGTTAGAAGGATGCTGGAAAGAAGTCATATGGCTTTAGAAGAAATGTTATAAAGAATTAAGTAAGTATAGATTGATAATGGGTAAAGGAGTAAAATGCAAAGTTAAATCGTGTTAAGACAAATTATGGGACTAAATTTGAGAAAGAGGGAAAGGACTTGCTGAAATAACTAATTGAACTAGAATACAAAAAAGGGAGGTGTGAGGAAGTCAAGGAAATAAGTAAATGAAAGATAAGGACATGAAAATACTGGGTTTTTTTTTCTTTTTTCTTTTTTAAATGTTTTTGCCTATTAAATGTTTTTCTTTTTTCTTTTTTTAATGTTTTGATGTACTGTGGGTGTTTTTTTTAATGTATTTTTTTCTTTTTTTATTCACTTTTGTAACTTTGTAACCTTTTATTGTGTGTTTTTCTTTTTTCTGTATCTGTTAAACTCTAATAAATATCTTTAAAAAAAAAGAACTGTTTAGAAATTGATGCCGGAAGTCCGATTTTTATTTTCCTCCTCTCTCCCTGTCCCTATTCCCTTGTGTGCCATGCCTTCGGCTTACTACTACTACTACTACTACTACTACCACCACCACCACAAGTGCTATTTTTCTAGAAAAAGAGGTGCTGGAACTCTCCATGAACGCCTCCCTTGTTCTCTTATAACGGCAATGCTGCCCACCTGAGAGGGGCCAGAACTGAGTCCCAGAGAGTTCCAGCTGAAGAAAAGCCCTGATTGTGATCATTGTAAGCCTACAGGTATCCCTGAAGGATTGTCTCCACCCCCATCGTTCTGCCCGGACACTAAGGTCCAGCGCCAAGGGCCTTCTGGTGGTTCCCTCCCTGCGAGAAGCCAAGTTACAAGGAACCAGGTAGAGGGCCTTCTTGGTGGTGGCGCCTGCCCTGTGGAACGCCCTCCCACCAGATGTCAAAGAGATAAACAACTACCTGACATTTAGAAGACATCCGAAGGCAGCCCTGTTCAGGGAAGCTTTTAATGTTAAACAGGTTATTGTATTTTAGTGTTCTGTTGGAAGCTGCCCAGAGTGGCTGGAGAAACCCAGCCAGATGGGCGGGGTATAAATAATAAATTATTATTATTATTATTGCCTTATTTTGCCTGTTTGTAAGTCACTCTAGGAGCCCTTATAGTTGAACAGTGGGGCACAAATGCTCTAAAAAACACACACCCCAGAACAAATAAATAAACATAAGGTCTTCCACATACGTTTCTACCCAAACCTTGAAGCCTACCAACAGAGCGGCAGCCAGTGCAAATAATAATAATAATAATAATGAATGAAAATAATGAATTTTAACAGGGAGAAATGTAAAGTATTGCACTTGGGCAAAAAAAATGAGAGGCACAAATACAAGATGGGGGACACCTGGCTTGAGAGCACTACATGTGAAAAGGATCTAGGAGTCTTGGTTGACCACAAACTTGACATGAGCCAACAGTGTGACGCGGCAGCTAAAAAAGCCAATGCAATTCTGGGCTGCATCAATAGGAGTATAGCATCTAGATCAAGGGAAGTAATAGTGCCACTGTATTCTGCTCTGGTCAGACCTCACCTGGAGTACTGTGTCCAGTTCTGGGCACCACAGTTCAAGAAGGACATTGACAAACTGGAACGTGTCCAGAGGAGGGCAACCAAAATGGTCAAAGGCCTGGAAACGATGCCTTATGAGGAACGGCTAAGGGAGCTGGGTATGTTTAGCCTGGAGAAGAGGAGGTTAAGGGGTGATATGATAGCCATGTTCAAATATATAAAAGGATGTCACATAGAGGAGGGAGAAAGGTTGTTTTCTGCTGCTCCAGAGAAGCGGACACGGAGCAATGGATCCAAACTACAAGAAAGAAGATTCCACCTAAACATTAGGAAGAACTTCCTGACAGTAAGAGCTGTTCGACAGTGGAATTTGCTGCCAAGGAGTGTGGTGGAGTCTCCTTCTTTGGAGGTCTTTAAGCAGAGGCTTGACAACCATATGTCAGGAGTGCTCTGATGGTGTTTCCTGCTTGGCAGGGGGTTGGACTCGATGGCCCTTGTGGTCTCTTCCAACTCTATGATTCTATGACTCTATGATTTATACCCCCCCCCATCTGGATGGGTTTTCCCAGCCACTCTGGGCGGCTCCCAACAGCCTACAAAGCATAGCTGTCAACGTTTCCCTTTTTTAAAGGGAAATTCCCTTATTCCGAATAGGATTCCTCGCAAGAAAAGGGAAAAGTTGACAGCTATGCTAAAGGTGCTATATCCTGTGGCATTTTGCCCCCAGAGGCCATTGAGCCTCCATGTTCTGCACTAGCTGGACCCACCTCAAGAGTAGCCCCACACAGATGCACTTTGCATGAATCTGCACCTTCCAGCCAGTAAGTCTTCCACCAAATGTTTCAACCCTAAAGAGTTGTGCGGTTCGCCGGGATTTGAACCGCCTCCATCAGAGGCATGGAGACCCAGATCTCACGCCAATTCAAAACCACACAGGCAAAGAAGACCCACTCTCATTGCCACAGAAGGTGGCCGGCGGCTCTTACCTCGGACGATGATGTTGGTGGACTTCTTTGCTGGGTTCCCCACATTGTTGTTGGCGATGCAGCTGTAGGTGCCGTCGTCATCGGAGGTGATGGCCGGGATGGTCAGCGTCCCTCCCTTCAGGACCGTCTTCTCAGGCAGGGCCCCCACCGACCGGACCCAGGTGAGGGTGGGGAGGGGCTCCCCGCCTGTTGTGACGCACACCAAGGTGATGGCCTCCCCAGGATTCACCACGATGGGGTCGTCCACCAAGAGCTTGATCGAGGGAGATGCTGTGGAAAGAGGACCAAGTCGGTCAGGGTTCGAGGTCACCGCCAAGAAGGATGATAAAGCAAGAAGAAGTTAAAAAATGTGGGGGGAAATTATTACACCCTTAGAAGAATTAGTGAAAGGGTATAGGACAGATGGGACGCGGGTGGCGTTGTGGGTTAAACCACAGAGCCTAGGGCTTGCCGATCAGAAGGTTGGCGGTTCGAATCCCCAAGATGGGGTGAGCTCCCGTTGCTCGGTCACTGCTCCTGCCAACCTAGCAGTTCGAAAGCATACCAGTGCACGTAGATAAATAGGTACCGCTCTGGTGGGAAGGTAAATGGCGTTTCCGTGCGCTGCTCTGGTTCACCAGAAGCGGCTTAGTCATGCTGGCCACATGACCTGGAAGCTGTACGCCGGCTCCCTTGGCCAATAAAGCGAGATGAGCACCGCAACCCCAGAGTTGTCCGCGACTGGACCTAATGGTCAGGGATCCCTTTACCTATAGCACAGATAGGGCCAAAATAGTTTCAAAACTGTATAAGGTGTTATTAGACAAAGATGAAGATTGGGAAAGACTCTTTAGGCAACCACCCTTTATTGCAACCTCTAGAATAATCCAGGAACTAGGGTTGGAGTTGGTACAAAAATGGTATTATACACCTGTAAGCTTATATCATATTATAAAATCTGGAAGTAAGAATTGATGGAGGAAATGTGGAGTGATGGGAACATACAGTCATATGTGGTGGGGTTGTCCGTTAGTTAATTAATTTTGGAAACAGATTGGTGTAGAAATATCGGGAATTGTGGGTAGGAAGGTGGAAATATCTAAATTAATGGTTCTTATTAGCCTGAGTAGCACCGAGTTAAAAACAAAAGAGGAATGTAAATGGGTAAAATTGATGGTAATTGCAGACAGACAGGCTATAGTGAGTAACTGGAAAAACACAGACGAGCTAGGGGTGAACCAATTAAGGGGAAAACTGAATAATATTATAATTTTAGAATATCTAACTGTGAAGATACACAAAATGAAAGGGTTTAAGGTCAGTGAGAAAACCTGCTTGGTCCTTATCTATTACCGTATTTTTCGCCCCATAGGACGCACCGCCCCATAGGACGCACCTAGTTTTTTTTGTGGGGAAATAAAGAAAAAGAAATTTATTTCCCCCCCAGGCAGAGGGCTGGCACGGGGGAAGCCCGAGCTTCCCCCGACCCCATCCCCCAGAACAGGCTGCTGCCTGCAAGCCTTGCAAGCCCGGTGCGCAAGGCTTGCCGACAACTGCCCGAAGCATGGGGCGGGCTCCGCAGCTCGCCCCGTGCTTCGGGCTGCAGGCTGCCGCCCCCAAGCCTCGCGCGCCCGGCGGGACCTCCCGCCGGGCGCGTGAGGCTTGTGGACATCTGCCCGAAGCACGGGCCGGGCTCTGCAGCTCGCCCTGTGCTTCGGGCTGCAGGCTGCTGCCCTCAAGCCCCGGGTGCGAGAGGCTTGCGGATAGCTTCCTGAAGCCTGGAGAGCGAGAGGGGTCAGTGCGCACCGACCCCTCTCGCTCTCCAGGCTTCAGCGAAAGCCTGCATTCGCCCCATAGGACACACACACATTTCCCCTTCATTTTTGGAGGGGAAAAAGTGTGTCCTATAGGGCGAAAAATACGGTAAATCATTCATAACTTTTCAAAAAAAACAAAAACCCAAAACAAAACAAATATTGGTTTGAGAAGATATTGAATATTTGGGTACGTTTGAACAACTTGCGGCAATTAAAATGTTAAAAGTTAAATAAACCTTGTGGAGGGAGGAGTGTTAATGTATATAGAACTGTACATATGGTTGATTTGAATATGTTATTATTGATTATGTATACACAATGTATCAGCCACCTGGGGGTTTCACTGTTTGTGTTTTGGTTGTTGGTAAAAAACAAAAAAGAATATCAGAAGAATTTTGGGAATTATAGGGACAGAACGAGCTAAATCGCATAGAAATTGATTTATATATGCGACTACAGCAGCAAGAATGCTTCTCGTCCAGAAATGGAAAGAAGCAGAAGTCCTAGCAAAGGAAAAATGGATACAAAAACTTATGGAATATGCAGAAATGGCAAAACTTACTGGAAGAATAGGAAATCAAGATAACAAACTTTTAATAAAAGAATGGAAATGGCTTGTTGAATATTTGCAGATAAATT
This sequence comes from Podarcis raffonei, assembly GCF_027172205.1. Lineage (NCBI taxonomy): Eukaryota > Metazoa > Chordata > Lepidosauria > Squamata > Lacertidae > Podarcis > Podarcis raffonei. The sequence continues at coordinate 2,188,831 of NC_070602.1, forward strand.
GCAAACAGATAAAAAAAACATAGGTAGGATTATGGGAATAACTTGCAGTTTCATAAGAGTTTATATTTCAAGGAGATAATTAAATGAATTTGGATATGCAGAAGATATTGAAAAATAAATTTAAGGAACTGCAGAAAGAGGAGGAAGGAAGTCAAACTTTGAAATGTTAAAATGATTGTAAAATCAGTGAAACGGATAAATTTGAAAAGTATAAATAAAAACTTAAAAAGAAAGAAGAGTCTGCTGGATGAGGCCAATGGCCCACCTATTCCTAGAATCATAGATTTGTAGAATTGGAAGGGACCACAAGGGTCATCTAGTCCAACCCCTTACGATGCAGGAATATTTTGTCCAACATGGACTCACAAGCCTGAGATTAAGAGCGTCATGCTCTGTCAACCAGAAACCTCTTCCCACAGTAGCTATTCTGAGCTATTTTTTTTGTAAAACGTGCCACTGTCAACATGGCTTGCCGGATTTTGCCAGACATTTTGCAAATTTTCACCCAGACACTGCTTCCAATACAGTATTCTGGGTGTGTCTGGGAAATTCCAGATGTATGGCAACCCTACTGGAGCTTCCCTCAGTGAAAACACTTTTGGCTTTCTTTGGAATGCATGAGATGTTCGCTGCCCATTAAAACAGCAAATAAAACAATCCGGAATGAAGCATTCCTTAATTCATAGAAAACTAAAATACTAAATATTTCTATTGTTGGACTAGGGCCCAGGAGAGACCAGGGTTCAAATTCCCACTTTGAGCTCCTTGGGGTGCGGGGAAGTGATCTAGAAATGCAATAAACTAAATAGCAAATAGGTATCTCCTTTCAGTTTTGTATACATCAAACACCCGGGTTCAAGTCCCCCACTTGGCCAAGAGGCTCGCTGGATGTGACCCTGAGATCAGTCACCACCTCTCAGCCTCGCCTTCCTCCCAGGGGAATTGGGGTCGTGGGGAATTAAATAAGGGCGGGGAGAACCACATACGCCACCTCTGGCTCTTTGCAGGAAGAAGTGGGAAGAAATGCAATAAATCAATGAAGTAAATGTGATTTTATCTGGTGGCATTTATGAATGCTTGATATGTTTTGCATATATATGAACCTTGTATCCCACAACGCAATGCATTTTTGTTCTTCTTAGCTTAATTGTTTTTTTTCCATCTTGTATTTTTATTCTCCTTTATGACTGTTTATATGATGCAGTTCACTTCGTTGTTTGGTGTGTTGTATTTGCAAATATAATTTATTATTATTATTATTATTATTATTATTATTATTATTATTATTAACATAAATCATGTTAGTTTCTATTTGTGCCACTGTGCAGTTGCTTGGAGTCACAGGACTCTGTTTACATTCCAGACTTTACAGGCTATTGGAAGTCTCATGGAAGACAGGAGACGGATGTGATGTTTACTGGTTTCCTGTTCCTTTGTTTTAGTTGTTCTCTGCTTTCACAGAGAGAGCATGTTTATTCCTTTTCTGTCTGTGTAGTTAGAAATAAAAAGCTCTTTGCAATGTAGCTCATACTATCTCGGCTCCTTCCCTGCGTGATGGATACTCTGCGTAATGGGGGAACGTGCTTGGAGCCTCATCAAAGGCTCAGGTCGTTAATCACGTTGAAGGACTCGACCGGAAGAGTCGCTCGGTCGTAGCGGAGATTCCGATAAATCAGTCTCTCTCCAAAGTGAACTCTGGGAACTATAGCGCTGTGAGGGGAATAGAGGTCTCCTAACAGTTCTCAGCACCCTGAACAAAGTGTAGCTCCCCAAAGCCTTTGGGGGAAGCCCAGAGGACCTCTGGAAATGGCACCAGACCACTTTTTATTTCTAATATTTTGTTGAAAGCCACCCAGAGTGGCTGGAGAGACCCAGCCAGATGGGCAGGGTAGAAACAATAAAATATACAACAGCAGCTAGAATACTCATTGCAAAGTACTGGAAGACACAGGATCTACCCACACTGGAAGAATGGCAGATGAAGGTGATGGACTATATGAATTTGGCGGAGATGACGAGCAGAATCCGAGACCAGGGAAGAGAAGCGGCGGAAGAAGAATGGAAAAAGTTTAAGGAGTATTTAAAGAAACATTATAAAATTGGTGACAGTTAGAATGATGTTGGACTAAAATAAATGGTTACTATCAGTAAGGGTTATGATAAAGAGAATAAGGGTGAATATTATAAATTTATAATAAAATAAGGCAAGATTTCGCTGAATAACTGTAAGAATTTGGAATACAGAAACGGGAAGTAAGGGGAGGTCGAGGAAGTAAGGTTTACAAATTGGGTTATGAAATGGTACTTGTTTTTATGTTTTATTATTGTCTGATGTTTGTTTATGTATGTTTTGTTTTTGTTATATTAAAAATTGTTCAATAAAAAAAAGAAACAATAAAATATTATATTATTATTATTAAACACCTGGTGTGGGTGTGGCCTCAGTTTCCTGGGTCCCTCTTCACCTGCCCAGCCTACAGAGGAAGCAGACAGAAACACCTCACCGAAATAAATGTAAAAGCAAATCCTCCTTTACCTGTGCAGAGTTTACCTGCGGAACTCATTCATCTAGAAGGCAGTGACGGCCACACCTGGCACCCTCTGGGTGGGGGCCTGGGCACCCACAAAATGTTGGCTGTGAGTGCCTGGCCTTCTCCCACTGCTGCCACCCGCTGTCTTACCTGCCAGACCCCCCCAAAGGCCGCAACGGGCCCCGTCAGGCTCTCCCATAGCCAGGACAGGCTCCGTCGGGCATCCCTGTGGCCATGGCGGCTCCCACAGCACCTTCCCCTGCCGTGTGATCTCATGCACATGCTCCGGACACCCACAAAATGGAGGCAGAACCTGGCACGTCTGATGGCCACCAGCTTCGATGGCTTTAAAAGAGGATTAGACAAATTAATGGAGGATGAGAGGTCTCTCGGTGGCTGCTAGCCTTGAAAACCACAGGAGGGGAGAGTTGCCATGGGAATGGGATACTGAAATAAATAGGCTATGGACCTGATCTGTCATTCCAGAAATGGGCTGTGCCCACTGTCCCCTTCCAGACACTGCCAACTATCCCTCTTTCCCTTATTGCAGGGATAGGCAACCTAAGGCCCGGGGGCCGGATGTGGCCCAATCGCCTTCTCAATCCAGCCTGTTTTTACATGAGTAGAATGTGTGCTTTTACTTAAAATGCATCTCTGGGTTATTTGTGGGGCCTGCCCGGTGTTTTTGCATGAGTAGAATGTGTGCTTTTATTTAAAATGCATCTCTGGGTTGTTTGTGGGGCATAGGAATTGGTTCATTTTTTCTCTCCAAAATATAGTCCGGCCCCCACATGCTCTGAGGGATGGTGGACCGGCCCACAGCTGAAAAAGGTTGCTGACCCCTGACTTATTGCTTGTTGGCCATGGGTAATTTGCTATTTCAAGCCTCTGCCGTGAAGCCACCCTATTTTATCACTCCGTTCTGCTTATTAGAGGGGCTGTTTTCCTTATCGGGGGATTACAGGCATCCTCGGAGCGAGGCAAGTTGTTGTTCTGCCTGCTAAAGGAATAATTTATATATTGTAACGCGCACACAGAGACATGCATACACTCCTCAACCCAGATAATTCCTTAATATGTTGACATTGAAAAGAATTTCTCTCCCCCCACTCTCTCACTCTCTCTCTAAAAAAGGCATTAGACAAAACAGCCCGACACTTAATGGCGAGATTAAGAGCCGAGGCAACCTTTTTAGCTTGGACCTTAGGAGAGAAGATAAAAGGGCAGCTTATGACATGATTTCATTACACAGCGCCACACCGCTAAGGCAGGCAGATTGCAGGGGATCATCCTTCCTTAAGCAACCCATCAGCATCTAACATCCGCATTGTGCTCTTCGCCACGAGGGCCGCTGAAATCTCAGTCGAGAGGTGGGCTTAATCCACCCGCCATGCCTTCGCAAAATGAGCATGAAGTCATCGCCGGAGCAGCGGCTGAGCATCGCAGGGCTGGCAGGGGCCAGGGAGGTCATCAACACTGCCTGACTTCGACCCAGCAGATCATCGGAAGCCCTGCTGCCTCTGAACAAGGAGGAAGAGTATAGCCCATGGGTAGGCAAACTAAGGCCCAGGGGCCGGATGAGGCCCAATCACCTTTTCAATCTGGCCCACGGACGGTCCGGGAATCAGCGTGGTTTTACATGAGTAGAATGTGTGCTTTTATTTAAAATGCATCTCTGGGTTATTTGTGGGGCGTGCCTGGTGCTTTTACATGAGTAAAATGTGTCCCTTTATTTAAAATGCAACTCTGGGTTATTTGTGGAGTATAGGAATTTGTTCATTTCATTTAGCAAAATATAGTCATGCCCCCCACAAGGTCTGAGGGACAGTGGACTGGCCCTTTGCTGAAAAAGTTTGCTGGCCCCTGGCATAGCCTATGTAGCATAGTAGTCAAAGCATTGGACTAGAACAGCAACCTAAGGCCCATGGGCCACAAGCAGCCCATGGGGGTCGTTTAACCAGCCCACGAGCCGCCCCCAAACCAAGCCGCCTGCTCGGCGAATCCCCACGAGCGGTGCTGAACCAGCACAGCGTGGCGCGGAGACTCACTTCCGCTGCAATCATGTCCCAGCAGGGGACGTCAGGACAGGGGGCAAGATGGCGGGATGGGAGTGGGAACGGGGTCCAGAAGCCAGGAAGCCAAGAGTCTGAGGGTCAGAGAGCAGGGAGTCAAGAAGCCAAGGGTCCGAGAATCAAGAAGCAAGGAGTCCCAAAGTCAGGGGTCCGAGGATCAAGAAGCAGAGGTTCAAGGATCAGGAAGCAAGAAGCCAAATGCAGCAAGGCAGGAAGCCTGTTGCTGTGGCAAAGAGCCGAAGGGAAATGGGGACCTTATATCCCTTCCCAGCTCTTGCCACCAGGTGCTGTGAGTTACCAAGCGGCCTCACCTGTGAGTCTTGCCTCTCCAGAACAAACTTAGGAAGGCCCCAGTCCCGCAAAGTCCTATTGGTCACAGGGCCTGGCTCCTGCACACACACCTGACAGGTCACTCCAGTGCTGCTCACACAGTGGTTTGACTTCACCCCCAGAGGCAAGCTCCATTGCCTCCCAAGACAGATGTAGGCCAACAACAACGTTGTTATTTATTGTGGCTCCTTGGGAGGTCTGTGGAGCTGTTCTGCACACTAGAGGAACCGGGCCTTTGGTGCCATGGCACCCACCCTTAGAACAGCCATCAGAGTGGCCCAACCAGATGCCTGTGGGAAACCGGCACACAGGAGTCAAGCACATGAGCCCTCTCCCCTTCTATGGTTTCCAGCAACTGGTATTCAGAAACATCACCGCCTCCAGCTGTGGAGGCAGAGTGGAGCCACCCTGGTTAAGAGCCATCGATAGCCCTCTCCTCCTCCATGAATTTGTCTAATCCTCTTTTAATGCCATCTCGGTTCCATGACGGCCTCCTGTGGCAGGGAGTTCCACCGCTTAACTGTGCACTGAGTGAAGAACCACTTTCTTGAATCCGTCCTGAATTTTCCAATGTTCAGCTTCATTGGCTGTCCACGAGTCTCGGCGGTGCTTGAGAGAGAAAGGCGTCTGCCTCTGAGAGGAGGAGCACGATGACTCAGGTGATGTACAGTCAAGCCCCACAGATAAAATCAAGCGGCCGGTGAATTAGGTGGGTTTAAGTGCACCCAATTACCGTATTTTTTGCTCTATAAGACTCACTTTTCCCCTCCTAAAAAGTAAGGGGAAATGTGTGTGCGTCTTATGGAGCGAATGCAGGCTGTGCAGCTATCACAGAAGCCAGAACAGCAAGAGGGATTGCTGCTTTCACTGCACAGCGATCCCTCTTGCTGTTCTGGCTTCTGAGATTCAGAATATTTTTTTCTTGTTTTCCTCCTCCAAAAACTAGGTGCGTCTTGTGGTCTGGTGCATCTTATAGAGCGAAAAATATGGTACATTTCTGGGTAATGCTGTAAACCTCCATTGCGTCTGATGCCTTCCTGATGAACACATGTGGAGCTGAGGCATTGGCTTAATTGTTTGCTTCTGATTAAGGCAGACGACCCGTCAATTAGGAACCCGGCCAGCTGGTGGCCAGGTTGCACTGGGAAAATTGGCTTTCAGGAGACGCAAAGAAGCAGGGGAAAAGGAAGGGTCGCCGGCACCTGGTGCGGGGTGTCGAGGGGCGGGGCAAATTGCCCAGAGGGGCGGGGCAAACCGCCCAGTGGCACATGCGCAGCACCGCTACGTACAGTGCATGTGCTGTGCCACTACATACAGTGCAGGCATGGCGCCACTACGTATGACACTGCCGCGCATGCACTGTGCGGATGGCGGCAGGATCCTCTGCTCGTGGCTGCAGCGGGGCAGGGCAAACCACCTGGCAGCGCATGCGCAGCACCGCTACATACCTTCTTGTCACCCCCTCAGAGATGGCACCTGGGTCAGACCCCCCCCCCGGCCCCTTCCTCCACCACTGCAAAGAAGATGCCCATTGGCCTGATCCTGCAAGCTTTCCTTATATTCTGGTCATTGGGCTAAGGACCTCTAAGTTCCGCCCCCCCCTTCACAATTTCCAATTTTCAAATACTGGTGACTAGTGGTTTTTTTCCCATAGATAAAATCTCCAAAAGACAATCCCAGTTTTACAAATTCCATAAAGCAGGGATATCAGCAGGAAATGGATGCTGGAATAAAATTAATTCCACCACCATCCCCAGTGAATGGTGTGGATTTTACATTATTTGACCATCAGCTGCTTTCTGGGAGGCGGTTGTCATGATCGCTTTGTGATATTAAACGGACACTGGAGACAGAGTTTTTTCAGAGCTGACTCCCCAGTGCAGGCATAAATCTCTGAGCCTGAGAATAGTGTTGGCTCCAGGCCCACAAACAGAGTCATCTCACCTTTGTCAACAGGCTGAGCAAAGCATTCAGACACTCCTTCCTTACCGAATGTTTTCCCCACCTGCATATATTCTCTTGATGATAATGACAAAAGTCTATTCTGTCACACAGCTCAAATATCTCAGGTGTGGTGAGGATTTAAGAGTTCCTGAATCTGCCAGGTCCAGTTTCTCATTTTTCTGGTCTAAACTTCAGTTCCACGTTGCTTTGCAATTTAAAAAGAAGAAGTTCCCCTGAAAATTCATCAGGCTTTTAGTGTGCACTTCCCTTCACGAACACATTAGTATGCAAGTTTGCCTAATGCACACAGCCTTGCAAAGCAATTTCCCCTAATACAGTGCATTCTTGTATGTTATTTTCAGTAATATGGGCATTTAGATGCACAATTTACCCCAATATCAGCATTTTTATACACATTACTTGGCTGGAGAACTACAGGGATGTACGCTGAGGAGAAGAGAAGAAAGTCCTTCTTCACACGGCGCATATTTAAAACTATGGAACTTGCTCCCTAGGAGGCAGCAATGGCCGCCAACTTGGAAGGCTTTAAAAGAGGATTGGGGCCATTTTTGAAAATGCTGGCGGGTGAGCAGGTGTCTGCACCCGCTTTTGTTCCTGTTCCATTCCTTGTTTCTGCCACCTGCTGCACCCCACCTGTTGAAAAATGGTAAGATTAATTTCAATTCTCCTTTCTCCCCCTTAGTGGTTTCCACTGCGCAAGAGTGAGCATGGATACGCCAGCTTTAATCAGGAGCGCACAATGCACTCATGTGCTTCAGCCACTTCGAAGGGGGAAGTGGAGAGACCCAAATGGAAAGCTGCGGCAAACTGTGCATGCCCAGAAGACCTCCGAACAAATCATGCAGATCAGGAGCAGATTGTTCAGGCAACGGGGCCGTTCCCACCCGATTTGATCACTGGGAACCGGGATGCTCAGGGAGAAATTCTAACGGGGAGGAAATTGATTGACAGATCTGGTTTTCCCTACAGGAAATCAAGCAAAAGCTTGATTCAGGTTTGGTAGAATGCCAAGAGGCAGGTGAACAATTTGTAACAATTTGCCATTGACATAGGACTCAGCCGCCGTCAGTACAGAACATACCATCATAGTTACAAATCTGCAGGTTTTCCAGCAACCATGAAACGAGCAAGCCACATAAAACAAAACCAGCCGTAAAGAACAAAATTGCAGTGTTGCAGTAAGTTGCCCAGGTTACAGGTGAGTTGGAATTAAATTCTTATCTTTTGTGCATTTAGGATAAAGAGAGCACAATAAGTAATTCATGTTGCTATGATTTATGAAGACTCCTGCATCATGGTGTCTGGTCATTGCTGAGACCATATGCGACAGTCTCACCAGCCCCTGGGATGCACCCCTGACCTAAATTTGTGCAACCAGTTTGACTTCCTCCCCCAGCAGGATTTCTGAGTTTGAGTCCCCGCTCACCAAGAGGTTAAGGGGCTTCTCTGAAGCCCACTTCTCCTAAGAACATCAGAAAAGCCTGATGGATCAGACCATGGGTAGGCAAACTAAGGTCCGGGGGCCAGATCTGGCCCAATCGCCTTCTCAATCTGGCCCACGGACGGTCCGGGAATCAGCGTGTTCTTACATGAGTAGAATGTGTCCTTTTATTTAAAACGCATCTCTGGGTTAATTGTGGGGCATAGGAATTCGTTCATATTTTATTTTATTTTTTTCAAAATACAGTGGTACCTCAGGTTACATACGCTTCAGGTTACATATGCTTCAGGTTACAGACACTGCTAACCCAGAAATAGTGCTTCAGGATAAGAACAGAAATCGGGCTCCGGCGGCGCGGCAAGAACGGACCTCCGGAACGAATTAAGTACTTAACCCGAGGTACCACTCTATAGTCCGGCCCCCCACAAGGTCTGAGGGACAGTGGGCCAGCCCCATGCTGAAAAGGTTTGCTGACCCCTGGGTCAGACCAATGGCCTATCTTGTCCAACATCCTGTTCTCCCAGTGGCTGACCCCTGGTCCCCCAACACATTCTTGGGACACTCAACTTTCTACATCCCCCCATTCAGAGAACCGTCCATTAATTCCTACCCTTTGCTTCCCAATTCCTCATTCACAAGAGGACGTCTGCTTTGACTGCTAAGCTTACTCGGGAGTCTTTGGTGAGGTACTTTGTCGAAAGCTTCTTCAAAGTGGGAGTACGCGATGTCCAATGGATCATCTCTATCAATATGCTTGTTGAGACTCTCAAAGGACTCTGCTAGGTTTGCGAGGCAGGATTTGACCTCGCAGAAGCCATGCTGACTCTGCCTCAGCAGGGCTTGTTCTTCTATATGCTGCATAATGGAAACACTTGACTATTCGCTCCCAGGCAGTACAGTGCTACCTCCGGTTGCGGACGGGATTCGTTCCAGAGGTCCGGTCGGATCCCGAGGTTTCCGCAACCTGAGGACTGCTTCTGCGCATGCGTGCAACACGGTAGAGCACTTCTGCACATGCGCGTGTGGCGAAACCCGGAAAAATACTTCTGGGTTTGCTGTGTTTGCATCCTGAAGTTTACCAGAGGGTTATGTAACGCGAGGTACTACTGTACATTGTCCAAGAGTTTCCTTAATATTTAAATATTAGAATAGCTTTGGAAGTGGCTATAGGCTGTAGGGTTAGAAGTAGAAGATAGTGTATTTTAAAATAGTATTATTTGTAAGTGATAAAAATTTTATGGTTAAAGTAAGCGTGATAAAAAATGGTTAGAAATTATGATATATGTAAACTGCTAAAGATGAGGTAAAATGAAAACCAGATAGGAGGGACTTGGGGAAGCCCACCTAACCATGTTTAGAAAAAATAAGGATAAGACAAGAATTTGTTTGTATTGTTTGTTTTTCTGTTTGTGTTGTTTATTTGTGTTATAAAATGAATTAAAAAAATTGGGGGGGGGTTCCTTTTCTCCATGCAAAAATAAAGGAAGGAACCCAGTGAGATCCAAGAACCCAGATGCAAAGGGGCCCCAATTCTTATCCCAGACACAAAGCAGGAGTCTCATTAAGGCTGCTGCTGGCAGCTCCCTTATTTAGGAGTGCTCTGTGCCTCGGCAACATTGATATTATTCATCCTGGAGTCTGCTGTCCTCCAAAATGTTTTGACATTCCCTGCAAAATCGCATCCCACCAAACATCAGCTCAAAATTAGTAGCTGCTCTTTACTTGGAACAAGGAAGGGATTTTTTTTGTGGGGGGGGGATTGCAGAGGAAAGCAGAGGCAGCCGTGTTTGGCTGGTGATCCACCAAAAGCCTCTGGCAGCCCACCTCTCCCAAGGAAGGCGTTTTGCATAAATTAATCCAGGCTGGATTCAGGCAAACAGCCCGAAGGATGGGGGGTGATGCACCAATCGGAATATCCTGCACTCAAGATGGATGTCTCCATGTGGTCTCAACCTTGCTTCTCCGTCACACCCCAGAGACTTTCTGTGTGCTAGAGCATCAAATGGGGCTGGCCGGCGGTTGCTGTCCGTATGAAATCTGAAGAACGGTTAACAGGAGGGAAGAGGATGCAATGAGGATAGAAATCAAAGCATAAAGGTAAAGGTACCCCTGACCGTTAGGTCCAGTTGTGACCGACTCTGGGGTTGCGGCGCTCATCTCGCATTATTGGCTGAGGGAGCCGGCGTACAGCTTCCAGGTCATGTGGCCAGCATGACTAAGCTGCTTCTGGTGAACCGGAGCAGCGCACAGAAAAAAATCCAGCCCTGCCTGGATTTCGGAAGTCCGTTTGACTTCCAAAATGCTTGGAAACCAAGGCACAGCTTTTGATTGGCTGCAGGAAGCTCCTGTAAGCCAACCAGAAGCCGCGTCGGACCTTTGGGTTCCAAAGAATGTTCGCAAACCGAAACACTCACTTCCCGTTTTGCGGCGTTCGGGAGCCAAAACGTTTGACTCGCAAGGTGTTTGTGAAGCAAGGTACGACTGTAAATCTGTATGGGAGCAACTGTGCACAGTATGGAAACATGGTGGGTGGAAATGTGTCGGTAGCACTAATCACTGAGCTCCCCGCCCCCCCCAAAAGTGAGTGGGCTTGGTGAGAGGTCTCCTACTGACCGACAACAGAAATGAGAACAGGGGATTGTGAAATACCTGTTTTGTTGGAAAGCCGGAAGGACACCATTTTGTCGGAGATGTTGCAGACGTTCCTGACCGAAGCGATGCAGCTGTAGTTGGCATAATCCTGCGGCCGGAGGTTCTTGAGCTTCAGGATCTTGGTTTCACCCTGTTGGCAGCAGGAGAAACAATTGTGAGTGTGGGACTTCCGGGTTGGCGCCATCGTCTAATGGCGGATTCCCTCCGAGCTCCGGAGGGAATCGGCTCAACAGGGGTCGGGTTCTGCCGCGGCGGCGATGCGGGGACCCCTAGAAACCACAGGCGCTGAAGCCTGTGGACTTGGTGACTCGGCGGGCACCATTTGCGCCCCCCCGACCCGCAAAGGAGCCTTTTTAAAGGCTCTGGAACGGGGGACGGAGAGCGGCGTGGTGCTGTGAGTTCGACTGCTTCCCCTGCTGAGTGAAGCCGCATGCCTTGGACGGAGAGCGCTAACTTCTTCCTTTGAACATTCGGATTAAAAGTAATGACCCGTGAGTAACACGGTAATTGGACTTAAAAGGGAAATTTTATCTTTGGGAATTAGGCACGAACGGGCAAGGTGTTAAAAGGAAGTCCGCCTACCCGCCTTGTAAACATCGTAAAGCAAGGATTTTATTACTAAGGTTGTGAGAATACCTTTCTTCTTTGTGGAGAAAAGCAATTAACTTTACATTGGGGCAATTTAAGTGGAGGATAAGAGCTAACATTGAGAACGGAACTCACCCCTCCCCCAAGACCCGGGAGCGATCGGTGGGAGAGCCTGCGGAAGAGGTATAAAGACTTTGACAGCTGTCAAACTAGCTGTCAAAGTTGGAAGAAAAGGGAAACTCTGTTTTTGCTGACTTTGCTGGTTATATTCGCTACAATTTGGCAAGAAATTGTTAAAATAAAGAAGGAAAAGTTAACTTGGCTTTTGGGTGGGAATTGGAAGACATTAAGTAACTAGAATCCCTCTAGAGGGGGTTCAGGACATTACAAAAATGGCTGTAAGTGGAAAAATACTGGCTGAACTGGAAAAGACCTTCTCGCTCCTGGGAAAACTGCAGGAACAGGCGGATGTTTTGACTGTGAATGTCACAATAATGAAGGCAACAGTAAATAAAGTTGCTGAGCCTGGAAAAGATATGATTCAAGTTCCTGCAGATGAACAGGGAAGTGTTGTTATTGATCTAAAAATCCTTACAGCCAAACAAGAAAAGGAATTTGAGTCATCTGAGGATGTGTTTAAAGAGGAACATGAGGATCTGAAGGAAAAAGATGGAGGCGCCGTGTTGTCGCAGATGATCAAGGAGAGCCAGAGGCCTGTTAAGTTGGACATAAAGGAAAATAAGAACAGGTTGATGAAAATTTGGTTTGAAGTGAAGAATGGAAATTGGAGAGATCTCCTCATATGGAGATCTGAGGACATATGGAATACAAATTTGGCTAATGTGGAATTTGGAGCCTTTGGGACATTTGGACTTATGAGAAGTAAGAAACAAGATCTTGGCTCCATTGTTAAATATGGAGGTCTGGCTGGAAGAAATATGGACCTTATTGGAACAGAGCCTCTTCGAGATTCGGAATTTAAAATAAAGGACTATCAAAAAAACCGGCAGAGAGAAACTGAGAGAGAGTTAAGTGCCTCGGACGTGAGGTCGCCAGGCTGATTCCAGATGGACTGATGGACTTTGGTTGGGGTTTGAAACCGGGAAAGGGGGTGGTAGGGCTTCGGGAATCCAAAGGGTGTACAAATATATTTTGTTTTAATTAAGTTGGTTTTGCCACTAACATAAAAATGGGGATTTTTGGGAAGGGATTTTGGGCCGACCTTAGAAAAAGATTGTTAAGAATAAGTGTTGATGTATAAAGATTGAGGTTTTTAAGTTAAAATGGGTTAATTAAAGTGATGGGGCGAATTTAGGAAAAGTATTTTAAGAATAAGTTTTGAAATATAAAGATTTAGGTTTATAAGTTAAAATTGGTTAATTAAAATGAATCAGAGAAAACAAGGTAAAGTGTGGGGACAAAAATTTGCTGAGCTAAAAATTGGAACTGGAATACAAGAAGGGCAGGTGTGGGGAAGTCAAGGAATTTGGGTATGGAAAGTAAGTAATGTAAACTTTTTCAATTGTTGCTTTTTCTTTTTTTTCTTCTCTCTTTTTTCTTTTTTGTCTTTCTTTTTTATTTTTTGAAAATTTCAATAAATATATTTTTTAAAAAAAAACAATTGTGAGTGTGAAAGTGTCTAGATAAGGGCAACCCAAACGCTCAAGGGGGTGAAATGACTCCCCTAGGAGCTTGGAGAGTTTGGGACTCTTTGGCTTGCAGAAAAGGCGAGGAAGAACCAACATGATAGGCGTGTATGAAATGATCCCTGGCTTGGAGGAAGTGGATAGAGGAATGTTTTGATAAGAGTCTTCTGGATCAGGCCAATGGCCCATCTAGTCCAGCATCCTGCTCTCACAGTGGTCAACCAGATGTCCCCATGAGGAACTAGCAAACAGGATTCGAGCTCAAAAGCATTCTCCCCTCCTGTGGTTTACAGCAACTTGGATTCAGAACGTGATGGCCTGGGACTTGGGCTCAGACTCGGAACCAGAGGAGTCTCAGTCCGCACCGGATCCTTTGCCTCAGGCGGCATCTGAACCACGTCTGGGGCCTGATCCTGAAGAGTCCTAGTCTGCACAGGTTCCCCTGCAACTAGCACCAGCTGGGCCGAGTCAGGGGCCTGAGCCTGCCCTGGCTCCAGATGCGGGGATGACCTCGTTGTCTTCAGCTGGGCCATCACTTACAGCTGCTCCACTACCGGTTGGGTCAGGGGAGGCTGAGGCGGCCTCTGGGTCTAGTAACCCACCGACGTCTCCCGAGCTGCAGAGACTGAGGTCTGAGAGAAGGAGAGACCTGAGTACTTGCAGGAGGAGTGCTGGCCTCCGGGTGAGACAGGGAGGTGAGTCACCGGGGGATCAGGACTGGCCGTTACCCCATCAGAGATAAAAGGCTGCTGGATCCCGCCCCAGGTTGCGGGAGCAACATTGCTGTATGCTGGATCCTGCCTGAGATCCTGTACCTGTCCTTGCCTGGTTTCCTGCCTCGTGTCCTGCCTTGGCCCTGTTGAACTGACTCCCAGCAGAACCTTTGGATTCAGTACCGGACCTGGACCGCATTTCTCAGGTTACCCCCGGGGCCAGCACACAGAAGCGTATGGCGGCAAGGCATAGCCATCCTGGCTTGTAACTGTTGACAGCTCTCTCCTTCTCCATGAATTTGTCTAATCCTCTCTGGAAGTCATCCAAGTTGTTGGCCAACTTTTCTGTCCTGAACCTTCCAACTTTCAGTTTCATTGGATGCCTATGAGTTCCAGTTTTACGGGGGGTGGGGGGGACAGATAAAAAGGGAACACTTCTTCATGCAGAAAATGAAGAACTTTGGGACTCCCTCTCACAGGAGGCAGAGATGACCATCAACCTCTTATGGCTTTCAAAGAAGATTAGACAAATTCGTGGAGGAGAGAGCTATGGGTGGCTCCTGGCCAGGATGACTATGTCCTGCCACCAATTGGGGGCAGAAATGCTTTGGAGTCCTGGTTGCTGGAGGCCACAGGTGCAGAGGATGATTTCATTGCCCTCAGGTCCTGCTCAATGGCTTCCCAAAAGATGGACCACTGGCCTGATCCAACTGAGGTTCTTCTTATGTTCTTGTAGGACGAATGTGTGTTGTGTAATAAAGGAAGGGAAAGTCACCAACACCACCCATGATCATTTTATTGATTCCCACCCCCCTCTCTCCTTTGATAATTTTCAAATACAATTTCTTTCCTCATTAACTGATGGAGAACAGTTTTGCAGGGAATCACCAGAGTTGTTATTTCGTACGGCAGTATTGTGAGCTGGCCAATGTTTGGCTTGGAACGTAACTACTGGATTTTGTGATTCTTGGAATACCATAGCAAAAATAGGAGAAAGAAACAAGTTGAAAGTCTCTTAGGAATTGCTGAGATAAAATATGCCCAGAAATGCATATATATTTTTGGAGAAAACCTGTTCCAAAATCCATATGAAGTTGTAAAGTTTCATGCAGATTTTCAGGGACTGATTCAGTAACAAGATGGAGCAGAGTTATGAGACTGAAAACAGACCACTTTCCCCAGCTCTACCAATAAAGTATTTTGCATATTAAGTTTATGAAGATATCGAGCAGAGGGGGCAAAACACACCCCACCCCCAAAAACAGGTTCTACCTCCCAATCGGAGTGGGATCCATGCCATGAAAATTTCAAACATTTGTCAAAAGAATTTTTCTCAGCCAATTTGTGTAATTAGACTTATTATGCCTAATGACTTAATTAGCGTAAACACAGCAAATGTAATCTCATAATTGGGCTCTGCAATTACAATATGTAATGATGATGAAAATTGCTTTTTTGGGGGGGGGTGGGGGTGAGGTCCCCCTCCTGCCTGAAAAGATGATGTCTGGCCACCCCTCCTCGTAAGGAGATGTTACCTTCAGTTCAAACCCAATTCATTTGTTTAAGGCATACGCCTCTTCTAAGTGCATCTATGATTCAAATTACATATAGCAAATGATAGTAATGTTTTGCAACTGGTGGTGGAGTACACCTTTGGAAACAATTTCACCTAGATTGAAAACCCTGAACTTATTCTTCAAAAATTTAATCATTACAGACAACCAGTGATATGAGGAATAAAGATCCACATGGAGTTAGCTGGAAGTCGATTTCTTGGAATGTGATGGACTCTCCTTCCCTGGAGGTTTTTAAGCAGAGATTGAATGGTCATCCATCCGGCCATCAGTCTTTAGCTGTGATTCTTTGTATTATAGGCGATTGGACTAGATGATCCTTGGGGTCCCTTCTAACTCTACAGAGCCAGTGTGGTGTAGTGGTTAAGAGCGGTAGTCTCGTAATCTGGGGAACCGGGTTCGCGTCTCCGCTCCTCCACATGCAGCTGCTGGGTGACCTTGGGCCAGTCACACTTCTGTGAAGTCTCTCAGCCCCACTCACCTCACAGAGTGTTTGTTGTGGGTGAGGAAGGGAAAGGAGAATGTGAGCCGCTTTGAGGCTCCTGAAGGGGAGTGAAAGGCGGGATATCAAATCCAAACTCCTCCTCCTCTTCTTCTTCTTCTTCTTCTTCTTCTTCTTCTTCTTCTTCTTCTTCTTCTCTGATTCTATGAAGTCGAGCCTGGGAAATGCTGTCTTTGGGTACCTTCCAACTTTACAGTGCTATGATTCTAGGACAAGTAGGAAAAGAACAAGGGAAGCAATGGTTCTCCTCTATTCCATGATGTGCTCTTTGGGAAGCTGGATTCAGGTAGCAGGTCCGCTGGCAGACCCAAATGACTGCAGACGTGATATGAAGTCTGGCAACATCAACCCCGCCACATGGGAACCCCTTGCAGACGACCGCAGTGCCTGGAGACAGACAGTCAGGTTGTGCATTCACGGGAAGTGACCAGAGGAGGAATGACCTCTGGGAGGAACAAAGAGAAGAAATGCCCTGGTATGCCTGTATCAGCACAACTAGACGCCTTCATCTGCCCCAGCTGCAACAAAACATGTCTCTCCCATATTGGATCTACAGCCACAGCAGGCGCTGCAACCTTCCAACAGTTTCGCTTCACCCTCAGCAGTGCACTCCTCCATTGTCTCATGAGACAGACGGATGCCAACCAATTCCATCTTCATATTTTAATGCCTGAGTGATTGCTTTCAATGCTGGTGAACCACTTAGTATCCTATTTTGGAATCGAGTTATTGATAATGCTAATAATAGGATGTGGGTGTTGAATTCAAGCCAAAAGCCAGAGGAATTGGCCACCCTCCAGGTGCCCGGCTTGAATTCTTGTTGACCTCCCTGTCAGCGACTCCCGGCAAGACCAGGGGAGGTCTTCAATCGGCGATCCTCCTCTAACGTGAGAAGAACACACCACTTCTCCCCCTCCCATTGCCAGGGAGGGGAAAGAGACAGGCAGAAATATATTTACATGTCTTTATTCCTGTCTTTCCAGCAGTACAGAGAAATCATGTCTGAACTCTCTCATCACCAACTGCAGAGAGAGAATAACTCCACCCATGTACTTCCAGTACAGGGTCATGTGACACTCTGAGCTAACATCCGGTGCTCAGTGCACTGAATAGACTGTCCCTTGTTCCCACGGTACAGTCCCATAACATCAACATCCTGTTTTGCATTCCAGCCACCTGGAGCTCGCTTCTGCATTGCTCCTTTTTCGTAACAGTGGGTGGCGCTGTGGGTTAAGCCACAGAGCCTAGGGCTTGCCAATCAGAAGGTCGTGGTTTGAATCCCTGCGACAGGTTGAGCTCCCGTTGCTCGGTCCCAGCTCCTGCCAACCTAGCAGTTCGAAAGCACATCAAAGTGCAAGTAGATAAATAGGTGCTGCTCTGGTGGGAAGGTAAACAACGTTTCTGTGTGCTGCTCTGGTTTCACCAGAAGCGGCTTAGTCATGCTGGCCACATGATCTGGAAAAACTGTCTGTGGACAAACGCCGGCTCCCTCGGCCTGTAAAGTGAGATGAGCGTCGCAACCCCAGAGTCGTTTGCAACTGGACTAAACAGTCAGGGTTTCCTTTACCTTTACCTTTAATGCTAATAACAATTATAATAAATAATAACAACAATAATACATAAGTAAAAGGTAATGGTAAAGGACCCCTGGACGGTTAAGTCCAGTCAAAGGCGACTATGGGGTTGTGGCACTCATCTCGTTTTCAGGCCGGGGGAACTGGTGTTTGTCCACAGACAGTTTTCCAGGTCATGTGGCCAGCAGGACTGAACCGCTTCTGGTGCAACAGGACACCGTGACGGAAACCAGAGTGCACGGAAATGCCATTTACCTTCCCACCGCCGTGGTACCTATTTATCTACTTGCACTGGTGTGCTTTTGGACTGCTAGGTTGGCAGGAGCAGGGACCAAGCAACAGGAGCTCACCCCGTCGTGGGGATTTGAACCGCCGACCTTCTGATCGGCAAGCCCAAGAGGCTCAGTGGTTTAGACCACAGCGCCACCGGCGTTAATTAATACATAAGTATATTAATTCTTAATACATAATACATTAAAACATAAGTATCAGCACTGCTGATAGGGCTGACAGCATTCCAGTTCATTCCAACAGGTTCTGGGCCTTTGCAAATGGTAAACCTATAGGTCTACTCTCTCTAGTCCAATATTCCCTACACTGGCTTGCAGCAGCCCTGGAAAGTCAGCATCCAAGCAGCCTTTTCCACGATCCTCTTTAAAAAGAACAACGATAACTAGAGCCTTGCATGTTGTACATGGAAATCATGCATTAAGTTTCAGACCACCATCGCCCCCGACATCAAGGCAGATTTGTGGGGAGCACTGGCGATTCTTAAACTTTTAATTACATTTTGTCCTTTTTATAAAGATCTTTCCAATCTCACCCTCACCCAGGGAGAGATACACTAATTCAAGCTGACCTCTGATAAATATAGAAAAGGTTAGCGATAAGCCTTCAGTTATCAAGGAGGCAACTTGATTTGTTCATTAAATTCAAAGCAGAGAACGGATCCCAGGCAGGAGCCTAAAAAGCTCAGCGCTATTCCAAAATGGAATCTAATTTAATGTGACATATCATATAACCCGGTAAGAACTTATCTAATAAAGGAGATAATAATAAACATTTCCGTATCGCGGCATTATTAGGTGAGGAATCCCAGCTCGCAAGGAGCCCTTCACTTTTAATTAAATGCTCAAAAGAGCAGCCAGTCAGCCTGTTTGTGTCCGTCCCCCCAATAATAATTAATAAATTAATAAATTGCGAATCACCCACGCGGCATGGAGATGAAATCCAGCGGCTGAGATCGCTTTTGACAGGGCAATCTCCCCACTGGATTACGGGGCCTTGTCAATTTCGGGGGGGGGGGGGGAGGAGAGAACGCTTCTTATCAACGCACCTTGACATTTGGGCAGTTAATGCTTTGACGTTATGGATTACTGCCTTGCATTTATGTCCCAACCTTTTCCTCCAAGGAGGTGAACGCAGTTCTTCCAGTCTCATTTCATGACACAACAACCCTGTGAGGTGGGTTAGGCTGAGAAAGGCAGTGAGTGATCCCTAAGGGAAGTTTCTTAATGTTTAATGCTGTGTTGAGTTTTTAATGTTCGGTTGGAAGCTGCCCAGAGTGGCTGGGGAACCCCAGCCAGATGGGCAGGATATAAATAATAAATTATTATTATTATTATTATTATTATTATTATTATTATTATTATTTATTAGGTCCCACCCAGTGAAAGCTCCATAACTGAGTGGGGATTTGAACCCTCGTCCCTCCCAGTTCCTAGTTCGACACTCTAACCACTGTAACACACCATAATTGCAAGAAGGAAACAACTCTTTCCCCACATAAATTAAGGGACTGAAAGGAAGGAGTGGACTTCTGTGCGAAAATACCTTGCACTCAATTCGCTCCTCATACAGAAAACTTCCACTCAGATTTTGATTTCTATCCCCCCCCCCCATTTCTTAAATATGCATAGTGCCCCTTCTCAGGGCAGTTCACAGCATAAAAATGCAAAATGAAAACACACAAAATCCATGCTAAAAACAAAGAACAAGAAGAATAAACCCTTAACCCCGCCTCCCACAAGTAAAAGTATTTCAAATTAACGTATTTTAAATAAACATATTGAAAAGGACGAAGATCATGGCCACTGGTCCCATCACCTCCTTGCAAATAGAAGGAGAAGAAATGGAGGCAGTGAGAGATTTTACTTTCTTGGGCTCCATGATCACTGCAGATGGTGACAGCAGCCACGAAATTAAAAGACGCCTGCTTCTTGGGAGAAGGGCAATGACAGGCCTAGACAGCATCTTGAGAAGTAGAGACGTCACCTTACCAACAAAGGTCCGTATAGTTAAAGCCATGGTTTTCCCATTAGTGATGTATGGAAGTGAGAGCTGGACCATAAAGAAGGCTGATCGCCGAAGAATTGATGCTTTTGAATTATGGTGCTGGAGGAGACTCTTGAGAGTCCCATGGACTGCAAGAAGATCCAACCTCTCCATTCTGAAGGAAATCAGCCCTGAGTGCTCACTGGAAGGACAGATCGTGAAGCTGAGGCTCCAAGACTTTGGCCACCTCATGAGAAGAGAAGACTCCCTGGAAAAGACCTTGATGTTGGGAAAGATGGAGGGCACAAGGAGAAGGGGACGACAGAAGACGAGATGGTTGGATAGTGTCTTCAAAGCTACAAACATGAGTCTGACCAAACTGCGGGAGGCAGTGGAAGACAGAAGTGCCTGGCGTGCTCTGGTCCATGGGGTCACGAAGAGTCGGACACGACTAAACGACTAAACAACAACAACAACAACAACAACATTGAAAAGGACATAGAATGTTGAAGAGGAAGGTTTTTGAATGGCGCCTAAAGATGTCTAATGAAGGCGCCACTCGAGCCTCTCTGTGGAGAGCGTCCCATAAAGGGGGCGCCACCACAGAAAAGGATCATTCTCTGAGGGACATCTCATGAAGGAGGCAGACGAAGAAGGTCCTCAGAGCAGGGGCGAACGCAGGCGTCATGACACCCGGGGTGGCAAACTGCTATGTACAGCGCATGTGCAGCATTGCTACGTACAACGTATGCGCTGTGCATAGCAGTTTGCTGGTGCCGGCACTCCAGCGGCGTACAGACAGTGCCGGGATCCTCCGTTTGCGGCTGTAGCGGTGGTGGGGGGAATCCCACTACTGTCCGTGCGCCGCTGGAGCGCCGCGGCCAGCAAACCACTATGTATAGTGCATGTGTGTCATTGATACGTACAGCACATGTGTGCGATGCTGTACATAGCGGTTTGCCGCCAGTATCAGGATCCTCTGTTCGCAGCTGTAGCGGCGACGGATGGACACCACCGCCATCCGTACACTGCTGGCAAACCACTATGTACAGCGCATGTGCGTCGTCGTTACGTACAGCGCATGTGTGTGACTCTGTACATAGCGGTTTGCCGCCAGTATCGGGATCCTCCATTCGTGGCTGTAGCGGTGATGGAAGATCCTCCACATGTGACTGTGGCGGCACGATGGCTGCTCACGCCGCCGCGAGCCCCCACGCAGTGCCTCCTTGTCACTACCCACCCCCAGACATGGCACCTGCACCGCCCCTGCACCCCCCCTCCCATTGTGATGCCACTGCCTCAGAGCATGATCTCAAGGTCTGGGTAGGTTCATAAGGGGAGAGGTGGTCCTTGAGGTATTGCGCTCCTCAATGGCACATTTTCCCACCAACAAAAAAATCTGTCCGTCTTTTGCACCATGCTTTGGTTGGTAGATCTTGGGGTTCTACTACTAAAATTAAAAATAAAAATAAATATCTGACTAGCCTTGAGGTCTCTCCATTCTGGGTGTAAAGTACAGTCATACCTCAGGTTACAGGCGCTTCAGGTTGCGTTTTTTCAGGTTATGGACGTGCCGAAACCTGCCGGAATGGGTTACTTGTGGGTTTCGGCGGTCGCAAATGCACAGAAGTGCTAGATCACGCTTTGCACACGTGCAGAAGCACCGAATCACAACCTGTGCGTGTGCAGACGAACCATTGCGAGTTGCAAATGTGCCTCCCACACGGATCACATTCGCAACCCGAGCGTCCACTGTATCTCATGTTGAAAATGATTGGTGCTACTGTTGCTCTTAGTTTTATTTTGCACAGTTACAGTGGTACCTCGGGTTACGAACTTAATTCGTTCTGGAGGTCCGTTCTTAACCCGAAACTGTTCTTAACCTAAGGTGCGCTTTCGCTAATGAGGCCTCCCGCTGCTGCCATGCTCCTGCCGCGTGATTTCTGTTCTTATCCTGGGGCAAAGTTCTCGACCCAAGGTACTACTTCCAGGTTAGCAGAGTTTGTAACCCGAAGTATTTGTAACATGAAACGTTTGTAACCTGAGGTACCACTGTATTTTAAAGTGCATTTTAAAATGCCAGTGCGGTCTAGTGGTTAGAGTTTTGGACCAGGACCTGGGAGTGCAGGGTTCGAATCTCTGCTTGGCCATGAAGCTCACTAAGTGTGGTCTCTCAAGGATTAAATAAGGAAAAGGAAAGATATAAATAGAATAAACAAAAAATTGTCCACAGCAGAAGACTGTCCACAATTCAGTTCCAGCAAGAAGCCTCTCCTGAGCCGGGGCCCTATCCTGCAGAGCATGCGGGTGATCCCATCCCGGGAAGAAGGCTGCAACTTCCTAAAATGTTCCTAAGGAAGGGAGTCCAATCCCACGGTGTTGAACCTGGCCCAATCCTTCCTCCTTCTTGAGGTCCCATCGCTGCCTCATCCTCAGCGAGGCTTTGCCAGAGATTCTGAGCAATATAAAGCTGTCAGGTGCAATAAAGGATGAAAGTGATGGGCCTTTCCGAGCCATTAGTTGAGAATTATCTATGAAAGTTGAAAGTTGTTCTGCGCCGGGTTGCTGATTGTACACTCAGCGTCTCATTTGTTGCCTCTCATCGGTTCTCGTGCCTCGATCCCAGGAGCTCTGGCTCTGCCAAGTGGGGAAGGGTCTGGAGCCGAACGCGATGCTCACATTGGGAAGGCAGCTCATGCGCTGGAGGATCTGGCCTAAGAGAGACTCATGGAATCATAGAATTGTAAGGGGCTCCCAAGGGCCATCTAGTCCAATCAGCTCCAATGCAGGAATCATAGGTGCAGACGTTGCATCTGCAGCTGTTGCCAGATGATAGAATCAAAAAAACACAGAACTGTAGAGTTGGAAGGGGCCCCCAAGGTGTCAGGAGCTCGTCCTACACTCGAGTAGGACCCTGGTAGAGACACATGCCCGAATGGCATGCTCTCTCCCTCCTGGTCGATCATTCGGGAGCTTCATAAGCTTTCTTCTGCCCGAACATCTCAGCGACCGATGCCAACAGACACCGGCACACTTAGGGATCTGCAGAGTCTTCGCAGCTCGTGTGACAGACCTCAGCAACTCAGCATTTTGGCTAATCTACTTTATTTACATATAAACACACATGGGGCACTGCAACATGGCCCCCTCCCTCTCTAGCATCAGACAGCAAAGAGAAAAAGAACAAAGGACAAGAGTCCCACTTCACGGAACACAGGAACACAAACATCCTGTCTCCATCACTTCCCACTCTGTGGAGTCAAAACATACACTGTCATGTGATAGACAAAAATCCCATGACTGCAATCATGGAGCAGGAATTCTAACACAAGGGCCATCAAGTCCAACCCCACTGCACGAATCACAGCTCAAGAATCCCTGGCAGATAGTCATCCAAACTCCATTTAAAAACTTCCAACGAAATAAAGTCTGCTGAGAAGAAGTAGGGTATCTATGTAAATAAAAGACGCTTCTGGTAATGAGCCGAGAACAAAACTAATTCATCTCTCAGGTAAGTCTGGGCACTGTTCCTAGGGAGACGGTTTGAAAATGCAGTAAGAACCATGTCCTGTTCACATAAAGAGCAGAATAATAAAATCATAGGGTTGGGACACCAAGGGTGATCTAGCACAACCTCCAGATAAATAATCCCTGACAGATGGCTGTCTGTCCTCTGCTTCAAAACCCCCAAGGAAGGAGAGTCCCAGGGGAGTCCGTTCCACTGTCAAACAGCTCTTGTGTTGAGTTGGAACTTCCTTTCTTGTCATTCAAATCTGTTGTTTAGGGTCCTCCCCTCCGGATCAGCAGAAAACAAGCTTGCTCCATCTTCCATGTGACAGCCTTTCAGATAGTTGAAGACGGCTCTTATGTTAAGGTTACCAGACATCCCCATTTCCCGGGGACAGTCCCCAGATTTACAGTTTTCTCAGCATCCACATGTACATAGAGAACAATAAGTGTCCCCGGATTCATTGAAAAAATCTGGTAGCCTTATCTTATGTGTCCTCTCCTCTACATATGCAACTCCCTCATCCCTTCATCCTCAGGCTTGCTTTGCAGACTCCTGATCATATGGACCTTGAGTGGTGGTTTCCTGAGCTCTGTT
The DNA here is from genome assembly GCF_027172205.1 of Podarcis raffonei. Taxonomy (NCBI): domain Eukaryota; kingdom Metazoa; phylum Chordata; class Lepidosauria; order Squamata; family Lacertidae; genus Podarcis; species Podarcis raffonei. The sequence continues at coordinate 2,212,798 of NC_070602.1, forward strand.
TCAGATCATGGAGACAAACTGATTCTCCACATTGAACCTTGCATGTTGAGACTAGGCTGCACCTCGAACCCCAGTCTTTTGCATACATTTTTGGGTGAAAGGCTTTTATAACCTCGGACTGAGACCCTTGTCCCTGAGGGCACCCCATGGAGCAAGACAGGGTGTTACAGAGGGAAAGAGAAGAGGTGACCCCCCCGCCCACTTTTGTCAGAATTGCGCAGCCCCCAAGCACTTTCACAGTATAGGATGCACCACTCCGACCCCCAAAGATTTTCCACCCTGGCCCTAGAGGACAGACCCTGGAAGAGGGCATCCCTGGAAGATCTTACCTGGCCAGGTGTTCTCTAGGACAGGGGGTGGCAAGGTTTTGTTTTTGTTTTTTGTTTTTTTTAAATTACAGCCTGCTTTTCACCATGTAGGTCTCAAGCAGCTTACAACAATAAAATATACACAATTTAAAATATGAATGTAACCTCAAAAAAATTAAACTTCAATCATTTAAAATCTAAAAGAAGAAGAAGAGAGACCTGTAAAACATCTGAGAAGCCTTCTGGGTGCAAAGGCCTCCTGAAATAAAATGGTTTTGAGCAGGCGCCTGAAACTCAGTAGGGACAGTGCCTGTCTAACTTCTTGTGGGAGGGAGTTCCACAGAACTGGGTCCATAACATGAAGGCACAACTCTGTATCCCTAGCCCATAGGCAACCAGAAACAGTGCTCCCCCGATTATCTTGGTGACTGACTTGGGCTATACAGGGTATGGCAGTCCTGAAGTAATCCTGAGCCTAAATTATTCAGTTTCCCCACACTAGTACAGGAACATTTAAGCCAGTACTTGGGCGAAGGTGGAGGAAGAAGTTGAGGAAAGAGGCAAGGGCAGCAGCCAGGGGAAATAAAGCAATGAGCTGTGGGAAACATTGAAGTCTCTCTCCATTTTGCCCTGGAAATTCTGCCGGTTGCAGAACCTGATGGCAGAATAGCATGGCTTTTCTCCCATCAGGAGAAACAGAGGCTCAGCATGAGTTGAGGAGACCCGGTGGTGGAACCAATCCAAGTCCCCTGCCTGTGGCGATGCTGGTTTCGCATGGTAAAGGTTGACCTCGCCTGGGCCGGTTCACTCTAGTGGAGATTCCTCCATGGGCCAGAACGTGCGCGGCCGCGATTTCCGGTGTCTGCGTCTGTGCAGACATGATTTCGGGTGTCTGAGCATGCGCAGACGCCATTTCCAGCACCACAGAAGTGAGTCCCTGCGCCGCGCCGCACCCGTTTAGTGCAGCACGCAGGGACTTGCCGAGCGGGCGGCTCGGTTCAGGGGTGGCTCTTGGGCCGGTTAAATGACCCCCATGGGCCACTTGTGGCCAATGGGCCTTAGGTTGCCTATCTCTGCTCTAGGACAAACCTTTACAAGATTAAAACCTGGCATTCAGTGGAACCCAGAAACATACCGGCCACCAGTGCAGCTATTTTGTCACCGGTTTGCCTTGCTTTCGCCTCAACCCACACGCCCATTTGAAAGGCATTTCTGCAGAAATTGAAATGACATTGATAAGAGTAGTAAGTAAGAAAAAATATGACTGTACCTTGATTCCTACCTGGGTAAAGAAGGGCTCGTAAATTTCAACCCCCTTGTCGGATCCTTGGAGCAGCACCTCCTGCCCTCGCCGCCAGCTGTACCGGACAGGTGGGTTGGAATTGGCCACGCACCTGAGGAACACCGTCCGCTCATAGTAAAACTGTTCCTTGGCTTCCCCTATGCTCTGGTGGACGGTCACAATTGGGTCGTCCAGATCTGGAAAGGGAAGGAGGAGGAAGCAGGAGGTTAGCAGAGGCATAGGGCTCCCTTGTTTCAATAATAATAATAATAATAATAATAATAATAATAATAATAATAGTTTATTACTTATACCCCGCCCATCTGACTGGGTTTCCCCAGCCACTCTGGGCAGCTTCCAACAAGAGATTAAAAATGCATTAAGACATCAGTCATTAAAAACTTCCCTAAACCAGGCTGCCTTCAGATGTCTCCTAAACGTCAGAGAGATGTCTATTTCCTTGACATCTGATGGGAGGGCGTTCCACAGGGCAGGCACCACCACCGAGAAGGCCCTCTGCCTGTTTCCCTGTAAATTTGCTTCTTGCAGGGAGGGAACCGCCAGAAGGTCCTCGGCGCTGGACCTCAGTAGCTGAGCAATGGGGTGGAGACGTTACTTCAGGTATACTGGACCGAGGCCATTTAGGGCTTTAAAGGTCAGCACCAACATTTTGAATTGTGCTCGGAAACGTACTCGGAGCCAATGTAGGTCTTTCAAGACCGGTGTTATGTAGTCTCTGCGGTCGCTCCCATTCACCAGTCTAGCTGCAGCATTCTGGATTAGTTATAGTTTCCGAGTCACCTTCAAAGGTCGCCCCACGTAGAGCGCATTGCAGTAGTCCAAGCGGGAGAGAACCAGAGCATGCACCACTCTGGTGAGACAGTCTGCGGGCAGGGAGGGTCTCATCCTGTGCACCAGATGGAGCTGATAGACAGCTGCCCTGGACATAGAATTGACCTGCGCCTCCATGGACAGCTGTGAGTCCAAAATGACTCCCAAGATGACAGTGAGTCCAAAATGACTTCTAAACAGGGTTATTGCATGTGTCCTCTATAGATGGTTCAGGTCGCATCTTAAGGTGAATCTACCACATTAAGCCTTTCCAAACAATGGGGGAAACAGAACACAACCGTCTTCTGAATTTTGCACTTTTGCAATGCAGTTCTTGAACCAAACAATGCTACCGAAATGCATTTATCAGAGGAAATAAAAATGAATATGATTGTGAAAGCAACATATGAAAATGTGTTCTATGAGGGATAATTGCTTGCAAAAAGATATGTACAAAACTGCATACAAAACCATGTGCATATTAAGAGAAATTTGCCCCCCAAATGCTGATAAATTTCTGTGTTGATTCCTGCAGACGTCTGGAGAACTGAATTTAAAATTGGGTGGGGGGGGGAATGAGAAACCGAGAAATCGGAACCTGGTAGAACCTCATTTTTCATTTATTTATTAATTTTGTTTACCACGCTTCATCTGAAGTTCTGAGGACAGTTAACAACAGAAAAATGCAAAAGGAGAATTGTTGTTGTTGTTGTTTAGTCGTTTAGTCGTGTCTGCCTCTTCATGACCCCATGGACCAGAGCACGCCAGGCCCTCCTGTCTTCCACTGCCTCCCGCAGTTTGGTCAAACTCATGCTGGTAGCTTTGAGAACACTGTCCAACCATCTCGTCCCCTGTCGTCCCCTTCTCCTTGTGCCCTCCATCTTTCCCAACATCAGGGTCTTTTCCAGGGAGTCTTCTCTTCTCATGAGGAGGCCAAAGTCTTGGAGCCTCAGCTTCAGGATCTGTCCTTCCAGGGAGCACTCAGGGCTGATTTCCTTCAGAATGGAGAAGTTGGATCTTCTTGCAGTCCATGGGACTCTCCAGAGTCTCCTCCAGCACCATAATTCAAAAGCATCAATTCTTCGGCGATCAGCCTTCTTTATGATCCAGCTCTCACTTCCATACATCACTACTGGGGGAAAACCATAGCTTTTACTATACGGACCTTTGTTGGCAATGAGAATACAAAATACATAACAAATTGTAGTTTGAAGAAACTCCTGAGAATTCCGTTGGAGAATTGCTTGCAGGATTTCAGCTCCGGGGCTTCCTTGGGCGAGAAAATTTCTGCTCAGCAAACTCAAAGCTGTGTCTCTCTGCCCAGTCACCGAGGTGCAAGACTTACTCCTAAGTAATCATATATAGGATCGAGCTGCAAACCTGAGCATAGTGATGCCCAGGGCAATGAGTTTCATAACCTTTTCCTGCCTCACGGCCTTTGGATTCTGTACCTTTTGCCGGGAGTGTAATCTAAAGCCTTGCTTCCAGCAAATGTCCCTACAGAGGGTTGTAACTCTCTCCCAGCTGCAGCAATTAAGATCCAATTCGGGGACCGAAAATATAGTTCAGCTGCCTCATTAATTTCCATGCTACCTTTCGGAGTCGAGTTTCCTTTGGCCTCTCTGCAGACAGGCCAGCCTTCTTATTGCAATGCCACTTTCAATATCCATCCAAGGTAGATACCCAAATCGTATCGCCGTCGAAAGAAGATTTGGCGAAATATTATTATGCCCCCTTTTGTTTAATTCAGCATAGGAGGCGGGACTGGAACCAGGGCTAGATTTGGGTTTGATGAGGCCCTAAGCTCCTGAAGGTAACAGGGCCCTTGATATATCCAGCTGTCCTTTGTCAACAACAAATTGTCACTGTTTTTTGTGTGGAATATATGCTATATTGTCATTGATGGACCTCATAGGTGTCTAAAGCCATTTGCACATAACAAAATATGTATTTTATCAAAGTTATTGTTGAATTACACCCAGTTTTCCCCCCTTTAAACTTTTTTGGGGACTTCACAAGAGAGTGTGACCCTAAGATTTTCTTGTTTAAAGGTAAAGGTACCCCATAACCGTTAGGTCCAGTCACGGACGACTCTGGGGTTGCGGCGCTCATCTCGCTCTATAGGACGAAGGAGCCGGCATTTGTCTGCAGACAGTTTTTCCGGGTCATGTGGCCAGCATGACTAAGCCACTTCTGGTGAAACCAGAGCAATGCACAGAAACGCCATTTACCTTCCCGCCGGAGTGGTACCTATTTATCTACTTGCACTTGACGTGCTTTCAAACTGCTAGGTGGGCAGGGGCATATAGCTTATACGTAAATCCTGCACTGGTTGGACCACTGTTGGGAATAGGGGATCTTATTTAAAAAATGGCTGCCTCTTGTGTGTACTTGACACACTAAGGACATGAGGACATGAAAAGAGCCTGCTGGATCAGGCCACTGACCTCTCTAGTCCAGCATCTTGTTCTCACAGCAACCAGCCACATTCCCATGGGAAATCCACAAACAGAATTCAAGCGCAAGAGCAACTCTCCCCTCCTGTGGTTTCCATCAACTGGGATTCACAAGCAAGACAATGGATGCGCAGCCCAGCCCTTGTGGCTGGTAGCCAGCGCAGTCTTTAGCATATGCGTCACCGGGGTGCAAAGATCCGCCCAGCGCCCCCAAATTTAGTTTAGCCCCCAAATTAACTGAGAATGACAAGCGCTGTTGTTGCCTCATCTGACAAGTGCCACCATTGTGAATGACAAGCGTCACCACTGGCGCGGCGCATCTTTGATAAACGAGCGCACAAAGTCGAAAGTCCTTTAGTGAAACAGCAGGTATACATTTCGGTAATACCCAGGTATATATGTATTTTGTTTTTCTAGCTTGATCAAAATTATTTATTATTTCATAACAGATAGATAGTTAAGAGCTTAGGCGGCTTCAGCGCCTGGCGCCCCCCAGAATTTGGCGCCCGTGTGCCCTGCAACCCTTGCACCCCCGGGTAAAGACAGCCCTGCTGATAGCCACTGGTAGTCATCTCCTCCGTGAATTTATCCTCTTATAAAGCCATCTAAATTGGTGGCCATCACTTCCTCCTGTGTCAGGAAGTTCCACAGCTTAACTCTGAAGAAGAACTTTATTTTAGCTCTCCTGAACCTTCCAACATTCGGCTTCCTTGAATGCCCATGTGTTTGAGTGTTATGAGAGGGGAAGCAAAACATTTCTCTACACGCTTTCATAGAATCACAGAATGGTAGAGTTGCAAGGGACCCTGAGATTCATCTAGTCCAGCCCCCTTGCAAGGCAGGAATCTCAGCCTCCAGGACAGATGGCCATCCATCCTCTGCTTAAAAACCTTCAAGGAAGGTTTGTAAACTTTATTTTAGTTTAAAACTGGGGCAATTCTCCCTCGTTTCAAAGTGGGGAATCCTTCTTTCACGGTAACTAGTTCTGAACTTGGAGCCTCCTTGCAGTGAGTGATCATTAGCAGAGGCTGAAGGACAAGAAGTGATTGGCAGGTGTTTGGGGTTGTGTTTTTTCTTTTTCTTTTAATGAGCCTTTGCCTCGCCTCATATAACCAATGGCAGGCCAGCCCCGGGGGACTTTAAATCAGGAAGGCCTGCTACAATGGGTATCTTTGCAATGTTCATTTAATTAAAGTGTGGTTAATTTTTTAACAGAGCTACATCCATTATTAGTCACGCATGTTAGCAGTAAGATTTTTCTTTCTGGAAACACATCCCTGAGACCTATTTTTCCCCCTCCCACAAAGGCTGGTGGCACTGCAATTAGCTCAATAAAACATATTAATTAGTTCTTTTCCAAATGGAGACAAAATGCAAATGAGCTCTCCAGTCCATTAATTTGTAACTAAAAAAAAAAAAATCTACTGTGAGCTTGTTCTGGTGCAGTTTGCTTCTGCTGGACTTCAAGCAAGCTGAATCTCTGGTCCGATATAGGCTCCCTGTGTAGCTTTGAGCAATTGGTGATCTGAAATATCAACCCCCCATTTCTAAATCAGAGATGATAAAAAAGATAATAATGGATTCTCATTTAAAAAACATTCAGTAGCTTGTAATTCTCATTTGTTTACAGGTGATGTGTTCACTTTTTAAATAAAAAAAATCAGTTACTGTCAGGGGCTCAGGAGCAGAAGCACAGGGGAGAGAGGAAATGGAGAGCGAAGGGGAGGAATCCGAGGGGAGCGTAGGGGAGTATGACAGTGACCTGAGAGATTCCATGAGCTTCTCCAGCGAATCAGAAGATTCCCAGAAGGGGGCGCCGATGGTCAGGGCAAAGGGGGTCCCAGGGAGGACGCTCCATAAACAAGGGACCAGAGGGGACTCCCAAAGCAGCAGCGGGGGATCAGGACCAGCTCCCCCACCAGAGCGCAGTGGGGGGGAAGAGTCACATGAGTCAGGACCAGCCTCTCCTCCAGCGGGGAGAGAAGATGAGTCAGGGCTGACCACGCCTCCATCGGAAAGTGGGGAAACGGAGGGGAGGTCAGTTCCAGCTAGCCTCCCCGAAGGGGGGAGCAGTGACAGCAGTGTAACGGTCAGAAGGAAAGTGGGAGGCTGCGCGCGCGCGCCAAGTTCAAATGTACAGGCGCACGGGACAGCAGGAAACCCGGATTGGGAGCCAGGTCCTAAAGCCCGACGGAGGGAGGGGGAAGAGTCAGGGGACTCAGCGTCAGAAGAGTCTAGGAAGGGCGAGACCCCGACGGGCAGGCGGACCCAGAGGAGGAAAGAACAAAGGAAGAGGTGGAGCAAGGCTAGAGTCTTAAACGGGTGTCAGGGGGGAGGAGATTCAGATGGAGCTTCGGCGGTCTAGAGTTTGAGATGTAGTGCTGCACGCTGCGGCTGTGGAAGTGAACTGAACTTCAATAAAGACTTTTATACTAAACAACGAAGCAGCGTTGGTCCTTTGTGAGCTGGGACCTCGGGCAGCTCTGACAGTTACACTTTCCTCATGTGTGCAGAGCTATATCATAGAATTGCAGAGTTAGGAGGGGCCCAGGGGTTCATCCAGACCAACCCTTTGCCATTAGTTTGGGTGTTCAGAGAGAGCGTGTTCTCCCTGAAAAGAGAGCACGTGTTGCGGACAGGTCCACTGAGTCACCCCTCTGTTGCCAGGCAGGGTGGTTAAACTGACCCCTGGCAATTGATTGGTGGGGCTGGGTTGCTGGGGAAAATTGTTTGTTGCAATTTGGTGGGAAGGATCGGAGGTTTTAAATTCAGGACATGCAGCTTGCCATTTGGTTTTTGCCCATTGCGTAGCAAATCGTCACAATCTGTAAGGTTGCGGTTAGGCATTGGTTATCAATTGGTTGGAGGAGGGGTAAGGATCAGCAGGGCCTGCCCCTCCAGTGCTGCTGCGGAAGGGAATTCCGTTAAAGGAATCCAGGGGCTTGTCATGATTTCGTGCAAATCCCTGAAATGGGACCAGGGCCGGCAAGCCCTGGGGAGAATGGGGGTGAGCGGTGAGGGCCTGTGACTCAGCTCCTTCGCTCCCCAATATTGTTTTCCCTTAACTGGCTTCTGAGGGAGTTCGGGGTCAGTTCTGTCCCCAGGCGGGGGGGACAGATAGTCTTAACCAATGCCTAAACAACCACTCACTGCTATGTATTTTAATAAAGTTGTGGCCAAAATTATGCCAAAAACCTTAAACAAGGTTGTGAGTTATTTGAGGGGTGGCTTGGGGACCTCGACACGCAATCGGGAAATGCTTGAAATGTGCAAAGTCCTGCTTCAGATCTCCTGGGGCAGGTGATCATTGCAGGAGCAGAATGGAAAGAGACCAGGAGATTCTTTCAGTTTCTCCCGTTTCTGGTCATAAGTTCAGTTCTTCATATTTCCAGGTAAATTTGCATTATTTTTTTTAAACCCCCTTAAAAATGCACCAGTCCTAAAATGCACATTTTTTTTGCTAAGCATTTCCCCTATTTAAGGCATTTTTGTACATTTGCTTCACCAACACCTGCATTTATTTTTTATTTTTTGCAGACATTGCACTGACAGTTCGGAGAACTGAACGTTGCGAAGGATGCACCTAGGCTGGCAAGCCGTTGCAAGAAGAGGGCTGGTTGCTGGAGGAATGCTAAACCAGGCATTCCCCTTCAGAGACTGGGCTTGGTTTGCAATCAGCAGTTCCTGCTACCTCCCTCGCTGCAAGGGAGCACAAATCTCAGGCGTTGCTCTGCCCAGGATGGGGGTGGGGGAACATATAAGATAATAATATTGGCTTTTCAGGAAAATGCCTCTCTGTGCTTGGGGGGTGAACAAGGGAGAGAGAGAGAGAGAGAGAGCCTCATCTCTGTATTACAACCTTTTTTTTATTTGTTATGGTGGTAATTGGTTCTCTGAGGACCAGGAGGCTGGGGGCCAGAGATGTTGCGGATCGTTGTGAATCAAGATGCCAGCAGCTGCTCTCTTTTCCTGCCTCTGCTCTGCCTCCAACATCATGCAGGACCCTCAGAGACCCTGGAGAGGAAGAGAGTTCCTTTGTAGTCCCAGATCTAGACTCTGCACTGTGCTTAAGAACTTTAAAGGTAAAGGGACCCTTGACCCTTAGGTCCAGTCACGGACGACTCTGGGGTTGTGTGCTCATCTCACTCTATAGGCCGAGGGAGCCGGCGTTTGTCCGCAGACAGCTTCTGGGTCATGTGGCCAGCATGACTAAGCCGCTTCTGGCGAACCAGAGCAGCCCACGGAAACACCGTTTAACTTCCCGCCGGAGCGGTACCTATTTATCTACTTGCACTGTGACGTGCTTTTGAACTGCTAGGTTGGCAGGAGCAGGGATCGAGCAACGGGAGCTCACCCCGTCGCGGGGATTCGAACCGCCGACCTTCTGATCGGCAAGCCCTAGGCTCTGTGGTTTAACCCACAGCGCCACCCGCGTCCCTCTTAAGAACTTTACTTATCTATTTACAGTGTGTTACGGAAGTTACGGGGGGGGCACATGTTTAAAGTTGTGAAATGTCATAAATATTATGCATAAAGGTATCCTTTCGACGTGACAGCTCAGGGAAGTTACCTAGCTTTAAAAATCATATAAGATCAACTCCTTTGCCAGTTTCCTTCAAACCACCACCAATTTGCTTCATTGGCCAAGGACTTGGAAACCACTCGGTCCCCCCATAATCCCTCAAGCGGGAGGTCACATACTCACAGGAAGGTACTCACAGGTGTCAATCGCTGGGCAAAGGCACTTGCCCAGGTGGCAGACTATGCAAACCAAAGTTCTGTTGTCCCTTTGTAGTAGGTGCTTTGAATGTACTTCGCAATACATATCCTGTATCCGCCTGTTGCTCCAACACATTCCTCCTATGTTAATCATGTTTAAAGGTAAAGGCAAAGGAACCCCTGACCATTAGGTCCAGTCCTGACCAACTCTGGAGTTGTGGCGCTCAATTCGCTTTATTGGCCAAGGGAGCCGGTGTACAGCTTCCAGGTCATGTGGCCAGCATGACTAAGCCGCTTCTGGCAAACCAGAGCAGCGCATGGAAGCACCATTTACCTTCCCACCAGAGTGGTACCTATTAATCTACTTGCACTTTGATGTGCTTTCGAACTGCTAGGTTGGCAGAAGCAGAGACTGAGAAATGGGAGCTCAGCCCGTCGCGGGGATTCGAACCGCTGACCTTCTGATCAGCAAGTCCTAGGCTCAGTGGTTTAACCCACAGCGCCACCCATGTCATGTATAACCCTCCCCTTTTCTGATGTAGCAATGATGTAGTGATAATGTTTAATGAACTGTATGCTGGGATAAGATAGAAACTTCTAAAAGTCCTTGTCACCCCATCCTCTGGGTTCAAAATTCCTCTTTGGACCTGTTGCGCAATAAACTTTGGTCTACAGCTATTTGCTCCGGTTGGTGGCTGGACTCCTTCCTTTATTCCGCAGGGACCTGTGGGCTCTGCCCGACCAGCTGGGGAACTGAGCAGCCTCATGCCTAGATTTTTCCGTAACAAGCGGCATAGTGTAGGGCAGGGGTCAGCAAATTTTTTCAGCAGGGGGCTGGTTCACTGTCCCTCAGACCTTTTGGGGGGCCGGACTATGTGTCGAAACAATCCTCTGCTACCATTTGTTGAGATTTACGACGCTCTGGGGCCACCCAGAGGCCCCCTCAGTCTCCCTGACCTTTCTGAGCACCCTCCTGGTAAGCACATTTCTGGAACAGCACATCCCTTCATTCCAGTGTGCTCTTCAGCGACATCTCCCAGATGAAAGACGCATGCTAATCTTCTGGCATAGCACAGCAAGAAGAATGGACCAGCCATAGATCTAAACTATGTATTCCTTTATTTTTATTTTTTATTTTTTTAAAGAATATTTATTAAATTTTCCAAATTTTTAAACAAACAAAAACAGAACAAACAAAAACATTAAAAAAGACATAAAGTTCATAAATCATACTTTAAAATAACAAATTTCTCAGACCTCCTCATACTTCTCCTCCTTGTATCCCAGTTAAGGTTATTTGTTCAGCAAATCCTTCATTTAAAGCATTACAGCTTATAACATTACCTTATTTTTCAAACCCTTTTTTCCCATCTATGTTCCTTTATATCATTACAGCTAGAAACCACTCAATTTCAATCCAACACCATTTAAAACTATGTATTCATTTACATTATATACAGGCAGAGAATCATGGCCCTCTCTCTCAGTCAGGTCCGAGAGAGAACAGGCACAGACAAAAGTGAAAGAACAATACGAAGTATATGCAGATAGGACTGTATCCTTTTCTCACGCTTCTTCTCAGACAAGCATGTGAATTACACCAGTCACAAAACACAGCCTCGGAGGAGTGATTTGCTAACATTGTCATGATTATGACCCGCATTTTTGGCAAAAACCCTTATTGGGACCAACCCCAAAGTTGCCCAAATGTCATTTTTTTGGGGGGGGGTGCGTTCCCTCATACACTCACGCGGCTTCCTTTGCGATTTACGCGTTGACAGTTCTTATTTCTCTCGTAAGGCGGGTGGGGGGCTGAGGTAAGCGCGCCATTCCTGTCAGCCCTGGAGAGCATGTGCGCATGCATGAGTGAAGGGAAAAGCCATTGGCCACGCTAAGTCAGGCCTGCGCCGCTCAAGCAAAAACATTATTTTCCCCGCATGACGGAAGAAGAAGAGTTTGGATTTGATATCCCGCTTTATCACTACCCGATGGAGTCTCAAAGCGGCTAACATTCCCCTTTCCCTTCCTCCCCCACAACAAACACTCTGTGAGGTGAGTGGGGCTGAGAGACTTCAGAGAAGTGTGACTGGCCCAAGGTCACCCAGCAGCTGCATGTGGAGGAGCGGAGACATGAACCCGGTTCACCAGATTAGGAGTCCACTGCTCTTAACCACTACACCACGCTGGCTCTCTGGAAGACGAGGTGGCAGCGGCTATTTACCTTTCCATGGCTCGCACTGTGTAGCTAACGAGAAGCTTCCCCAGGAGAGTACAGAACTGCTTAGGAGTGCAGCCACCCAGGAGCTCACCGCTTCCTCCGGCAGGAGCACCGCCGCCATAGACACCAGCGGGCATTGCTCCCGAGGCGCCTCTGTGCCCCTGTCACTGCAGCTGCCCTTCCTGAGGTCAGTCGCCAGCAGCTGCAAGGTGGAAATCTGAACTGTGGCTCCTTTTCCCTCTTCCCCACCCCAGAAGAAAAGATTGCTGCGCACGATGGACAGAGAAGGGGCTTGTCTCAAGCAGCCGCCCGCCTCACTTTTGACCCCCAAGCCTGGCTGAGTTGCAAAATCCATCGCGTGCACATGCTATGCGGGCTGCCTGGATTCCTGGACCGTCCGCGGGCCGGATCTAGGAGGCAATTGGGCCTGATCCAGCCCGCAAACCTTAGTTTGCTGCCCCATGGTGTAGGGGGGTTGCAGGGGAGGTTACAAAGTTGTTATAGGCGCAAAATTTCAACACTTGGTGCTGCCTCAACAACTTCTGGTGCTGCATCCCATTATTATTAGAAATATGAATTTAGAGAACTGTTATACAGGTGATATAATGAAATTCAGTTAGAGGGGTTTCAAGGAAGTCAGTTATCAATGTAAAGAGATTTAGGTATTTGAAGTAATAATTTTCCTTTGTGTTTAGTTTAGTTTAATGTAGTCCAATTTGTTTTTCTTTGTTTTGTCTTTTATTTTGTCTTTTTTGTGATAAATGTGGAAAATTAATTTTTAAAAATTGATTTTAAAAAGGGGTTTCTCCATGCAAACCAAGAAGTGACCACTCCAGACAACAGAATGGCTCTTCTTTTCCTGCCTCTGCATCTGTGATCTCCTGGGTGGCATGGCACCATTAGGCAGCTGAATGCACGTCCATTTTGGAAAATGCATCTTTTTGTGTGAAGTTGGATTAATTGGGTAAAAGCAGATGGTCATTCATCTAAAAATACATATTTAATTGCTTGATAGTCCTAATGAATTTATTTTTATAGGGGTACTTGACTGCTTTCCAATCTTTGAAGCAGTGAAGGATTATTTTAAAAGTGTTTTCAAAAGACATATTAAAAGTTAAAGTGAAGCAGACAGTGGTGGTGGCTGCTAATAGTTGGAGTGCTGGACTAGGACCTGAGAGACCAGGGGTCAAATCCCCATTCAGCCATGAAACCCACAAGTTGGCCTTGGGCCACTCACCGTCTCTCATCTTAATGGACCTCACAGGGTTGTTTCCCCCCAGTAGTGATGTATGGAAGTGAGAGCTGGATCATAAAGAAAGCTGATCACCGAAGAATGGATGCTTTTGAATTCTGGTGCTGGAGGAGACTCTTGAGAGTCCCATGGACTGCAAGAAGATCAAACCTCTCCATTCTGAAGGAAATCAGCCCTGAGTGCTCACTGGAAGGACAGATCCTGAAGCTGAGGCTCCAAGACTTTGGCCACCTCATGAAAAGAAAAGACTCCCTGGAAAAGACCCTGATGTTGGGAAAGATGGAGGGCACAAGGAGAAGGGGACGACAGAGGACGAGATGGTGGGACAGTGTTCTCGAAGCTACAAACATGAGTCTGACCAAACTGCGGGAGGCCATGGAAGACAGGAGTGCCTGGCGTGCTCTGGTCCAGGGGGTCACGAAGAGGCGGACACGACTAAACAACTAAACAACAACAACAGGAGAACAATGTGCAGGACCTCAAGCTCTTTAGAGAAAAATGTGGCATATAAATGTTAATAATAATAATAATAATCAGGGGGAAAGGAATATGTACTGTTGGGAGGGTCCCTGTTGCTATAGAAGCAGTATATAATTTTATTTCTAACTTTTAGAAGACATCTGATGGCAGCCCTGTTTAGGGAAGCTTTTGTTTGAATGTTTGAAGTTTTATTCTGTTTTTAGTGTTCTGTTGGGAGCCGCCCAGAGCGGCTTGGGAAACCCAGCCAGGTGGGCAGGGTATAAATAATAAAATTATTATTATTATTATTATTATTATTATTATTATTATTATTATGAAGTTTAAAAACAAAAACAAAAGCATGTGCACCCCCCACTCCTGGCTGGCGTGCAAGTCCTGCAATTGCAGTCACTTTGTAGGAATATTTGGCCGAGATTTGCCCTTTCCTCCCGGAGGTCTTGTTATCATTCTTGCTGTGTTCAATTTTTGCTTCATTTTTTTTTATGCCGGGGCCTGTGGAGGGAGAGAACTGTCAAAGGCAGGCTAGGTGTGGAGGTGCAGGAGCTGCCAATCAAGTTGTCAATCGGAATGGAGGGAGACTGGCTTGCCCTTTGGATGAAAGGGTCAGCGGTGTGCTCTGCATGAAGATCGCTTGATGCCTCGCTCCCTCCCTGCCCTGGGAAAGAATCGTGAGCAGCAAGGAGTTGTCCTGTCCTGGGGTGAAGGCTTGTAAACATCCTGCGTCCTCATCTTGCAAGCTGTTGGGATGCAAATGCATTCGCTCCTTGCAAGCCTGATGTTGGAAGCAGGCATTTCACGGGGGCCTTTGTCCAAGTCGGAAAGGAACAAACCTGGACCTTCTCCCTGTCATCGTAGTTACAGGTGGAGTGATGGGAGATAAGGATGCCTGCAAAATCCCCCCTATCCACACTTCTCCCCATATCAGTTGTTATAGGAATTCTAAGGTCTTATATATGAAAAATAAATGTTCCTAAATGTACAAGGCAAACACATGCATAAGCCACATGTCTGAAATAGTGGGAGAACAATCCTGGAGCCATTTTGACTCTCCCAAATTGACCTCAAATATTTCTCTGCAAGGAGGAAGGAAATGGGAAAAGCTTTCTAATTGTCTTTGGACTGTAGGGGCTTACCCCTCCCTGCAAAGACAGTCTGGCAAGTATCTGTTAAGCTGTTGTTGTTGTTGTTTAGTCGTGTCCGACTCTTCATGACTCCATGGACCAGAGCACGCCAGGCACTTCTGTCTTCCACTGCCTCCTGCAGTTTGGTCAAAATCTGTTAAGCTGAGCACACTATCAATATGTGTAAGAGATTCAGGAACTAAGTATTTACCATCTCCAAGGGAGGGCCAGGCTACCCAGAAAAGGCAATCAGATAAGGCATGATCAGGTATTCTGGCAGGCAGGAGAGAAACAACACACTCAAATTTCTGCTGGGGAACACCTCTTTCTGTGATGCATGTATGGTATTTGTGGAGTGGTCTTGGGCTACAGGATGGGCAACTTCAAAAGTCTATATAAGATCTTGCACACCAATGTTCTGGGTTCCTCCTCCCTCCTGCGTGTGGTGAGTGAGGACCCTGTTGCAACATTTTAATAAAGATCAGGCTTACTAGCTGCTTTACTTCTCAATATTCTCTGGTTGGCCTCTGTTATCTTCTCCTACGATAGAGAACCTACTTAAGGACTCTATATGAGCTCTTAGATAAAGCAAAAAGGAGGAGTTTTTTTCTTATAACACAGAGAAAAGTTTTCCTCTCTCTCTCCTAAGACTAGAACTTGAAGCTGAACATTGGAAGATTCAGGATGCATAAAAGGAAGTCCTTCTTCACACAGTACAGAGTTGGACTATGGAACTTGTTGTAAACAAAATCTGCCCCTTTTCCCTTATGGGGTATCCAAGAGCCCATATAGAGTCCTTACGTAGGTTCCCTATTGGTAGGAGAAAATAACAGACGCCAACCAGAAAATATTGAGAAGCAAAGCAGCTAGTAAGCCTGATCTTTATTGATCTGTTGCAACAGGGTCCTCACTCACCACACGCAGGAGGGAAGAGGAACCCAGAACAATGGCGCGCAAGGCCTTATATAGACTTTTTAAATTCCCTGCCCTGGAGCTCAAGGCCACCCCCAAAACATCATACATACATCACAGAAGGGGTGTAACCTAAGACCACCCCCCAGATACCTACATCACAGAAAATGTGGTCTAAAACAGAAATCTGAACGTTGTTTTTCCTGTTTGCCAGGTCATCTGATTGCCTTTCCTGATTGTCTTTCCTGATAGTCTGTCACCCATTAAATTGCTGATTACTCAATTCCTGAGACAATGGGAAGGCTCCCTGACCCCCCTCCCTCCTTGCAGGGAGAACATTTGGTCAGTTTGGGAATCAAAATGGTTTCAGGCCGGTCTTCCTGTGCTGATCTATGTATGTGCTTGGTTGGTGTACTTGGGTGGGCGGCGCTGTGCGTTAAACCACAGAGCCTAGGACTTGCCGATCAGAAGGTCGGCGGTTCGAATCCCTGCGACGGGGTGAGCTCCCGTTGCTCGGTCCCTGCTCCTGCCAACCTAGCAGTTCGAAAGCACATCAAAGTGCAAGTAGATAAATAGGTACCGCTCTGGCAGGAAGGTAAACAGCGTTTCCGTGTGCTGCTCTGGTTCACCAGAAGCGGCTTAGTCATGCTGGCCACACAACCCGGAAGCTGTACGCCGGCTCCCTCGGCCAATAAAGCGAGATGAGGGGCGCAACCCCAGAGTCGGCCACGACTGGACCTAATGGTCAGCGGTACCTTTACCTTTAAGACCTCAAAATTCTTATCACAAACTCCCTCCCACAGGAGGCAGCGATGGCCACCAAACTAGATGGCTTGAACAGGGGACTGGACAACTACATGGAGGAGAGAGAGGGCCAGTGATGGCTGCTAACTATGGTAGCTCTGCTCTGTCTCCACCACCGAAGGCAGCCATGTTTCTGAATACTAGTTGCTGGAAACCACAGGAGAGGAGTGTTGCTCTTGTCCTCAGATCCTGTTGGCAGGTTTTTGACTGGCGTCTGGTTCGTCACCATGAGAAATAGATGCTGGACTAGATGGGCCCCCTCTGGTCTGATCCAGCAGAGCTATTCCTATGTTTTCAGCAAAGTTTTTATTTATTCATTTTGTGCATCTTCATCTTCATCCATGCACACACTCTGTGTGGTACATTTCAGTCCCCCGTTCTTTGCACCTCTGTATTTTTGAAAAAGACGATCTGGTTTCTGATGCACACGCCATGCCAAACAAGGAATCTCAGAGGGTGTAATGTTATGCGTGATCACACGCTTCATCCATCTGCCCTGACACTCGCCAGGAGCCTCAGCTATTATTCAGCATCCGAGCGCATCAGCAAACCAGGCCAGGAAAGGGACGCAAATTAATCGAAGGGGCTGAACTTTTGCTGCAAACTGCCCATGCACTAATTCTGGGATAAATTTGAGAAACGATCTATGTTCCGACTGGCAGGAAGCTGGAACATAAGTCACAGGTCAGTAATGGACAAAACGCAGGCGAGGTGGTCATAATTCCTGGGAAAATAAAACCATAGAATTGTATGACATTCTATAAATAGGAATTCAGTAAATAGAAATTTACCTGCTTGTGACTGGTGGGATAGATCAGCCAGTCAAGCATGAGACTCTCAAAATCAGGGTGGTGGGTTTGAGCCCCACGTTGGGCAAAGGAGTCCTGCATTGCAGGGGGTTGGACTAGATGACCCTCGTGGTCCCTTCCAACTCTACAATTCAATTCTATGGATTCTTGGATTAGGAAGCACCAGATCAGTATACAGAAGATTTCAGGAAGGGCTTCCTTATTCATTATGTACGAACTACCCTCTGCAAGACATCCTGGGAGCCAATGCAGATCTCTCAGGACCGGTGTTATGTGGTCTCGGCGGCCACTCCCAGTCACCAGTCTAGCTGTCGCATTCTGGATTAGTTGTAGTTTCTGGGTCACCTTCAAAGGCAGCCCCACATAGAGCACATTGCAGTAGTCCAAGCGGGAGATAACCAGAGCATGCACCACTCTGGCGAGACAATCCATGGGCAGGGAGGGTCTCATCCTGCGTACCAGATGGAGCTGGTAGACAGCTGCCCTGGACACGGATTTGACCTGTGCCTCCATGGACAGCTGCGAGTCCAAAATGACTCCCAGGGTGCTCACCTGGTCCTTCAGTGCACCTGTCCCACCACCAGGATCCGGGATCTATGCCATGGAGGCATGTTCTGTTTGCATTGAGGAGCCTTCAGTCTGGCAAGCCACCACCTGCAGCCTAAAGCGGTACAGTCCCAGCCCAGGATGGCTCTCTCCACAAGAACTCAGCCCTGATGACCTCACTAGTAACCATTGGCCCATGCCACGCGCTTTCTGACCTTGGGCGTTTGCCAGGATCAGCCACATAAGAAGATTAAGAAAACACACTCACCATGCATCTGTTAAGACTCCTTTTGTTCAAAAGCTAGTCAACTTCTTTTCTGAGCGGAGAACAGAACCATGACTAGAATTCCTTCTTTTAAAAGATAAGACGACCATTTCCCCCCCCATAAGCTGATTTTGCTTTACACAATGTAGATAATTCATCCACCACTAGGTCAAATTTCCTTTCCAGGGAAAGTATAAAACGTTCCCCATCAGCACCCTCGGGTAGAGAGAGAGAAGAGATACCGGCAAATGCTTTGCGCATGCTGAGATCTTATATATCTGCCTTATACTGAATGTCTTTCCTGTGACTTTCCTCATGCTGTGTGTGACTTAAAGCTGCAGAAGATCATAGCATCAGAACTGTAGAGTTGCAAATAATCCAAAGAGTAATCTAGTGCAGCCCTGTGCAATGCAGGCCAAAAGGGTGGAATACATTTTCTTCCAGGATAGCTAGTTCCCCATATCTGAGATTCCTGCATTGTAGGGGGTTGGACTAGATGACCCTCGTGGTACCTTTTAGCTCGACAATTCTATGATTCTATGTTTCCATGAACTGTGATATGAAAATGCACTCAAAGTTATGCACAAATGGTGTATATACCCATTATTGTTTGGTGAAATGACTAAAAGTGTATCAGCTATGTGTTGACGAAATAATAAGGCCATTGGCTCACTTATCCACATGTGGTGGGAATGCCCCAAAGTCTTTCTGTTTGGGGAAAATGGACTTTCATGAAGCAGGCCTTATCACAAAACAAGACATCCCTTTGGTTCCTAAAATAGCACTTCTATCATATTATTCAGAAACTGCTGAACAACTTTCCCACAAGGATCTCATTATTCACCAAATGGCTACAGCACAGTATACTATTGCAAGGGATTGGGATTCCCTAAATGCAGACCTCTTTGAGATCTGGACCTCACAACTCTGAGATGCAATATTACTAGACAAACCTACAGACCATGTCCGAGAGAGTGGCATAAACGAGAAAACCACTACTTTTCAATCCACCTGGCACAGTTTTATTACATATGCAACATTGGCAGAACATGCTTTTTGGTGCTCACCAACACATGACAACTTATGGAACAAGACCTTTGTCTAGAACCAGTTAAATGCAATAAAATAAACATTTAGTGCTTTTGTTGGGCGTGGGATTGTTGAATATTGGTTGTTGCTTCTCGTATAAATAAGTGGAAACAATAAAATATTTGGACAAAATAAATGGTTGCGTTCAAATGCTAGCAAACTCTGCCGGCCACCTGCCTGGCCTCCTGCCTGGTCAACCCCTCTCTTCCCTCCAGGCTGCCAGCCATGCCACTTTGACGCTCAACCGCAATAGAGAAAATAACAGCTCTGGGGCTTCCAGAAGCAGGTACTTACAGTACACGTCGACCCTGATCGATTTGATCGCTGGCGAGCCCAAGCCATTCTCCGCCTTGCAATAGTAGCGCCCCCCTTGATGTCGCTGGATGTTGGCGATCCTCAACGTCTCGTTGAAGACGCTGGAGTCTTGAAACCGGTCAGAGGCACTTCCTGCTGTTTTGGTCCACCTGATCTGAGCAAGCATCAAAACAGATTGTTACTTGAGAATGCCCATTTGTGTTGTGGAGCGAGGGCTGCTTTCTGAAGACACAGAAAAAGAGACACTCTGGTGTTTCGTGAACCATCGAAACTGGTCAAGGTTCAAGGGGATACCATTAGTATATAAAACCCTTAACAACTTGGGGCCAGTGTACCTTGAGAACACCTTGTTCTGTATAAGGCAACCCTGTTTAGGGAAGCTTTTAATATTTGATGCATTACTGTATTTTAATATTTTGTTGGAAGCCACCCAGAGTGGCTGGGGAAGCCCAGCCAGATGGGCAGGGTATAGATAATTAATAATAATAATAATAATAATAATAATAATAATAATAATAATTAGTCTACTTGACTGCTTTGATCTGAGGAACTGGCACTGTCACAAGTGTCACAAAACATACATTTACATTATAAGAAATCGATCTCTTAGTGTGGCAGGACCTAGACTTCGGAACTCCCTGCCTATTGATATCGGGGTGGCAACTTCACTGTACTGTTTTCGGCACCTCCTGGAAATGTTTTTGCTTCGACAAACCTACCTAGACATGTAGACTTGTTGCTATATGTTTAAATCTGTTTCTAGCATACTGCTGTATAGCCTGTGGATATGGGAGAAGGAGGACCTTTTGAGCGCGTTGATGTTGTCACCAGGACTGGACAATGTCTCAATATATCGTCCAATCCCATGATAATGGTTTCATAATATTCAACATGGCGATACATCATGATGTGTTCACATGCTGTGTAAAAAAGTGTGATGCGGGGGAAACTGTGAAGCCATAAATCACTTCTCTCGTGATTCCTGCCGCCCCTAGTGCCCTGGAATATTAAATAACAGTTGTAAAAATATGTGAAAGGTAAGGAAACACATATCAGTTTTAGACCCCTAAGTAGTAGCAGTTGCCAGGACATTACCCCGTTAGGTCCATCCTTATTTCAGACATTGTGATATACAGTGGTGCCTCGCAAGACGAACGCCTCGCTAAACGAAAAACTCGCAAGACGAAAGAGTTTTCCGTTTTGGAGGTGCTTCGCAAAACGAATTTCCCTATGGGCTTGCTTCGCAAGAAGAAAGCCCATAGGGAAATCTCCGCCGGCCTTCAGAAGAGGTCCTGGACCTCTTCTGAAGGCCGGCGGGGGGCAAAAGTCTTTGCTCCCCCCCCGCCTGCCTTCCCGGGATAGCGGAGAAGTGCAGCGCGTTTCTCCACTATCCCGATGGCTTTTGAAGGCAGGTGGGGGGGAGCAAAGACTTTGGCCCACTGCCGGCCTTCAGAAGAGGTCCTGGACCTCTTCTGAAGGCCGGCGGGGGGCAAAAGTCTTTGCTCCCCCCGCCTGCCTTCCCGGGACAGCGGAGACTTCTCCGCTGTCCCGGGCGATCTGAAAATGCTGGCGGGCGGCAGCGAACGCTGCGCTGCCGCCCGCCAGCATTTTAAAAGCCCCCGGACAGCGGAGACTTCTCCGCTGTCCCAGGGCGATCTGAAAATGCTGGCGGGCGGCAGCGAAGGCTGCGCTGCCGCCCGCCAGCATTTTAAAAGCCCCCGGACAGCGGAGACTTCTCCGCTGTCCCGGGGCGATCTGAACATGCTGGCGGGCGGCAGCGAAGGCTGCGCTGCCGCCCGCCAGCATTTTAAAAGCCCCCGGACAGCAGAGACTTCTCCGCTGTCCCGGGTCGATCTGAAAATGCTGGCCGGCGGCAGCGAACGCTGCGCTGCCGCCCGCCAGCATTTTCAGATCGCCCCGGTACAGCGGAGAAGTCTTTGCCCCCCCCCAGCCTTCAGAAGAGGTCGGGGGACAGACTGTCCCCGGACCTGGTCTGAAGGCGGTTTCCCTAGGAACGCATTGATTGATTTTCAATGCACTCCTATGGGAAACCGTGCTTCGCAAGACGAAAAACTCGCAAGAAGAAAAAACTTGCGGAACGAATTAATTTCGTCTTGCGAGGCACCACTGTATTGTGATGTTTAGCCGGTAATATATCACAATGTTGAAAACCAGGCATCGCCCAGCCCTGGTTGTTACTCCTCCAGGTTCTATATAGGTGTAAACAAACCATACATATTGTGAAGACCCCACAATCTCACTGTGACTTATTCCCAAAGGAAACACAAACTCTGGCTGAGCACCTCGAACTCCTGGGATCTTGCACTGCTCAAAGATTGGGGTGGCATGCAACCATATGAAGAACCTGCTGGCAGACCCTCCAAGTGTCCCTATTTTCCAGGGACGGTCCCGGATTTACAGAAGCCATCCTGGTTTCTGATTTGACCCCAGAATGTCCTGCTTTTCCTTAGGACGTCCCTATTTTCGTTGAAAATATTATGTTTCATACATAATATTTTTTTCTCTTGTTTTCCTCTAAAAACTAGGTGCGTCTTATGGTCAGGTGCGTCTTATGGAGCGAAAAATACGGTATATCCTCAGGAAATCAAGATGGTAAACAAGTCACAATGCAAATATCAATGTACCTATATAATTCAATTGTCAAACCCCATCATAAAAAGCAATAAAGTAAGAAGCACAGCAATAACGATATTCAAACTAGTATTCGTTGCTAGCCATAGATGTTCAAACATTTCTGCTAAACCTCTCATCTGCATCTAATTGTCTGTTTTCTAGAGATGTTGAAGAACACTGTCTGCAAATCACCACATATTTAAGCACACACAATAATCTTAGGGAACAGGTTTCGGAAACTGTAAAAAAACCAAAAACCCACCCATTTATTTTTCAACAGAGATGAAAGCCATTTTCACAGCATCCAAGTAGAATCTGTACACTTCAGCCAATATCCTGCCTATTTTTAATATCTCAGCTAGACAAGGGAAGGAAAAGAACAGAAGGAGATGGCAGGCAGGGGCAGGCATGAGGTTTCTTATTTATTTCATGAAATTATATGCTGATGAATTGCGGAGGGGAAACTTCAAAGCAGTTTACCAAAAAGACAAAATAAAATAAAATTGTCACTAAAAAATTTAGAGCCATAATTCAAAACTTACAAATAATAAAAATATGATCGAATAGACTAAAAGAAATTAAAACACATAGAAACTTTCTAAGCATCTGGATTAGCTTGTACGCCAAAAAGAATAAAGTGAAGGCGCCTGCCTGATATCATGATGCAGGGAGTTCCAAAGTTCCAGTGCTGCCACACTAAAGATTGTTGTAGTTTAGTCGTTTAGTCGTGTCCGACTCTTTGTGACCCCCTGGACCAGAGCACGCCAGGCCCTCCTATCTTCCACTGCCTCCCGCAGTTTGGTCAAACTCATGCTGGTAGCTTCGAGAACACTATCCAACCATCTCGTCCTCTGTCGTCCCCTTCTCCTTGTGCCCTCCATCTTTCCCAATCAGGGTCTTTTCCAGGGAGTCTTCTCTTCTCATGAGGTGGCCAAAGTACTGGAGCCTCAGCTTCAGGATCTGTCCTTCCAGTGAGCACTCAGGGCTGATTCCCTTCAGAATGGAGAGGTTGGATCTTCTTGCAGTCCATGGGACTCTCAAGAGTCTCCTCCAGCACCAGAATTCAAAAGCAACCATTCTTCGGCGATCAGCCTTCTTTATGGTCCAGCTCTTGCTTCCATACATCACTACTGGGAAAACCATGGCTTTAACTACATGGACCTTTGTTGGCAAGGTGATGTCTTTGCTTTTTAGGATGCTGTCTAGGTTTGTCATCGCTTTTCTCCCAAGAAGCAGGCGTCTTTTAATTTCGTGACTGCTGTCACCATTACGTTCTTACAAATGCAATGAAGGTATTACGTGGCAGCTGTAAAAGTGCCAATTCCGCTGACTGAAGCAGCTGAGAGGGCACATATCGGGTAAGGAGATCTTGCAGGTAAACTGGTCCCAAGTTCTTAAGGGTTTGGTATATTAACAGTAACGCCTTGAACTCTGCCCAGTAGCAAATCAGCAACCATAGTAGATCTCTGAGCACGGGTGTTACAAGGCCTGCCAGCAATTGTTTATTTTTATTTACTGTGTTTTAAAAAGATTCTTTATTACAAAACCATTTACACAGAACGTAAACAAAACAAAAAACAACATAGACACTGACTAACAACACCTCATTTGACATTACATACCCTTTTACTTCCGATTCACCTCATTGTGCTTTTTATACCCTATACAAGTCTATAGGCACTTCATTTTTATGATTCTTTTCAGCTAATTATCAGGGAAAATGTTACTTTATGATTTCCTTGAACTTCAAGATTCAATCCAAATCTGACAGGAGATTTGTGTTATTACAGTACTTTTTAAGATATTAAGAAGATGTTTGAAGATGGCTGTCTTGTCACCTACTCATAAAAGTAGGCAGTCTGCCCTTTCACAAATCCCAAACATCTTGAAAAACCAACAAGCCCAAGAAGATCATGTCTACGTGCAACGATAGCTCCGCCATCTTGGAAACGGGCAGCACGCTCTTGACTTAGAAAGCGGTGCATTTTGCTGCAGGGTTTGTGGTCTATGTATGCTCCAAAATGCCCTTCCAAATGCAATGGGAGGCACTGCCAATGTCTTTTCAGAGCTGTCAGATCTCTCAGAGTGGCAGCTGCCCCCATCCGTGCCACACTCGACAATACAAGCACCATCTGTCAGTCCGTCTAAAACCGAACAGATGTGTTCTGTCAAGAAAACTCGACGTACACGCGAGACAGCCAACCTTAGCACAGATATATCCCCCCCCCCATCTCAGACTGTCAGCATTTTTCTATTATTAAACTCCTGGCAATGAGGAGCTTTAAATCATTTGTACAAGGAATGTGCCACTGGATAAATGCATGATCGGAGGTCAAATTGATTGTTTTCTCCCTTCCCCTTCCTGCTTTCACATTAGAAAATGCATCCTTCATTGCATTATTTCACAGGAGCCAGAATTTGGAATCATCATTGCGCCTTTTGAGATTAGCAAGCAAAGAAGGATGGAGCGAATCATATGGCATTTGATTTATATTTTTTTTAAAAAATAAAATATAATGTCCAAATGGAAGAAATGGGAAATGCATTCCAACTGGATGTTGGAGCTAACTTAAAATGTATATAAAAAGAAGAGAGGAAGAGAACCAGTCATGATGGGCAATGGTGTAACGGGGGAACGGGTGCAAAATTCTGAGGGGGTGGAACCAGGCGCCCCCACGCAGGTGCCAGCTTCTGTGGGAATTCCCACCTGGCAGAGCAGCCTAGGTCCACAGTGAGTGGGTCAGATGGAGACAGACAAGGGGCAACACCAGCACAGAAGAGCCCAGTGCTCCTCTCTGTGGGCATCAGGGGGATTTGCCCCCCAAGGGCCGTGTTGGCCAGCCAGGCTCCCCATTGTATAGGTAGGCAGGCAGTGCAGCGTGGCCTCGCTTGGCTGCAGTGGGGAGGAGCACAGGCAACATCCATGGCTTGCCTGCCCCGGGCACTGGCAACCCACGATACGCCACTGACAATGGGAAGATCAGGAGTTGCCTTGAATCAAACTACTGTTGCATTGAGCCCAGTGTTGTCCACTCTATTATGACCTGTTTTGGCTCTCCAGAGTTTTGCAGAGACACCCCTTCCTTTTCCCGGAAATGCCATGGACTGAACCTGTGACCTCTGCATGAAAAGTAGCCCCTCTACCACTGAGCCTTTGGATGGTCCCATGTCCTGGTCCACATGCCACACGAGCCACTGAAGAGCTCCAGATGATTGCTGAGGTCCCACCAGAAAAAGCTCCTCTTGTGCAACACACATGGTCTCCTTTGCAGAACACAGAAGTTTGAACTCCACGACGAATCCCTGCAGCTACTTCTGATTCATTCCTACAGTTTGCCAGGCAGTATTCCCCATTAAATGCGAAGATGTAGCTTCTGCCGTGAGCCTTGCAAAGGAGGAGAATGATGAAATATCACCGTCTCCTCTTGAACTTTTGCAAATTGCCACGTCTGCGCTCCACTTCCGCGGCCTGAAACAGCAGGCTGCTTAGCTTGCGAGGCACCAAAGACTCCCATTTAGCATATTTTGCTTGGAAAAGAGAGGATTGTTTGCTAATGCTGATAGGCTGACACCCGCAGCCCGCTTCGTAACAGAGAAGAACATCTAGGAAGGGAGGAGGCCCAGGCGCACCTTGCCCGTGTGGCAAATTACAGGTTTTACTGTAGACCCATTTGTAAATACTTGCAGGAGGTGGATTTAAATTTTTATTGTGCGGCAGGAAGGAACTTACTGGCCACCCACAGAGTCTGGAAAAATGTATAGGATGCAGCTCTTCATTTGAAAGAAGGCAGCAGAGTGATGAATATGCAAGGCCAGGATGGAAACCTGCCTTCGTTGTACCTTATTTCATATGCTAATAGCTGTGAGATGCAGAGAAAAGCAGCCTTGGTCATCTACAGCTTAGAACAAAAAATGGGAATATCAAATAGTTTGCAAGATAATCACCCGAGAGCAAGTCCCACAGTTGATAATAATGATAGTTTAAAGTAAAAGCCGGCATGATAGAAGTTTGCATGGACAAAGGGGGAGAGGGAAAGGTTTTTCTCCCTCTTCCATAACACTAGAATTTGTGGACATGCAATGAAGCTGAAGGTTGGAAGACGCAGGACTTCAAGCAGTGGGAGAACTACCGTATTTTTCGGTCCATAAGACACACTTTTTTCCTCCTAAAAAGTAAGGGGAAATGTCTGTGCGTCTTATGGAGCCGAATTGCCCAGGGGCAAAAAGCAGATCATGCTCTCTTTTTTGAAAGAGGGAAGTGGGTGTTGAAACAAAGCCGCTGATTGGCAAGCGGTCGGGAGCGAGATAAGGGATGCTAGCAATAAAGGAGGCTGCCTGGGAGTGGGAGGTAAAGGCATCGAACTTGCAAGGAGAGGAGACAGGAAGACTAAAGCAATGAGGAGAGAAATTAGAAGAAAAGGAGGAGCAAAAAACTGCTCCAGCTAAGGAAAATACACTAAGGCAAACAAGAGGGAAGGGAGTGTTGAAAGGAAACAGCTGATCAGTAAGGGATTGGGAGGGAGATAAGGGACGCTAGCAATAAAGGAGGCTGCCTGGGAGTGGGGAGGTAAAAGCCCATGGATCCAAAGGATTTTTGCATTGGGTCACCCCAGATTCACCATCAGATCACAAAGCATGTCCATGGCTACAGCCTGCACCAAAAAAATCATGCACCCACTGCTGCGTGGGGCCGCAATGGCGCAAAAACATGGTTACAAAGCACGGATCCACATGGATCCTAAGGATTTTTGAATTTGGTTACCCCAAATTCACCGTCAAATCACATGTCTGTGGTTGAACCACAGCATGAACCACAAAAATCATACATCCACTGTTTCATTCAGAATATGTTTTTCCTTGTTTTCCTCCTCTAAAAAACTAGGTGCATATTATGGTCTGGTGCGTCTTATGGACCGAAAAATACGGTAACTCCAACAGTCGGCAGGGATGACCGCAAAGCTGGTAGGCTTTGAAAGAGGATTAGGCAAATTTGTGGAGGAGAGGACTATTGGTGGCTCCCGGCCAACATGGCTCTGCTCTCCCTCCACAGTCAGAGGCAGCAAAGCTCCTGAAGACCAGTTGCTGGAAACCACAAGAGAGGGCACTTGAGATGTTGTGCTTGTGAGCTTCACACTGGCATCTGTTTGGCCCTTGTGAGAAGAGGATGCTGGCCAGGGCCATAATAAATACCCACCCTGGACCCTCTCTCCTGAGACCCTCCGTCAAACTCGCCCATGGATCAGCGAGGGGGAAAGCAAGGAACCTTTTCTTCGTGGATATATGGAAACACAACCCAGGGACTTCTTCCTCTGACCTTCTTCCCTGCAAGAGATGTAACATCTCTCTTTCCTGTCTAGCTCCACGTCCTCCAGGCCTCATCATCCAAAGGCTTGGCACTTAATATTGAGACGTTTCCTTCTGCTGTGCCTTAGGGCTCAGCTCCCCTTATAGCTTAACACACCGAGGAAGTGTTTGGCTACCTGAAAGGCCTTCAAAGCAATTGTGCACAGCAATAACCCTCTGCTGCCCTGAGGTGAATGGAGCTTCAACGGCCCAGAACAAGGCAGCTGAAGCTGAACAGGATCCTGCCACCTGATGAGCTTTCGGTGTCCATTCGCACACAGGGGGTGGATATTTGAGCTCCTTCAGACCTCCTGATCTGCCCCTTGTTCTAGGCAATGTGAATCCAAGGAATGAGTCAATCAACATCCTGTCTTCCTAAAAGGACTTTGCAAACCTGGCTTTTTAAGAACAGAAGACGAGCCCGCTGGATCAGGCCAATGGCCCATCGAATCCAGCAACCTGTTCTCACAGTGGCCAACCAGACACCTATGATGGGAAAACAGCAAGCAGGAACCTTCATTGGAGGCTTTTAAGCAGCAGTTTGGGTGGCCATCTGTCAAGGATGCTTCAGCTGTGATGGCCTGGGACTGAGGCTCGGACTCCGAACCAGAGGAGTCTCAGTCCACACCGGATCCTTTGCCTCAGGCATCTTCTGAGGCAAGTCTGGGGCCTGATCCTGAAGAGTCCCAGTCTGCACAGGTTCCCCTGCAACAAGCACCAGCTGGGCCGAGTCAGGGGCCTGAGCCTGCCCTGGCTCCAGATGCGGGGATTCCCTCGTTGCCTCCAGCTGGGCCATCACTTACAGCTGCTCCACTACCGGTTGGGTCAGGGGAGGCTGAGGTGGCCTCTGGGTCTAGTCACCCACCGACGTCTCCCGAGCTGCAGAGACTGAGGTCTGAGAGAAGGAGAGACCTGAGGACTCGCAGGAGGAGTGCTCGCCTTCGGGCGAAACAGGGAGGTGAGTCGCCAGGGGATCAGGACCGGCCATTACCCCGACAGAGATAAAAGGCTGTCGGACCCCGCCGCAGGTTGCGGGAGCAACATTGCTGTATGCCAGATCCTGCCTGAGATCCTGTACCTGACCTAGCCTGGTTTCCTGCCTTGCGTCCTGCCTTGGTCCTGTCGGACTGACTCCCAGCAGAACCTTTGGATTCTGGACCAGTCCTGGACCGCGTTTCACTGGTTACCCCCAGGCCCAGCACAAGCTGTGATTCCCGCACAGCAGGGGAGTTGGACTAGATGACCCTTGGGATCCCTTCCAGCCCTACAATTCTATGACTCTACGACAAGAGCACCCTCCCCTCCTTTGTCTTCCAGCAACTGGGATTCATAAGCATTGTTGCCTTCAACTTTGGAGGCAGAGCAGGACCACTCTGCCTCGTCGCCACTGAGAACTCTCTCCTCCATGAATCTGCCCAATCCTATTTGAAAGCCACCCAGTGCCCACCACTGCCTCAAGTGGGAGGGAGTTCCACAGTTTAACTATGTGCTGCATGAAGGAGGACTTTCTGGGAGTCTGTCCCGAATCTTCCGACATTCAGTTTGGTTGGATGACTGCGAGTTGTAGTGCTAAAGCCCAGTATGTCCAGACATGATTAACTTTCTCTGATGGCGGAAGTATCTGTGGCTAAGCAGCTTAATTTAATTAGATCATCTGCTCCAGATCATCTGCTTGACAGTATGGTGCAAACCATTGACGCGCCAGCCCTCTTGGGAGAGAGGCTACAGGCCCTCCTTCATTATGCGCCATCGCCTAATGATCCAGACAAGGTGCAGAGACTAAACAGGCTGGACTTCTGAGCTCAGGTCAGATGTTGGGATGCGACCATGTGCCAAAGTATGTCTGACATCTCCCTGCAGGCTGCATCTCTCACAGTGATGGATAACTTGGTGTGGCTCCTTTAGCCTCTGCAGATGTTCCCCTTTGATTCGCACAGCTTTACTTTGTCCAACCTCCTTTCCCAGCAGTTAAGTAGCAAATTGGGGAAGAACAAGACTCACGGGTGGAGAACCACAAATTCATTTATTACTGATAGCACCAAATATCAAAAACATTGATTTGTTTGCTTCCTGCTCACTTCCTTTCATGGAGTTCAATGCCAATGTCTTTAAAGGAGGATTAGACAACTTATTGGAGGAGAGTTATCAGGTGGAACAATGGGTCTGGCTGTTCATCAAAAGGTTGGTAGTTCAAGCCTTCCCAGGGATGGCTGTGGACAGGATTCCTGAACTGCACGGGGTTGGACTAGATAATCCTTAGGC
Organism: Podarcis raffonei; assembly: GCF_027172205.1. Classification (NCBI taxonomy): domain Eukaryota; kingdom Metazoa; phylum Chordata; class Lepidosauria; order Squamata; family Lacertidae; genus Podarcis; species Podarcis raffonei. The sequence continues at coordinate 2,242,444 of NC_070602.1, forward strand.
TCCCTTTACAGTTCTATGATTCTATGAGAGGGATATGAGTGGCTGCTAACCATGATGGCTATGTTCTAACAACCTATGCTGATCCTTTCAAACTTCCTGCTCAACCACTATGACCCTTCTTAGCTGCAATTCCTGCACTATAGGGGTTTGGACTAGACAGAACCAGTGAAGGTGGTGAAGGTCCTGTGTGTCTGGAGGCAGTTGGAGGATGGATGGCGGCTAACAGATTGAGGCTGAATCCTGACAAGACAGAAGTACAGTTTTGGGAGGACAGAGGGTGGGTGGGTATGGAGGACTTCTTAGTCCTGAATGGGGTAACTGTGCTCCTGAAGGACCAGGTGCGCTGCCTGGGAGTCATTCTGGACTCACAGCTGTCCATGGAGGAGCAGGTCAATTTTGTGTCCAGGACAGCTGTCTACCAGCTCCATCTGGTACGCAGGCTGAGACCCTACCTGCCTGCAGGTTGTCTCGCCAGAGTGGTGCATGCTCTGGTTATCTCCCTCTTGGACTACTGCAATGTGCTCTACGTGGGGCTACCTTTGAAGGTGACCCGGAAACTACAACTAATCCAGAATGCGGCAGCTAGACTGGTGGCTAGAGCGGTCGTGGAGACCACATAACACCGGTCCTGAAAGACCTACATTGGCTCCCAGTACATTTCCGAGCACAATTCAAAGTGTTGGTGCTCACCTTGAAAGCCCTAAATTGCCTCGGCCCAGTAGACCTGAAGGTGTGTCTCCACCCCCATCGTTCTGCCCAGACACTAAGGTCCAGCTCTGACGGCCTTCTGGCGGTTTCCTCCCTGTGAAGTTCCAGGGAACCAGGCAGAGGGCCTTCTCGGTAGTGGCGCCCACCTTGTGGAACACCCTCCCAGCGGATGTCAAAGAGAACAACAACTACCTGACATTTAGAAGACATCTGAAGGCAGCCCTGTTTAGGGAAACTTTTAATGTTTGTTGCATTACTGTATTTTAATATTTGGTTGGAAGCCGCCCAGAGTGGCTGGGGAAGCCCAGCCAGATGGGTGGGGTATTTTATTATTATTATTATTATTATTATTATTATTATTATTATGCATGAGGCAATTGTATGATTCCCCCTATATTGGAGGTTAAAAAGGGGACAGGGTACCACTCTATTCTGCCTTGTCCTGGCCACCTAATCTGGATTCCTGTGTCCAGTTATGGGCACCACAATTTAAGAAGGATGTTGAGGAATTTAAGAACATGTGCAGAGAAGGGCAGCCAAGATGATCAAAGGTCTGGAAACCAAGCCTGATGAGGAATGGTCGAGGGAGTTGGACATGTTTAGCCTGGAAAAGAGGAGGCTGAGAGGAGATATGATAGCCATCTTCAAAAATCTGAAGGGCTGTCACATGAAAGATGGAGAAAGCTTGTTTTCCCCTGTTCTGGAGGGTTGCTACAAGAAAGCAGTTCCAGCTCTACAATTCTATGATTCCGAATCATAGAAATGCCTGTGGATTTTGTTTCGTTTTCCTTTTAAAAGGAGTGAGGGGCAAAGGTTTTGTGGATATGTGTGTGTCTGGAATTGCTTTTTTGAAAGTTGAACCCTTGGCAGTTCTTTGGCACAAATAAAGGGGTAGTGAAATGCTTGCATTCAAAATGAGAGGCTTAAAAAGCCCCCGAGCAAGTTAATGGCTGCATTATGCAGAAAAGAAGGTATGCTGTTAAAAGTAAAATTGCTGGAGCCGTCTTATGAGAAGACCATTCTGGAAATCGCCATCATAACAGATCCGAGTAAATGTGTCATTATCGCGAAGGCAAGGAAGACGGATGCTGTAAAGGCATCTCTTTTGGGGGCTCACCCAGCAAGTGATCAAAGGCAGCCATTAATTTGTTCCTCTGGGATGTGAAGAGGTTTTTATCGCTTCCCATTTAGCACTTTTCATATGAAATAATCAATACTAATTCTATGATTAAATAATTCCTTCGAATGGCTGTTTTATTTATTTTGTATTTTTGTCAATGCAGGCAGGGGGGAAACAACCTTTTCCCTTCTTGCTTTCAAAATACAGCAGATAGATTCTTTCTCCTTAATGGATCAGGACCTCCCAGGACATCTTCCAGATATATTTTAATTAACGTGACTAGTGAATATTTGCTTATTTGCTTACCTACTTGTTTATTACCTGCCCTTCTCACCAAATCTCCC